>NC_142317.1:8020000-8620000 GCF_054855325.1 Carica papaya
CTAAACGGATCTGGATTTTGGGTCATCCGAATGGGCTCTCCTTGTCCTTCATTTTTTTTTTCTTACGTATCAAGCCCACATCAATAAATTTAAAAATAGAAAATTAAACTACCCAGCCCAAAACCCTTTTCCCTTTTAATTTTGAATATAAAATTAAACAGTAAATTAAACTTATGCATGTAACGGCCGCCTTTAATTTTTTTTTTAAAACTGAATTAATTGCTAAAGTAACGGCTAGAAATTTCAAGCCATTATGGACTAAATTTGCAGCCGTTTCAGCTGCTGAACGGTTGCTGAACTGCCAGATTTTCTTAATCATGTAGTGGCGATCGGCCGTTACTCTATTTTTTTTTTCTTGCTTCATATATATATATACATACATGTTTAAAAAATATATATATACATATATAATACTTAACTTAATATATATTTCTTAATTTTCTGTATATATTTTCAACTAAATAAAATAGAATCAAAAATCTAAAATTTTGAATCTGAGTCCAACATTACATAATAATGTAAAAAAAACTTTTTAAAAAATTCAATAAGGGAAATGACTGTAATACCAAATGTTAAAATAAAATTTATTTTCAAATAAGTAGATTTGTAAAAATTAAATATACATTTTCGTACTGAATTAAAGAAAAATATAAGCGAAAACGTACTTGAATCCATAGCAGAAGATTTGTTCGCGTCCGGTGGTTGAATCCTCCAAATCAACACAGTGCCTTGTAACTAGTTTTTTCTGGTGATGAAATTTTAAAAAAATAAAATAACAACTTTATGATTCGAGAACCATAATCGTCTTTTATATCGACTAACTTTTACAATTCTCATTTAACCTATCATAAAATGATAATATTACAAAAAAGATATCTGCACATTACAAGCTCATACTTAAACCTAATGCATTAAAGCTCAATATTGTTTAATCATATTTGATCGCTTTTAAACGAACCCGTTAAATTGGTAGCCTAATATGCATACCAAGATTCACATGAAGCCCACACATTAGAAAAAATCCAACATAATTAACATTAGAGAACAAAAATTTAGTAATAATAATAATGTATTTTCTAAATAAATTATAAGAAATAATTACTTGGGTGCAGAATTCCATTTCTGAAAGCTCCATCAATAGGTTCCCATATAAACTCCATCCACATAGTACAAAAGTGTAACTCTCAATATTTGGTTCACAAGATACGTACTTTACATAATTGACAATTGATTGTTAACTTCTCCAGGTAAGGCGAACTTGTTAGCAGCTTTTTTAGACCAACAACTATGGATGTTATGAACGAAGTATTTAAAGTTATACTTTTGCACTCGAACAGCAGAGTAGGAGAACTTTTCATCTCTGATATTGAGAACAGCTGAAGGAGGCAAAATAAGACAAAAAATTAGGCAATACATTTTGAAACATAGAGATGCATCTATATTTAGCCTATTTTTAAATCAAACATATATTTGTGTTGAATTCATTTACAAATGTGAACTAATTTTAACTACAAGATAATGATAAAAATTTAAACTAAAATGATAAATATTTTTGGGCTGTTAGGAATTTCATGTACTCTTATGAATTTGAATCTTATCATCACTTAATATAATTTATACTTTTTCTCAGTAGATTAAGTGTAGATTTGCAAATGCATTCTAAATAAATTATGCATTTGTTCTATAAATAGCCTTAATAAAATATGCATGCACTACTTCTAATCCATCAAGAAGGGAAAAGAAACATGCCTTATCAGAGCCTATAGGAATAAAATGATTCACAGTGCGATAATAGATTCAAGTCTATAGAGAAAGTTATACAAAGGTAATAACAACACAAAAAAAGTTTCTGAATGTGACATTGCTTTTCAAGATAGTCCACTCCATGTCTTAGAGGTTTTTCAAGTATCCATATGGTACTTCTTCTACGCAAATGGAGAGATCAGCTAACCAAAGACGACACATCTATTAATCTAAGTCTCCAAAAGCAATTCCCATTTAGGCTCAACTCTAAAAGATTTGGAGCACAAATCTTAGTTTCCCTCATGAAACTAATAAGAGATTGTAACACCAACTCCTTCAACAAACCATAAGTAATATTTAATTCAATGTTGACATCAAAGTAATTGTCCAGCTTTAAAAACTCAAGAACTAGACAACCAAGTAAAAGCATTATTAAAAAATTATTGCGTACATAAGTAAGTGAAATTTTTAGAATCCTCAGTGTCATCTAAGATAAGGTATTAGGTAAATGATGGCCAAAACACAAACTCAGTTTTGAGATAATTGAATTCATGTAAAAGTCTTTAGGTAACTCAAAGTTGCACAAATATAGAGATAGTTTCTCCACATGATAGTCGATGACAAATTGTAGCAATTTGATAAGGGGAGGAAAAGAGTTATATGGAACTTCTAGAAGATCAAGAAAAAGTTTATGGAGCTTGAGAGCTTTGTATATTAGTAAAATTTTGTGCATCGATTCATATTGTATTTCATTAGACACGGTCCTGTTGAAATCAGAACGGCAGATTTTTATGCGTGGGAGATGAATCTAAAGACGCTTCTATGTTTTACATAATGTGCTGATTCTAATGGCACCTTTTGTGGGTGAAAACGAGGGGATGCGTATCTAGAGACTCTTAGGTAAAGTGTTGATAAAATCTATCATGGCGTATTTATCTCATTTATGCGGATCAAACTGACATTTAAATTAACAGAAAAAACAAAAGAAAAATAAAAATTATATACAAAGCACAAAGGGATTGCATTCCTTGTGTAAAGATATTTACATGGTTTACAAAAGATCAATAAAGTCTATTGTAGCTAACAAAGTTAAGGTGTGTCTTTATGCAATCAGCCGGGCATATCACTAGAATTTCAAACCATCAATTATTAAAAATAAAATGAAACAACAGAAGATTATAGGATAAGAACTAAGGTAAATAGGGAAGTAAATGATACAACTAAGAATTCTGTAAGAGATAAAGAGGTTAAACTAAACCATTTAAACAACCTCTTATTATTTTACCACATCTAGTTTTTCTTTCCTACCTAACTACAACTTTAAGTTTATTTGCATGACCAAATACCAACACAGTGAATCATCAAGCCAAAGTTCCACTAAGATGACATTAAAACATGATGAAAATATAGGTCATATGGGAGCTGTAAGTTTTTTATTTCTCTTCATATCCTAAATTATTAGAAACACTTTATTTAAATTTACAACCTCCTAATCATTTTGCAATACTTTCTACTAGAATTTCAAACCATCAATTATTAAAAATCAAGAGCAGTAACAAAATATTACAGGATAGAAACAAAGGTAATCAGGGAAGTAGATGAGATAAGTAAGAATCATTCAAGAGAGAAAAAGGTTAAACTTAAACGTTTTAACAACACCTTATTATTTTACCACATCTGGTTTTTCTTTCCCGCCTAACTACAACTTCAAGTTTATTTGCATGACTAGATATAAACACAATGAATCATCAATCCATAATTCCACTAAGATGACATTGAGACATGATGAAAATATAGGTCACCTGTGAGCTGTAAGTTTTTTGTTTCTCTTTGTATCCTGAATTGTTTGAAACACTTGATCTAAATTTACAAACTCCTAATTATTTTACAACTGTTTCTACTAAGCCAAACATGTTCTCCAAAAAAGTAGCCTACATTTTAAATCTATCATTGTTTTCTAATTTATAAACTAAATTTATATCCAGTAAGAGAAAATGTTTTTTTGTGGATTTAGAGCTCTCAAATATCACATCACAAGCGCAACAACAAAATATTATAGGATAGGAAATAAAGTAATTAGGAAAGTAGAAGATACAATCAAAAATCTTTTAAGAGAGAAAAAAGGTTAAACTAAATTGTTTCAACAACCCTTTATTGTTTTACTACATCTGGTTTTTCTTTCCAGGTTAACTTCAACTTCAAGTCTATTCACATGATTAGATACTAACACAATGAACCATCAGTTCACTATTCCACTAAGATGACATTGCATGACAAAAATATAGGTCACCTGTAAGCTGTAAGTTTTTTGTTTCTCCTCGTTTCCTAAATTGTTATAAACACTTAATTCAAATTTACAAACTCCTAACTATTTTGTAACATTTTTTGCTAAGCCAAACACGTGCTCCACAAATATAGCCTATATTTCAAATTTATCATTGTTTTATCATTTACAAACTAAAGATATGTCTAGTAAAGTAAAATCTTTTTATCCTTTATGCAATCTTTCACAATTACTAAGAACATTTACATAACACTGTTAGCAATGATTCGTATAAACATCATATTCCACATTTTAAATTATTAGAAATACTTGATTCAAATTTACAAACTCCTAATCGTTTTGCAAAAGTTCCCGCTAAGCCAAACGTGTGGTCCACAAAAGTAGCATACATTTCAAATTTATCACTGTTTTCTAATTTACAAACTAAAGATATGTCCAGTAAGATAAAATATTTTAATGTTTTACGTTAACTCTGACAATTGCCAAGAACATTTACATAACACTATTAGCAATGATTTATATAATTATCATATTAACATTTGACTTAAATTTACAAACTCCTAACGTTTTGCAACAGTTTTCGCTGAGCCAAACATGTGCTCCACAAAAGTAGTGTACATTTCAAATTTATCACTATTTTTTGATTTACAAACTAAAGATATGTCCAGTAAGAGAAAATGTTTTTATGTTTTCTGTTAACTTTAAAAATTACAAAAACATTTACATAACATTTTTAGCAATGATTTGTATAAGCATCATATTCCACATCTTAATTTGTTATAAATACTTTATTTAAATTTACAAACTCCTAATCATGTTAAAACACTAAGCCAAACATGTGCTCCACAAAAGTAGCTTACATTTTAAATTTATCACTGTTTTTTTATTTACAAACTAAAGATATGTCCAATAAGAGAAAAGATTAACTTTGACAATTGGTAAGAACATTTATATAACATTGTTAGTAATGATTTATATAAACATCATATGATCCATCATATTCCACATTCATTGAAACATTAGAAAATGCATGAAAATGATATAGGAATACATCCATTATCCTCATTCTACTATGAACAGGGTAACTATGTCATGTTTTTATTCATAATCATTGCAAAACTGAAGGATCTAAGGTGAAAAAGATACTTCCTATGCTGGTGGCTTGGTGAAAATAGAAGACTCTTTCTCTTTCTTCATCTCCTACAAGATATTTTTCTTGGAATTTTCTGCTCAGTCTTACTCTTTGGTTGAATGCTCATTGCTGACTTTTTTCTTCTTCTTATTTAGCCTCTCTTTTTTGTACAAAATTCTTGTCTTCACAATCTTACAATCATTTACTTTGATTTTGTTGTTCATTTTTGAGATTTTAAAACGTCCTAAATTATCTTTTTTTCTCCTTGACATTTCTGTTATGTACAGGCGTTCTCGAAGATTTTCCTTCACGCGCACCATTCTCCATGGAATTTAAATGAAGAAATGATGCTTATGTCATGCAAGGGTGCTTCTAAAGACTTCCCTTCATGCACAAAATTCCCCTAGAAATTGAAATAAAGAAGTGAGGCTTTTGTTATGCAAGGGGCGCTCTTGAAGACTTCCCTTTATGCATGATATTTTATGTGGAATTAGAATGAAGAAGCCTCCCTTATAATTGGAATGAATAATGGAGGTTTCTGTTATGCAAAGGTGAACGAATAAGGGAGGCTTTTATTATGTTCATGCTTGACATTCCCTCTGAAATTAGAGTAAAGAAGGGATACTTCTTTTATGCAAGGTTGCTCCTGAAGAATTCTCTTAACACGAAATATTCCCTGTGGATTTGGAATGAAGAATGGAGGTTTTTGTCATGTAAGAGCAATTTTTAAGACTTCTCTTCATGCACGAAACTTTCTATAAAATTAGAATGAAGAAAGGAGGCCTTTGTTATACAATGGTTCTACTAAAGAGATCCCTTCACACATGACATTCTCCGTGAATTTAGAATGAAGAAAGGAGGCTTCTGTCCTACAAGGGAGCTTCTAAATACTTCCTTCCATGCAAGATATTCCCTTTGAAATTGGAATGTTAAAGGGAGGCTTCTGTTTTGTAAGGGCACTCCCGAAAACTTTTCTTCACGCACAATATTCCCTGTAGATTTATAATGAATAAGGGAGGTTTCTGTCATGTAAGGGCACTTACAACGACTTCCTTCATGCGCAATGTTCCCCCTATAATTGGACTGAAAAATGGAGACTTTTATTATATAAGGGCATACACAAAGGCTTCATTTAACGTGCAGTATTCCTTGTGGATTTGGAATGAAGAATGGAGGCTTCTGTCATGCAATGACGTTTCTGAAGACTTCCCTTCATGTGCGACACTCCCCCTAAAATTAGAATGGAGAATAGAGGTTGTTATGAAATGGAATTCCCAAAGACTTTTCTTCACGCACGACATTCTCTATGAATTTTGAATGAATAAGGAAGGTTTCAGTCATGTAAGGGTGCTTCCAAGACTTCCTTCACACATGACATTCCCTTTGGAATTAGACTGAAAAAGGGAGGCTTCTATCGTTCAAAGGTACTTCCAAAAACTTTCCTTCACACGTGACATTCCTCTTGGAATTGAAATTAAGAAATGAGGCTTTTGTTATGCAAGGACGTTCCTAAAGACTTCCTTTCAGGCCCAACATTGTATGTGGATTTGAAATGAATAAGGGAGGCTTCTGTCATACAAGAGTGCTTTTGATGACTTCCCTTTATGCACAATATTACCCCTGAAATTAGAATGAAGAAGGGAGACTTTTTTTATACAGGGGCACTCCCAAAGACTTCACTTAACTTGTGAAATTTCCTGTAAATTTAAAACAAAGAAGGGATGCTTATGACATACAAGGGCGCTTCCAAAGACTTCCTTTCACGTATGACATTCCTCGTGGATTTAAAATAAAAAAGAACGGTTTTTGTCATACAAGGGCGCTTCCAAAGACTTTGTTTCATGTGCGACATTCCCCCTGTAATTGGAATGAAGAAGGGAGGTTTCTGTTATGCAAGGGCAATCTTGAGTTCAATTAACGTGCAACATTCTCTGTGGATTTAGAACAAAGAAGGAAGGCTTCTATTATGTTCATGCGTGACATTCCCTCTGAAATTAGAATAAAGAAGGGATACTTATTTTATGTAAGGGTGCTCCTGAAAAATTCTCTTAACATGAAACATTCCCTGTGGATTTAGAATGAAGAATTGAGGCTTTTATCATATAAGGGCATTTTCGAAGACTTCTCTTCACGCATGACACTTCTTATGAAATTTGAATGTAGAAGGGAGGCCTTTGTTATACAAGGGTGCTACTGAAGAAATCCCTTCACACACGACATTCTCCGTGGATTTAAAATGAAGAATGGAGGCTTCTATCCTATAAGGGCGCTTCTGAATACTTCCTTTCATGTAGGATATTCCCCTTGGAATTGGAATGATAAAAGGAGGCTTCTATTATGTAAAGGCACTCCCAAAAACTTTTCTTCACGCACAATATTCCTTGTGGATTAGGAATGAATAAAGGAGGTTTATGTCATGTAAGGGCACTTCCAATGACTTCCTTCATGCATGATGTTCCCCCCATAACTGGACTGAAAAAGGGAGACTTTTGTCATATAAGAGCATACACGAAGACTTCACTTAATGTGCAATATTTCCTGTGGATTCAGAACGAAGAATGGAGGCTTCTGTCATGCAAAGACCCTCCCGAAGACTTCCTTTTAGGCGTGACATTCCTCTCAGGATTAGAAAGAAGAAGGAAGGCTTCTGTTATGCAAGGACACTCCTAAAGACTACCCTTCATGCCCGACATTGTCTGTAGGTTTGGAATGAAGAAGGGAGGCTTCTGTCATGCAAGGACGTTTCTGAAGACTTCCCTTCATGCGTGACACTCCCCCTAGAATTAGAATGGAGAATAGAGGTTTTTATTATGCAATGGCACTCCTGAATACTTTCCTTCACGCAGGACATTCTCCATGGATTTTGAATGAATAAAGAAGTTTTCTATCATGCAAGGGCACTTCCAAAGACTTCTTTCAAACATGACATTCCCCTTAGAATTGACTGAAAAAGGAAGGCTTTTCTTATGCAAAGGCATTCTTGAAGACTTCACTTAACGTACAATATTCCTTATGGATTTGGAATGAAAAAGGGAGGCTTCTATCGTTCAAAGGCACTTCCAAAAACTTTCCTTCACATGTGACATTCCTCTTGGAATTAGAATGAAAAAGGGAGGCTTCTGTTATGCAAGGACGTTCCTAAAGATTTCCCTTCACTCCCAACATTGTACATGGATTTGAAATATAATGGAGGCTTCTGTCATATAAGAGTGCTTCTGATGACTTCCCTTTACACACAATATTTCCACCGAAATTAAAATGAAGAACGGAGTCTTCTTTTATGTATGGGCATTCCTGAAGACTTCACTTAACGTGCGATATTCCATGTGGATTTAAAAAAAAGAAGGGATACTTAGGACATACAAGGGCGCTTCCAAAGACTTCCTTTCACGCATGACATTCTTTGTGGATTTAGAATAAAGAAGAATGGTTTCTGTCATACAAGGGCATTTCCGAAGACTTCCTTTGATGTGCGACATTCCCCCTATAATTGGAATGAAGAAGGGAGGTTTATATTATGCAAGGGCAATCTTAAAGACTTCAATTAACGTGTAATATTCTCTGTGGCTTTGGAACGAAGAAGGGAGGCTTTTGTTATGTTCACGCGTGACATTCCCTCTGAAATTAAAATAAAGAAAGGATACTTCTTTTATGCAAGGGTGCTCCCAAAGAATTTTCTTAACACAAAACATTCCCCGTGGATTTCGAATGAAGAATGGAGGCTTCTATCATATAAGGGTATTTTTAAAGACTTCTCTTCACGCACGACACTTTTTATGAAATTTAAATGAAGAAGGGAGGCCTTTGTTACATAAGGGTGCTACTGAAGAAATCCCTTCACACATGACATTCTCCATGGATTTAAAATGAAGAAGAGAGGCTTCTGTCCTACAAGGGCACTTCTGAATACTTCCTTTCATGTAGGATATTCCCCTTGGAATTAGAATGATAAAGGGAGGCTTATGTTATGTAAGGGCACTCCTGAAAACTTTTCTTCACGCATAATATTCCTTGTGGATTTGGAATGAATAAGGGAGGTTTCTGTCATATAAGGACACTTCCAACAACTTCTTTCATGCATGAAGGCTTCACTTAACATGCAATATTTCCTGTGGATTTGGAACGAATAAGGGAGGCTTATGTTATACAAAGACACTCCCGAAGACTTCTTTTCAAGCATGACATTCCTCCCAGAATTAAAAAAAAAAAGACTTATGTTATGCAAGGACGCTCCTAAAGACTTCCCTTCATGCCAAACATTATCTGTATATTTGGAATGAAGAAGGGAGGCTTCTGTCATGCAAGGACATTTCTGAAGACTTCCCTTCATACGCAACACTCCCCCTAGAATTAGAATGGAGAATAGAGGTTTTTGTTATACAATGGCATTCCGAAGACTTTCCTTCACGCACGACATTCTCTGTGGATTTTGAATGAATAAGGAAGGTTTCTATCATGCAAGGGCCCTTCCAAAGACTTCCTTCATGCATGACATTCCCCTTGGAATTGGACTGAAAAATGGAGGCTTTTGTTATACAAAGGCAATCCCGAAGATTTCACTTAACGTACAACATGTCCTGTGGATTTGGAACGAAAAAGGGAGGCTTCTATTTTTCAAAGGCACTTCCAAATACTTCCTTTCATACGTGACATTCCTCTTAGAATTGGAATGAAGAAGGGAGGCTTCTGTTATACAAGGACGATCCTAAATACTTCCCTTCACACCCAATATAGTACGTGGATTTAAAATGAATAAGGGAGGCTTCTGTCATACAAGAGTGTTTCCGAAGACTTCCCTTCACGCATGACACTCCCCCTAGAATTAGAATGAAGAAGATAGGCTTTTGTTATGCAAGGGTGCTCTTGAAGACTTTCCTTCATGCGTGACATTTTCTATGAATTTGGAATGAAGAAGAGAGACTTCTATATGCAAAGGCTCTTCTGAAGACTTTCCTTCATGTGCAATATTCCCACTAACATTGGAATGACAAAGAGAGGCTTCTGTTATAAAATGGTGTGCCCGAAGAGTTCCTTTCATACACAACATTCCTTGTGGATTTAGAATGAAAATAGGAGGCTTCTGTCATGCAATGACAATTTCGCAAATTTTCCTTCACGCGCGACCTTTTCCCAATAATTAAAATGAAGAATGGAAGCTTTTGTTACACAATGCCGCTCCCGAAGACTTCCCTTCATATATGTCATTTCTCATGGATTTGGAAAGAAGATAGGAGGCTTCTAGCATGCAAGAGCGCTCCGAAAGATGTCCCTTCATACACATTCCCTCTAGAATTAGAATGAATAAAGGAGTCTTCTATTATGTAAGGGGGCTCCTGAATACTTTCGTTCATGCACAACATTCTCTATAGATTTATAATGAAGAATGGAGACTTTGATCATGCAAAGACTTCCTTTCATGCGTGATATCCCCCTCGAATGGAATGATAAGGGGAGGCTTCTGTTATGTAAGAAAGTTCCCGAAGACTTCCCTTTACGCATGAGATTTCCTGTGGATGTGGAATGAAGATGAGAGGCTTCGCCATGTAAGGGCACTTCTGAAGACTTCCCTTCACGCGTGATATTTCCCCTACAATTGGAATGAAGAATGGAGGTTTATGTTATACAAGGGAACTCCTGAAGACTTTCTTTCACGCGTGATATTCCCCGTGGATTTGGAACGAAGATGGGAGACTTCTGTCATACAAGGGTGCTTCTGAAGACTTCCTTTTATGTATAATACTCCCCCTAGAATTAGAATAAAAATGGAGGCTTTTGTTATGCAAGGGTACTCTTAAAGACTTTCTTTCACGCGCGTCATTCCCTATGGATTAAGAAGGAAGAATGGAGGTTTATATCATGTAAGGGCGCTTCTGAAGACTTCCCTTCATGTGCAATATTCTCCCATAAATTGGAATGACAAAGGGAGGCTTCTATTACGCAATAGTTCTCCCAAAGACTTCCCTTCACGCACGACATTCTTTGTGGATTTAGAATGAAGATGAGAGGCTTTTGTTATGTAAGGGCGCTTCTGAAGACTTCCCTTTACGTGCAAAATTTCCCCTAAAATTGGAATAAATAAAGGAGGCTTCTGTTATGCAAGGGTGCTTCCGAAGACTTCACTTAACATGCGATATTCCTTATGGATTTAGAATGAAAAATGAGGCTTTTGTCATATAAAGGCCCAAAAATTTTCTTTTACGCGTGACATTCCTTCTATAATTGTAATGAAGAATGGAGGATTCTGTTATGTAAGGGCACTCCCGAAGACTTTTTTTCACTTGCAACATTCCCTGTAGATTTGTAATAAAGAAGGGAGGCTTCTGTCATGCAAGGGCATTTCTGACGACTTTCTTTCACGCACAACACTCCACCTTGAATTTGAATGAATAAAGGAGGCTTTGTTATGCAAATGTGTTCCTGAAGACTTTCCTTCATCCGTGACATTCACTGTGGATTTGGAATGAAGAAGGGAGGCTTCTATCATGTAAGGGCGCTTCTAAAGACTTTTCTCCATGCATGATATTCTCCCTAGAATTGAAATGATAAAGGGAGGGTTCCATTATACAAGGGCACTCCTAAAGGCTTCCTTTCACACACGATATTCTCCGTAGATTTGGAATGAAGAAGGGAAGTTTCTATCATGCTAAGGCGTTTTGAATAATTCACTTAATGGGGGATATTCCCTATTGTTTTGAAACAAATAAAATAGGCTTCTAACATGTAAAAGCACTTCTGAAGACTTCCCTTTATGTGACATTCCTCTTAGAATGGGAATGAATAAGGGAGGCTTCTGTTATGTAAGGGCGCTTCTAAAGACCTTTCTTCACATGCAACATTCTATGTAAATTTGGAATAAAGAAGAGAAGCTTCTGTCATGCAAGGGCATTTATGAATACTTCCCTTCACGCATGACACTCCCCCTAAAATTAGAATGAAGGAAGAAGGCTTTTGTTATATAAGGGCACTCCTGAAGACTTCCCTTCATAAACAACATTTTTCGTGGATTCAAAATGAAAAAGGGAGGCTTCTGTCATCTAAGGGTGCTTTTGAGAACTTTCCTTCATGTGCGATATTCCCCCTAGAATTGAAATAATAAAGAGAGGCTTCTATTATGAAAGGGCACTCCTAAAGATTTCTTTCATGCACAATATTCCCCATGGATTTGGAATAAAGATGGGAAGCTTATGTTATGTAAGAGTGCTTCTGAAGATGTCCCTTCACGCACAAGATTCTCCATACAATTGGAATGAATAAGGGAGCCTTTTGTTATATAAAGGCATTCCCAAAGACTTCTCTTTATGCATGACATTCCTCTTGAATTTGGAATAAAGATGTGAGGTTTCTGTCATACAAGAGCACCTCTAAAAACTTTCCTTCACGCGCAACATTCCCCCATAATTGGAATGAATATAGGAGGCTTCTGTTATGCAACGGTGTTTCCAAAGATGTCCCTTTATGCATAACATTCCCTGTGAATTTTGAATGAAAAAGAAAGGTTGTTGTCATGCAATGGCATTTCTAAAGACTTCCCTTCACATGCGAGATTCCCTATATATTTAAAATGAAGAATGGAGGCTTCTATCATCAAATGGCGCTTTCAAAAACTTTCCTTCATGCGTGATATTCCCCCATGGAATTTGCATGACAAATGGAGGCTTCTAACACCCGACCTCGGGATTTAGGCTCGGGATAATCAAAATTATATTAATAATAAATTTAAAAAATTTAAATTTAAATTTTTCTTAGAAATTTTAAAGAAATATACATTTTGGGTGTATTTAAAAATAATTTTCAAATATCAATGTCAAAAACTGAAAATAAGAAAGGACCTATTTGGAAAAAAAAAAAGAAAACTGGGGAAAGGGTCAAAAAAATGAAAAATTGGCCACATAGGACCGCAACGTCAGCAACACAACTAATTGTCTTGCGCTGCGTGGCAGACATGCAGATACGCATCCATGCGGGAAGCCACGTGGGCAATCCGCGTACTAACCAATCCAACAGCCCAGATTCATTCCCGCACGCATGAACGACCCAAATTTATTTTCCCTTCAGGTATGATCGAACGATCCTGATTGCATCCGATCGTGCAATCTTGATTCGTTTTCCAAATAAGAAGGATCTAACGACTGAAATTGGGTCATACATCCTCGAACGGACAACCCGGATTGAAGGAAGAGGAGTATTTAAACTCCTCTTCCACCAAAACCCTAACCTTAACTGTAACCAGCCCACCAAAGAAGAAAAAGAAGCGCTGCCAGAAGAGAAGCCAACCACTATCACTACTGCACCGGAACCATCGCCGGCACTGGAAGGCGAATTTTTTCTTCCCTTTGGATTCGCATTTTGATTCTAAGCTACCCCAAACCCATATCGGCACTAAAAACCCGAAGGAGAAGCTGAAAACAGAGGGCAGAGCTCGACCGAGCTGCCACACCCGTGACCTAAAACCCCCTCGATGAGCCCAAATTCCCTTCTTGTTCCTTTCTATTTTCTGACCATTGAATTCTTGACTCGTTTCTGGTGCAGAGTGACTGAAGAAAAACCTCGACCGCGAAGGAAAAACGACAGAGTCGTCGCATTAGAAACCCCATCCATCGGTAAGTCTCGATTTTTCCCTTTGTTTTGCCAACAAAGGCCACCTAACCTTGAGTTTTACAAGTTTTCGTGTAGGACTGATCGAAACTAGCTAGACCAAGAGGAGACACCGCCATATACAGCTGAGCCAGCTAGAGCACGATGGTGCGACCGCGCTAGAACCTTAAATCGGCCTCAGAAAAATTTTAGACCCTTTTTGGGTTGTTTCTCGAGTTTTGTCGAGATATTTAACGCACGTTTTTGGTTTTTGCAGAAAAATCCAAAAAATCCTAGAACTGGGAACCACCAAAAAGTGCAATGAAAAATGTAGTGTTTCGAATACCGATCCGGGGGTAAGAATCCCTCATCCTTTTTCTCATTATAGTTAATTAAAGTCTAAAAATAATAATGATAATAAACGGTAAAATTTGTAAATATTGATAATCCCTGATTAATTAAATACAGGTCACCGGTAGAGCCAGTCACTGATCAGTATGTAATTGTCCTATTTTATTTGTACTACTTATTTATACTATTGTTTGCTTACCATTACTACATGCATTTTAATTTATTAGCTTTTAATTGCTTTCTCGTTTATTAGTCTTCTCGACCATTGTAACTCTATCAGTTAACTGGTTTGAATGAATGTCTTAATTTCGCCTTTTTTGACTACTGAGTATTAAATTATATTGTCTATTTGATTATCACATTATTGTCTTGTAATTATTAAATAAAATTGTTATATGGAATTGGTGGCTAAATGATGATGTGGACATATATGCGTTGGTTAACGTATTAAACTCAAAGGCTTACCGGGTGTCATGAGAAAAGGTCTACGGACCCGGTACATAGGGCAAACCCTACCGTGGACGTTATCCTCAGTCGAACGGGGCTGAGAAGTCCCATACCGGAAGGAGTTAGAAAGTATTTTGTTCACACTCATACCAAACAAGGTATTAAGGCAGTGGTATGTTTGGCACTCATTACCGAACGAGGTATAAGGACGACTAGTTGATCAATAGATTGAATATTGGTTCCATGTATAGTGGGAACCCCTATGGACCCCCAGCAGCACCGGTAAGTAAGTAAAAAATTAAAATTTAATTATTGTTTGTTTCTTAAAGTGTATAATGTATTACTACCTTGATTCTTTCCTTCATAAGTAGTATTTGAGAACTTAAGAGGTGAGTATAAAATTAACATTTTTAAATTAAATAAATTTACCTAAAAAGAAAAATAGTTTCATTAGTTGTTTTGCGATTTTTACCAACCTTTGATTTTCTATATCAGTAGTAAAGTGTTGATATTCTTACTGGGCTAGTGTAATTCATCCTCTTTTATTAACTATTTCATATTAGGATGACCAAGATTCGGATTCTGAGTAGCAAGAAAGTTAGCAATTAGAAATTGTCTTCTGTTTTCTATCAGCGTTGCGCAGTGGAGGTCAACCCATTAGGTTTTCAGTTTGCATTTCTCTTTCTTTTACGATTTTAATTTTCTTAAAGGACATTTCCATAACCCTAGTGGACATTTGATTAAATTATGTAAGGAATATAAATCCTAAATTCTTAATTGCTTCCGCCAATATCTTATAAATCTCAATATTATTATTTAATTAAATTTTGAGCCTTTACAGTTAGTATTAGAGTCGTGTTCCTCGAAATCATTCCTTAGATAAAAGGTTAGAATAATTCAATACAACCTAAATCTCATCCATTTATTGTGAAATGTAGGTATTGGGACATGAGGAGAGGAATGCCCCACTAAATAGCGCAGCCCGGGAAGGATCGCTTCATGAGGATGTCGATCGACGCTTCGAGATGCTGGAGAGACTCATCTCTACCCAACAGACCCAGTAAGAAAGGAGGGAGCTATCTAATCATCCTCCACCACTGCCATAGTATAAGCGACCTCTACAACGAAAGGACCTAGTGCTATCATGGTACAACACTACTCCTCCACCATATCATCCGGCACCGCCACAATATAATCCGATGCCACCACCATACAACTAGGTGTCGTTATAGGGCCACCCGATCCCTCCCCAACATAATCTAGTCCCTTTTCAGCAGGACCCAGCTCCACCCATGATGGACTCGTGCTATATCAAAAGGTACAAAAGACTTAATCCATCTACTTTTGCAGAGGCATCCATTTTTGAAGAAGCTGAGTACTAGTTAGTAGAGACGGAGAAGGCCTTCGCAACTTTTGGTGTGATTTCTGAACTGAAGGTCATTCTTACCACTTATATGCTCGTGGGTGAGGCAGGGCGTTGGTGGCAACTGAAGCAGGCCACTCTATCTACCCCAGTCACCTGAGAACTGTTCCTGACAGCTTTCAGTGCTGAGTACATTTTAGAACACCTTCGGCATTTGAAGGAGATGGAATTTGCACACTTGGTCCAATGGGATATGTCAGTATCAGAGTATGCCCGAAAATTTCTAGAGTTATGTCGATACTCTCCTGAGAGCATGATTGATGAAGATAGAAAGTCAAGGAAGTTTGAGTGGGGTCTCCCCCCCTGAGATTAGAAAATAATTGTATATGTTTTAGTTGAGCACCTACTCAATAGTTTTGGCTAAGGCACAGCTGATAAAAAAGAAGCTCTGTATTTTTCCTCCAGTGGTGGGCAACCTCAGGCCCCCGGTTCCACATTGTAGGACAGCACCTACTGCGCCGAACTAGCTGAAAAAGAGATATATGCCTGCGACTCAAGCTTCTCTCCAAGCCCCGGCAACAGGACATAGCAAGACTTGTCAGCACTGTGGCAAGGACCATGGGGATCGACTCTACTATCGCCTCAACAACATATGTCGCATATGCGCAAGTGCTTAACATTACACGAGAGAGTGCCTGTGGAATCAGAATCAGGCCAGACCTGTAGTCCAAGGCAAAGTCTATACCCTCACTCAACAGAATGTTGAAGCCAATCCATATGTGATACAGGATACGTACACTATTCGTTATCACCTTGCATATGTTTTAATTGATACTGGTGCTTCACATTCTTTTGTTTCACATCTTTTTACTAAAAATTTAAATGTGTTACCTGAAAGCCTTGATTCTGTACTATTTGTGTCTACACTTGTGAATGAGACACTATTAGGAGATGTTTTATACAAAACTCAGATCATAAAAATAACATGTAGAAAATTAAGTGTAGATCTGATAGCACTGGACACGGAATATTTTGATGTAATTCTAGGAATGAACTAGTTAATGGTGTATCACGCCACCGTGGACTATTTTCATAATAAGCTTGTATTCAACCTTCCTAAAGAAGAGTATTTCATAAATTAATAAAAGATTTAAATATTATTCACACATGGTAACTGCATTGTTTATCGAATGCCTTAACTCAGCTATTCTTTTCTATGTTAGGCAAACCTAAGAAAGAAATTTGCATTGAAGATATCCCTGTTGTCCGAGATTTTTTAGATGTATTCCCTGATGAACTACTAGGACTGTCAGTAAATCGAGAAGTTGAATTTATCATAGATCTTTAGCCTAGCACCCAGCCCATCTCGGTTACCCCATATTGAATGAGTCGTGTTGAAATGGAAGAACTGAAAAATAGATCAAAGAATTATAGGATAATGGGTTCATCCAGCATATTATATCTCCTTGGGGTGTTGAAGTCACGTTCACAAGGAAAGATGATGGATCTTTGAGGTTGTGTATTGACTACAGGGAATTGAACAAAATCACAATTAAGAACAAATACCCCCTCCCACGGATTGATAATTTTTTTGACAAGTTACAAGGTACTAAAATCTTCTCTAAGATTGACTTGTGCTCGGGATACCATTAGATAAAGATCAAGACATAAGACATCACTAAGACGACCTTCAAAATTCGATATGAGCACTATGAATTTTTTATCATGTTATTCGATTTAACCAATGCACCTGCGATCTTTATGGACTTAATGAATGGGGTCTTCAGGCCATTCTTGGATTAGTTCGTCATATTATTTATTGATGATATCCTGGTATATTCGAATGGCAGGGATGAACAGGCTCAGCATCTGACTCAGGTCTTATAGGTTCTTAGGAAAAAGAAACTATATGCAAAATTGAATAAGTGTGGGTTTTGGCTTGAGCAGACTTCCTTCCTAGGACACATAATATCAAAGGATAGAATATTAGTAAATTCTGATAAGATTGATACAGTGATGAGTTAGAAGCAGTTGACTTCGGTTGAGGAAGTTGAAACTTTTTTTTAGTATTACTGGTTATTACTGCAGGTTTGTAGAAAGGTTGTCAAGCATAGCTGCTCCCCTGACCCAACTTACGAAAAAAAAACGTCAAGTTTGAATGAAATAATAAATGTGAAAGGAGCTTTATAAAACTCAAGAAATGACTAACTATAACGCCAATCTTGGCTCTGCCGAATGGAACATGTGGATATATAGTATACAGTGATGCATCCTATCAAGGATTGGATTGCATTCTGATGCAACAAGGGAAGGTCATCGCTTATGGATCCAGGTAGTTAAAAACTCATGAGAAGAATTACCCCACCCACGATTTGAAACTTGCCGCCATTATTCATGCCTTGAAGACCTGGCACCACTACTTAAATGATGAGACATTTAAAATTTATACGGACCGTAAGAGTTTAAAATATATATTCATTCATAAGTATCTCAACATGCGCTAGAGGCGTTGGATAAAACTCTTTAAAGACCACGATTGTAAAATCTTATATCACCCGAGCAAAGGTAATGTTATAGGAAGAATGAAGGTATATTAGCTCACATAATAGTTTCTGACTACAGGATAATAAAAGCTACGCAGTAGATACAGCTTCAGGATTTAAAAAGGGTCATATGTCTGGCCCATCTAGTAGTCTAACTCGAATTAATTCAAAGAATAAAGGAAGTTCAACTGACTGATCCCACTTTAGCAACTTTCAAGAAGGATATAGAATAAGATTTAAATTTAGAATTTCGAGTCTCTGCTGATGGGTTGCTCAGGTTCCAAGACAGGTTATGTGTTCCAAATGACAGTGAATTAAAAAATGATATCATGACAGAGGCTCACAGCTCAAGGTTCACCATGCATTCGAAAAGTACTAAAATGTATCAAAGTATGTAACTTCGATTTTAGTGAAACAGGATAAAAAAAAGAAATTGTTGATTTCATCTCCAAGTACCTTGTATGTCAACAGCTCAATACAAAGAATCAACGCCCAGGCGGGCTACTTCAGTCATTACCAATCCTGAAGTGGAAATGGGAATATATCACCATGAACTTTATAACAGTTTGCCTAGGGCACACTTGGTGCATGACGCAATCTAGGTAATTATTGACTGACTCACTAAGTTATATTATTTCTGGCCATCTGAATGACTAATCCCTTAGACAAGCTAGTTAGAATCTATATTTAAGAGATAGTCAAGCTACATGGAGTTCCGGTGATAATAGTATCAGATAGGGACTCTAGGTTCATCTTTCGATTTTGGACAAGTTTTCTGTAAGCAACGGGGACAAAATTATCTCTTAAATACAACATTTCACCCTCAGACATATGAACAATAAAAATGAACCATTCGCACATTGGAGGATATGCTCAAGGCTTATGTTCTAGATTTTAGAGGGTTTTGTGATGACCACCTACCTCTGATAGAGTTTGCTTATAAAAATAATTATTAAGTAAATATTGGCATGGCTCTGTATGAGGCATTATATGGTCAACCCTGTAGACTGTTGATCTACTGGGAAGATGTGGGTGATAGGAAATTGATTGGCCCAGATCTCGTAGATGAGACCACAATGAAGATAGTTAAAATCAGGAAGAATATCTAGATAGATCATAGTAGACATAAAAGTTATGCAGACACCCGAATGAGAGATTTAGAATTTAAGAATAGCGATCGAGTGTTCCTTAAGGTTACCCCCTTTAAGGGTATCACTATATTTAGAAAGAGGGTGAAGTTAAACCCCCAGTTCATCAGACTGTTTAACATCTTAGATAGGATTGAGACATCCGCCCACAGGCTAGCACTACCTCCAGAACTATCCAGAGTCCATAATGTATTTTATGTGTCGATGTTACACAAGTACAACCCCAACCCTCATATGCCTGGTCTTATCAGTCACTCCCACTCAATGAGAATTTATTGTACAATGAGGTATTGGTTGGTATTTTGGACTGGAATAGCAGAGTGCTCTGCAATAAAGAAATTTCCTTCATCAAGGTCTTATGGCAGAATCACTCGCAAGACGAGGCCACTTGGGAGTTAGAATCAGACTTCGGAACCCAGTATCCTCCATTTTTTTTAAGATAAGGAAGTTGTAACACCCGAACCCAGGATTTAGGCTTGGGATAATCAATATTATATTAATAATAAATTTAATTTTTTTAAAAAATTTTGAAAAAATATACATTTTAGGTGTATTTGAAAATAATTTTCAAAAGTTATGGAAAAATTGAAAATAAGAAATGACTTATTTGAAAAGAAAATTAAAAACTGAGGCAAAAGTAAAAAATAAAAAAGTGGTCACGTAGGACCACAACGTCAGCAGTGCGGCCAATCGTCGTGCGTCGCGTGGCAAACACGCAGATACGCGTCCACGTGAGAAGCCATGTGGGCGATCCGCGTGTTAATCAATCCAATGGCCCAGATTCACTCCAGCGCGCATGAACGATCCAAATTCATATCCCCTTCAGGCACGATCAGATGGTCCTGATTGTATCTGATCGTGCGGTCTTGATTTGTTTCCTAAATAAGACATATCTAATGGCTGAGATTGGACCACACATCCTTAAACTCCTCTTCCACTGAAATCCTAACCCTAACCGTAACCAGCCCGCTAGAGAAGAAGAAGAAGGGCAGCCGAAAGAAAAGCCGACCCGTGTTACTGCCGCACTAAAAGCCTCGCCGAAGTTAAAAGGTGATCTTTTTCTTTCTTTTTGATTCTAAGCCACCCCAAACCTATATCAGCACCGAAAAATCGAAGGAGAAGCTAGAAACAGAGGGCGGAGCTTGTCCGAGCCGGCGCACCCGCGACCCAAAACCCCTTCGGTGAACTCGAATCCCCATCATGTTCCCTTCCATTTTTTTACCATTGAATTTGTGACTCATTTTTGGTGCAGAGCAATCGAAGAAAAACCCTGAGTGCGAAGGAGGAACAGTGGAGCCGCTGCACTAGAAACCCCACCCGCTGATAAGTCTCATTTTTTTCCTTTTTTTAACCAACAGGGGCCACATAACCTCGAGTTTTGTAGGTTTTTGCACAAGACCAACCAAAACTGGCCACACTGGAAGAAGGCACTGTCGTAGGTGGCAGAGCTGGCCCCAGAGCATGGTGGTGCTGCCATGCCAGAACTCTAAATCGGCCTCAGAAAAATTTTAAACCCTTTTTTGGCCATTTCTCGAGTATTTCTAAGATATGTAACGCGTGTTTTTTACTTTCATATAAAAACCAAAGAAATCAGGGAACCAAACACTATTGGGAAGTATAGTAAAAAAGCTGGTGTTTCGAACACCAATCCGTGGTAAGAATCCATCATCTTTTTTTTCTATTACAATTAATTAAAGTCTAAAAATAATAATACTAATAATAATAAATGGTGAATTTTGTAAATATTGACAACCCCTGATTAATTAAATATAGATCACTGATGGAGGCAGTAACTGATCAGTATGTAATTGTCCTATTTTATCTGTACTACTTATTTATACTGTTGTTTGCTTACCGCTACTTCATGCATTTTAATTCATTATCTTTTAATTGCTTTCTCGCTTATTAGTCTACTCAACCATTATACCCCTATCAGTTAATTGGTTTGAATGAATGTCTTGATTTTGCCTTCTTTGATTACCGAGTATTAAATTATATTGTCTATTTAATTATCACCTTATTGTCCTGTAATTATTAAATGAAATTATCATACGGAATTAGTGGCTAAATGGTGATATGAACATGTATGTATTGGTTAATGTTATTAAATTAAAAAACTTATCGAGTGTTATGGCAAATAGTGTATGAATCCAGTACATAAGGCAAACCCTATTGTGGATATTACTTTCAGTCGAACAGGCTGAGAAGTCCTATACCGAAAGGGGTTGGGAAGTACTTTGTTCACACTTATACCGGATGAGATATTGAGACAGTGGTATGTTTGGTGCCCATTACTGGACAAGGTATGAGGACAGCCGGTTGATCAATAGATTGAATATTCGGTCAACATGTAATGGAAATCCCTATAAACCCCCAACAGCATCGATAAGTAAGTAAAAATATAAAGTTTGATTATTGTTAGTTTTTTAGAGTGTATAATGTATTACTATCTTGATTATTTCCTTCATAAGTAGTATTTTAGAACTTAAGAGGTGAGTATAAAATTAACGTAAATTTAATAAATTTACCTAAAAAGAAAAAATAGTTCAATTAGTTGTTTTGTAATTTTTACCAACCTTTGATTTTCCGTATCAGTAGTAAAATGTTAATATTCTTACTGGGCTAGTATAGCTCATCTCCATTTATTAACTATTTCAGATTATAACGACCAAGATCTGGATCCTGAGTAGCAAGAAAGTTAGCAATTAGAGGTTGCCTCTTATTTTCTATCAGAGTTGTACAGCAGAGATCGACCCATTAGGTCTTCAGTTTGCATTTCTCTTTCCTTTACGATTTTAATTTTCTCAAGGGACATTCCCATAGCCCTATTATGCATTTGATTAAATTGTGCAAGAAATATAAACCCTAAATTCTTAATTACTTCCACTAATATCCTATAAATCTCAATATTATTATTCAATTAAATTTTGGGTCTTTATAAGGCTTCTATAATGCAAGGGCATTCCTGAAGACTTCCCTTGACACACGACATTCTCTTGAATTTGAAATGAAAATCAAAAGCTTTTATCATGCAAAGGCTTCGTGCACGACATTTTTCCTAGAATTGTAATGAAGGGAGAGTTTTGTTATACAAGGGCACTCTCGAAAACTTCCCTTCACACATGATATTCCTCATGGATTTGGAATGAAGATAGGAGGTTTATATCATGCAAGTGCACCTCCAAATACTTTCCTTCATCCACGACATTCCTCCTGGAATTGGAATGAAAAAGGAGGCTTGTGTTATGTAAAGGTGCTCCCAAAGACTTTCCTTCACACAAAACATTTCCCATAGATTTATATTGAAGAATGGAGGCTTCTATCATGTGAGGGCACTTCCGAAGACTTCCCTTCACGCACGACATTCCCCATAAAATTCGAATAAAGAAGGGAGGCTTATGTTATGCAATAGTACTTCCGAAGACTTCCCTTCACACGTGAAATTCTCCATAAATTTAGAATGAAGAATGGAGACTTCTGTCATGTAAGGGCATTTTCAAAGACTTCCCTTCACGAGCAATATTTCCGTTGGAATTGGAATGAAGAAGGTACATTTTTGTTATGCAAGAGCGCTCCCAAAAACTTCCCTTCATGCATTAAATTCCTTGTGGATTTGGAAAGAATAAGGGAGGTTTCTATAATATAAGGGCACTTCTAAAGACTTCCTTTCACGCGCGACATTCCCCTAGAATTTGAATGAAAAAGGGAGGCTTCTACTATGTAAGGGCACTCTTAAAGACTTACCTTCATGTGCGACATTTTTCGTGGATTTGGAATGAAAGAAGGAGGTTTTTATTTTGTAGCTACGATTTTTATATAAAACAACATTATTTTAAGCATTAGATATTTAATGGAAACACATACTAGAGAAACTACCATCCGATCAATAATTGCAGCATAGGGCATGAGAACATTAACCCTTGTAACCCTCCAAACCAATGCATCAAGATACTCATAGCTCTCCTCAATGACAGATACACTATCAACCCTTGTAAACTTCACATACAAGTGCAGAAAATGGGTAAAAACAAGGGAAAACAAGAGAAATGACAATAAATAAGCAGATCCATTTTGATGAGAAAATAAGAATACCATATTTTAGCAAACTTGATACCAACAATACTGCAGATCCTCATGATGAAGAAATAGGTCCTCTTTATTCCTCTCCTTTAGATTACGGTGTGCACAACTCCAAGGAGACAACCCCATAACTTAATGGTCTTATTATATAGCCAGCCTTTTGAAATTACTTGTTAATGTCTTCGTTATTGTGTGTTTTTCTGTTTTGAGTTTATTATTTTATAGGTATAAATTGAAAACTTTGTTTAAAATTTATATTTAGTAGAATGAATTTAAATGAGTGGTGATAAATAATCTAATATTTATTTACTATTTTAATTTTTTGTAATGTTTTATCTTGTAAATATATTTTTCAACTAAATACATTTAAAAAAACATTATAATCATTTATTAGATAATTATAGTTCGCAAACTAAAGTTGGAAGCTAACTATAGTTAATAGATTAGTTAAACAAACTAATTGTAGTTAGTTATAATTACTTTGTAATTGCCATATTAGTTATTAATTGAGCTCACTAATTTTATGTATATGAATATTGGAAAATAATTAATGAGAAGTAGTCTTTCCCAAGTCAAACGACTCTTTCTCTTTCTCTCTCTCGTTTACTTTGCTCTCCTCATACACTCTTCAGATTCTTCTTCTTAGAGCTTAAGAAATCAAATCTCTCCTTAAGATTTCTTACAATATCTAAGTTAATTCTTGTTATTTTAGTTATGTAGTCATATTATTTCAACCAAATACAATAAGAAAAATATTTTAGTCATTTATTAGAATAAATGATCTACAATTCCAAGTTCACAAAAGAATTTGCTATCACTTGGACAATCATTTTGGCAAGATTTATAAGAGTAAAGTTGTTCCAATATAAATCATTATCAAATTTGTCAGCCATAAATATCTCAATAATATGAAATCTCTTAACAAACAACATATGTAAGTATCATGAAAAAAATGAATTTTTTTAACAATTTTAGGATAAAATCAATCAAACACTTGTTCTCTCTAGAATTCCCCTATCCATCTTCTTCTTCCTCTCCCTCTCTTCATGTTTTCTTCTTCTTCTTCTCCATTTCGGCATTCCTTTTGCGGCCATGTTGATCACTCTACTATCCCTTTTTCTTCGATCCTCCACAATGGTAACCTTCAGTTGAAGAGGGCAACTAGGACTGCAATTTTTAGATAAATTGGTGTAGGATATATGATACAGGACCTGTAAAGCACACTATGAAACCAAATTGCCTCTTAGCTAAATAGAACATCATAGAGAATTTATCTTAAATGAAAAATAACGTTTCCAACCAAAGGTCATTCCAAAAGTCAATTCCTATTAGAAATGAAATCCCCCCCCCCCCCCCCCACACACTCACATTTCTAGTCTATTTTTAATAATTCTTCCAAAAATTCCTGCGTTAGAAAACTATTCATGTTATATCCATAAATGAGAGGAATCACATTCGTACAATATGCAATTTTTTTTTTCTTTCCAACCTATACATTTATTTATTCAAAACATTCCTATTTATGTATCTTAATTATCATGCAATTTTCTTTAATATTCTTATTTTTAAGATATATAAGTAATTCACTTATATATATTTAAAATATAAAGAAATTCCATTTTTTTTATTTTCTTTATAATTATGATCAGAATTACTTTTCAAAAGATTAATAATCTAGTCTTTTTAAAATAGCTATAGATTCAAGTAGAGTTAAATACTTTTTAAGTTATTATATATAATAAATTTTTATTGTGATGGGAGGATAAAATACTTTAGAGTTAAAAAGATATTATAAATTTTGATAATATTTATCGATTAACTTTAACTTAATTTTTTTAACATAAGCGGATATATTTTTATTTTTATTATTATAATATTTTAAAAAACATAAATATAATTTTTTTAAAAAAAATAATAATGTGAAACGAAAATTTATTTTGTGTGCATGCAAGAAAAAGAAGAAGAAACTTTGGAGTTTAGCAATGCCAAAGAAATGAAGGAAATTATATTCTTTATATAAATATTGTGTGACCAATTTTCTTATATTTTTTAACATCCATATTAATTGGAAATTGTGTTATTATTGGTGATTAATTGTAACAGATATTTTTTTTTTTTTTTTTTTACAAAATTTAACAAGAATATTAAGGGTCTTGTATTTTTTTTTTAAAAAAATGTGTATGCAATAATTAAAGGATTAAAAAAATAAAATATCATAATATATTTTAAATATTAAATCATTTTAATTTTTTTTTTTTAAAAAAGTGAAACCCTAGTAATTTTTTTTAGGGACCGTGTGAATTTATTTGCACACCTGGAAGACAATAGCTACCAACCCAGGCGTGTAAAGTTCAGATCGGGTCATTTTCGGTAACTCGAATTCAAGGGAAGCTGGTCCAGCAAAAGACATTTGAATTGTGAGAGAAGTTTGTTTTCACCAAACATTTAAAGCCAGAGACAGAGAGATCTGAAAGGGAAAACCCAAGAAAATCAAAGCAGAAGTACTGCAAACTGCAACAGCGGTGTAGAAACGTTCCGAGCAGACTATTAGTAGTATCGTATCTGATTTGCAAAGCTTACCGGTAATTTTTTATACTTTCATGCAAGTCTCTTTCGTTTCAGATTTCTGCGTACTTCTTCATCCGGGTTCTGTTTCTGTTTCTGTTTTTCCTTTTCTTTCTGTTGGGTCCTTTCTTTCCTGCCATTTCCTGGGATATCGAATAAGAATTTGGTTTTGTCAGAATCTTGTGCTGCTATAGACCTTCCTCAATGGAGATAGTTTTGTTTCCTGAGTTTAGTAAATTCTATGTTTTCTTCTAACGATCATGGCATGTCAGATCCAGAACTTTGTACGAATTGTGAATAATCTTTTTGTTTTTGTTGGTAACTTGTGCATTATATAATTTTTTTTTTTTTACCAAATGTACATATTTGAAGTTCTATGGACGTTGTTTTGCGTTTGATTTCGTCTTTGAATGTTTGGGAAAATGTTTTAATGCATTGGTCATTTAGCTAGTAAAATGTCCGGATTGTTTTTATCTTGATTATGGTGCTTTTTTTTTAAATAATATCTTGATTATGGTGTTAGAGATTTGCATTGATGTGAAAGTATAAATGTTGAATCGTTTTCTTGGTTTTTCTACTGCAGTAAATTTGATGGAAGCCTTGTTGAGTTCACGAATCATTCCGATTCGGGCTTCTTATAGACGATATTGTTCTCCTTCCTTTCCTGCATTATCCCTGAGATTGAATCAAAGTTCTCATTCAGGTCGAGTTGGGATGATGAAACATCCCAAATCATTGAATTCAGTTGCTGCTTCAGTTAAACCTTTGGAGTCCATTTTGGGGCATATTGACAACACGGTACCTTCTAAAGGTTGTATAGTTAATAACCCGTCAGTTTTAGTCTCTCTACAAGGCATCCAAAAGGGGAAATTTCTTAGTTTTAGAATTTATAGTGAATGAACTTGGTTAGCCAGCTGTTTGTTTGGGAACTTGGCTTTAAATTTAGACTTCTAAATGAAAAAAACTAATTTTAGGCTAGTGTTTATTGTTTTTCCAATTGTTTTACAATCATGTTGCCGTTTTTTATGGTTGCTTCTTTATAATGTCAGAGGTTCTTGAGCATTGGAGAGGTGCTGATGCCGTGTGCTTTGATGTTGATAGCACGGTCTGCCTCGATGAAGGAATTGATGAACTTGCTGAATTTTGTGGAGCAGGCAAGGCTGTTGCAGAATGGACTGCTAGGTTAGTTGCCCATGTCACTGGGAAGGTTGTATATGGTACTTAACTTGATGCTCTGATGGTTCTAAAAAATTGCAATCTCGAATTTTTCCAGAGCTATGGGTGGATCTGTTCCTTTTGAAGAAGCATTAGCTGCCAGACTTTCTTTGTTCAAACCCTCCCTTTGCCAGGTCCAGGATTTTCTTGAGAAAAGACCCCCGAGGTAATCAAAAACTGTATATCAATATGTATATGTTTATTTCGAAGTGCTTGAGTAGTTTGAAAAATCAGAAAAATTCAGTACATGCATGTGGGGATATGAGTGGGAAAGTAGAATACCATTGTTAGAAAGAAAAGGAAAGGAACAAGCAAGATTGGGTTCATTTCCTGATATCCTGTGACTGGTTACAGAAACAGAAATTAGAAGTGCTCCTTTTCTCTTTCATAACCAAATGAACAACCAAAAAAATTTGACTAGAAATCATTCATTTACCTTGAGGATCTGGCTACATATTAGTGCGTTAATTCAGACATTATTTCAAGGGGAATATTATATTTCAATTAGGCCAGTCCCCGTAGCCAAATTTTAACTTGTGTTTGACACATAATGGGATACTGTATATGCATGGCATGTAAAGATACTATGAGCCCTGAGGTTTAAAACAAAAAACTTCTTTCAGTGTCTGCCTTTATACCCATCAAACAACTAAGCATGGTTTAGATCTCTCCTAATGCATCTGATTCCATGTCATAGTTCTCTTTTATCTCTTTTATATCCATATCTTCTTGGAACAGCTACATCATAATAGGACAAAGTTTATAATTGTTGTCAATGGGCCAGGCATTGGATCTGTAGTTACTGCTTTGACTATCAAGTGTGGCATTGTAATTTATGAGAAAAGGATCAAAGTTTTGCTTGTTTTAATTTTGAGTTTAGCCAATAATGTTTCCTTCAACAAAAATTGTCGTATTAACAGTAATATGCGAACTTTGAACCGTTGGCTGTTTTGAAATGGTTCTCGCTGCATTTGTCACTGTTCTGTTTATCTTGGTTTAGCCTTTTTTCTCGTTCTAGTCTCCATAAAAAAAATCATTTTCTCTTATTCTCTTTATATCTTTTTTTTATCCTTGATGCATGATAGCTTGCCGAATGTTCCATGAGCTTTTTACTAAACATGAATTAAATGTCCTGCACCTTGCTTTTCACTTTTTAGAATTTCTCCTGGCATAGAAGAATTGGTCAAGAGAATGAAGGCTAATAACACCAGTGTCTACCTGATATCTGGAGGCTTTCGTCAGATGATCAATGTATGCTGCTGAACCAAAAGAACTTTATTTTCTGCTTCCAATTGTTATAATCTTTAATCACATTAGGGGCTGAAGATAGCGTCTTCAGTAAGCTGGAATATTTGATGATGGATCCTGTAAAGTTGGCAAATAAAATAATCATTATGTCGTGCTAATATTATGATTGCCGAACCCTCAACTACGATTGAAGTCCGCTGCGGATATGTGGTTCAAGTAGCGAACTCACAAATATGTGGATTTATTTTCTCTGAAAACTTGTTTTCTAGAATTATTAGTGGAACATACTTTGAGTTTCCTTTTTTATTTATTTTTTTGAAGTAGAAAACTATTCTAACAAACGTCACACCTGCACATCTAGTTAGTTCCCTAATGATTTCATATGGTGCATCCTTGAAGGAGTCCAGAAAGTAACGTCTTCAACTAATTGTGACATGGTTAGGTCTAGTTAATTTCTTCATCCTGCTCATAATTGATAGTGATGTTGCTTTACGTGATGCAAAAGGACTTGTGCAGACATATAGGAGGAAGGATCCCCCTAGGTTCAATGCTTAAAAAATGTAGTAGTTAGTAATAAAAAACAAAAAGGTTCAAGGATTATAAAATCATGTTACCTTTTTACTTTGAAGCCCGTTGCATCAATCCTTGGAATTCCTCAAGAAAATATTTTTGCCAATCAACTGCTCTTTGGAGACTCTGGAGAGTTTCTGGGTTTTGATGCCAATGAACCTACTTCAAGGAGTGGAGGAAAAGCTACTGCAGTGGAACAAATAAGGAAGGTTAGTACCGATTTTTTATCTTTAATACTCGGCCACTGAATTTGTTGCTATCAGTGCTTATTGAACTTACTTTCCAGGCTCATGGATACAAGGGATTAGTTATGATTGGGGATGGTGCCACTGATTTAGAGGTTAGTAAATTCTTTGTAGTTACTAGTAATAAGATCCAGTTTAGTTCAATTCCTTGTCAGTTCTTTTTATTTAATTGGTAGAATATCCTTTACATGTAAAATGAGATTATTGTTCCAAGTACCAATTAGAATTTTGTCTCAAGAAAATTGAATTTAGGTTTGCTAGAGATTCAAATGTGAAAAGATATGATATCCTTCCAATGTGAAGGATATGCTAGTAAATAAATAGGATTTAAAGCAAATGGACTGCACAAGTTATTGCATGAGTGGCTGGAACCGTTGATGGTCTTTTTTCTCCTTCATTCTGCTTATTAACAATGCTTCCACCCCCTCTCTAACCTCCCCCTAAAAATGGCAAAAGAGAATTAAGTATGCATATATCGAAGAGCTATCCAGTGCCTCATTACTGATAAATAACGGTTCATAGTATTGCCTGTGCATCAAGTGGAGTTGCAATTTTTGAACTTTCAGTCATGTTAGTCCAGGTTCCTACAGTAATCTTTTCACTACTTGAGCATTGGATTCCTATCAACACAATAGTATAAGTTATTCTTCCTTTAATTTCCAAATTCAGGCCCGAAAACCAGGCGGTGCTGACTTATTTATCTGCTATGCGGGTGTTCAGCTTCGAGAAGCTGTTGCAGCAAAAGCTGACTGGGTGGTCTTTACTTTTAAAGACCTGATAAATTCTTTGGAATAGCTTGGATTTTCAAGCTCTGTTTCCGTTCATCTCCATTCATTTTTGTTCTAAAACACATTGAATTTAACCTAGAATGGACTTGCATATCTCATTCTAGGCTTCTGGCTAGCACTAGCAGCTCCCTTCGAGAAGTTCAATATGTACAAAATAGTTATACAAATTGATGGTATTGGGAGGGGTGTATGTATAGTTTCCATATTTGTTGTTCCATCACTTTGTAAGCAAATCTTTCAAAGCTCATCGTTCATTGAGCATTATACTTATTATTTCCTTTTTCTTTCATACCCTTTCTATTGGCTTGTTTTGAGTTGGCAAAATGTATGAATGAAAAGTTTAAAGCGGTCTTGAAAATAACCTTTCGAAGTTTGTTGTCTACAGTTTTATTATGGTACATGGTAAAATATATAGATAGCTGCAAATTGTAATGGGTAATGAGATTATGGAAGCTTTGAGCTATAAATAGAGAAAATATATTTTTCAAATTTAGAATATGCGAGTACAAATTTTCTTATTCTTTGTCTTAATTTAAGTTTCTCTAACCTTTGTAGGGAAAGAACAGAATAATAAGTTGCAGTAGAGTTTCAAATTTGTGACATTTATCTCATGAAAATTTTAATAATTATAATATTTTATAAAAAAAAAAAAATCAATTTATTCCTTTATAGTTCTTAAATTTATTTTAATAAATTAATTTCTTGAGCTGTCAGCAGGGTTGTGGGCTCATGGGCCTTTTACACCCACAACTCTCTCCTTTATAATTATTCCTTTTCAATGGAGTGGAAAATAACTTATTTTAATATTACAATTTATTTTAAATAACTTTTTAGAAAAAAAAATATATATATATATGCCCATCGTAGTAGAAATGATAAAAGCTTTTAATTAAAATAATATTTTAAATTCTTACATATATATTCAAAATTAAAAAATTTTAAATTCTACCATGAATAATATTTTTATAATTAAATCAAAAAATACATAAAGTTTTGTTATTTCCTACCTTTTTTTTTTTTTTACAATAATTACTTCCTCTATTTCAATCATTTACTATAGTTTTTTTATAAAAAAAAAAAAAGCAATTAATTGAAACACCATAAATATATGGGTCCATGATTTTATTTTTTCTCATGATTATCGCATGATCCTCTCTTTTATTTGGTACCAAACATTAATTGAAAACACATTAAATGTGAAAGCAAATCAATTTGAAAGGTTGTCAAAAGGTGGGTGACCCACTCTCCCCCCCTCTCTCAAACAATAATCAAGACCTCTATTTAAGTGCCACGTGTCCAAGAAAGTTGAATTGATTAAGTTAATCTGATTTTTTTCTTTTTCTTTTCTTTCCAGCCAAACAATGTTGTTTCTTGTTACAGTCCATGTCGATTATAAACTAAAAAGTAAATTAATCAGTTCTTTTCAATCTCCCATGTCCTTTTTTTTCTTTGTCAAATTAATTCTCACCTAATTATTGGAATCCCATTTACAAATAATTATATATATATAAATATGTAAATTAATTACGGACATAAAAATCATCTTGAACTACATATTATTTAAAAAAATCACATTGTAAAAATAAAAAATTATTTGAAATATAGTTTTTAAAATAATAAATTCAATTATAATTTCAGCTTAAACTAGAGATTTCTGAATAATTTCCTATTAAATTAATATCTTATATCAAGTTAGATCCAAAATTAATTTAGTGTTTAAGGGTCATAATTGAAAATTTCAAGGTCAAGGATTGAAATGGGTTTATGTTATTATTATGATTTCTTATCTATTAATACTCTCAAGTGGACTTTATGTAAGTTAATATTTACGTATAATGAAAAAGAAAAAATTATTGATTCTCAAATGTAAATTCATTAGTGTATTGACTGTTTAAACTTTTATTTTTAACTATTAATTAATTATATATCAAATTTAAAAATGAAAAATAATTTTAAATATAATTAAAAGTATATATTACAAGGGAGAATGAGGGAAAATTAGATAAGATATGATGGCATTACCAAATTTTTGTTGGAAAACATAATATTAGTATCAAAATTGATAGTTATAATGTTATATTTGGTTAAATCTTATTATATTTTTATTTAATCCCTAAATTTATTTATATCATAATTTATTTAACATTTTAAAAAATTATTTTATTTTATTGTTGTGTTTAATACGTAATTTTAATAAATTATATTTATGCTTTTAATTATTAACTCTAGATTTTTATTTTCACAAATTAAAGAAGAAATGGAAAAAAAAATGTCTTACTTGAGTTAGACTTTAAACTAAATAGTAATAATAATAAATTATAGAAATAAAATTGTAATTTAATTTTTATGGGAAATCTTAAATTAGGAAACTTGAGTCAAATTTCAATGAGGTTTGGATTTTCTCCCTTTTTAAGTAATTATATACAATGAATGGTCAATACATATATAAGTTATGTAGTAACTCTCAAAGTTGTAATGCAAGAATTTATAGAATCATATCACTCTCAATTTTAAAGAATCATTATTTAGTAGACAAATTTTTTGACATTTTTATTTGTTCTTTTATTATAAGAAAATTAAAAGACAAAAAATTAAGGGCAAAATATCTGTTTGTTTTCTGAGACAGGCAACAGCAGGAGGAGGAATAACATAAATAAATTAATATTATAATATTATATATATATATATATATTATTTCATGTGTGACTTATAAACCTCGTGTTGTTTTCTCGTTGTAACCTGCTGCCTACCGCTGCTGGTGTATTTTGTGTAGAGATAAAGGAGCAACGGGTCTTATTCTTCCAAGGAATCCAATCTGGTAGATTCAACGACACCAAAAACATAATCTTCGAGAATTGAGTCTCTTAGATTTTGCTCCACAACTCCTTGATTCTTTTATAGTAAGTCACTTTTTCAATCCACCCAAAGACGCCATTTTTATTATCTTCGTGTTTGTTATCTCTATCCTCACGGCTCTTCAACTTGGCTTTGTTGGAGATTGGTCTTTTTCATTAATGGGTTATGAATTGTTGAGGCTTTTCCCAAATGGGTATAGCTTGGAGTTCATCATCATTTCGCAGAGTAGGTCTATCTATCGGCAGATGAGTTTTTTTTTTTATGAAATAGGATGTGGGCGTTCTTCGCTGATTTTTCCATTGGCAATATAAGATAGACCGCTTTCTATTTGGCATTAGTTCAGATTTCTGGTTTGTTTCCTCAATGGAGAACGCTGTATTTATGGTCTTGCTTATAATGTTGGATGTGTTTACGAGTTGTTTTTAACTGGCATTGGTTTGATTGGTAAATTTAGCCGCCTGGTGCTTGTATCGTGTTTTGGATTGATTAGTCTTCTTGGATAAGAGAGGTTTGCTTTGAAAATTGCCGCAGAAGTATAAGGGAATTTTGCCATTGACCACGGTTTTGTGGTTTTTGAAAAATTGGGCTCGTGTAAATTGAGATCAACGGGAATTTCTGTTTCTTTTTCTCGGTGTTTGAGCGTTTCAGCTCGGTGGGAATGGTGCTTACTCTGTGATTCATCATTGGTCCCAAATGTTAAAGGTTATTTGATTTTGTTCATTTCTCGATTTTTGAATTCATGGAAGTAGTGTTCTTGAGGTTTACAGTGGTGAGAGCTGGAACAAGAAAGAAACTTTGTTTTGTGAAACTTGGATAAATTTGTTTCTTCGGTGGAGTACAAATGGATCTGTTGGTTGTTGCAGCAGCAGCAGCCGCTGGCTACGCAGCTAAATATTGGCAGAATCTTTCAAGAGGAAGGGATAATTTAGCAGAGTTGTCTTCAGGGGATGTCAAATATGCGAAGCCTAATTCTCCCAGCCATCCCTTGCAGAGATTGCCACGGAGAAAGAAACTAAAAGAAAATATTTCTACAGATAAAAGAAAAAAGGCAGAAGGGAAATTTTCAGATACTTATCAATCCGATGGTGCCTTAGAAATAGAAGTGACCTCCACTAGTGGACAAAACTATGGAAATTACAGTGACTATAATGCATTTTCTTTGTCTTGTCTACAACCTGGGTTCTCGATGGATGAAGATCCCAAGGAAAAAGAAGATTTAAGTGAGTTGAGTGGTCACGTTGGGGATGCTTGCAGTGAGCCTTCTATAAGTGAAATAGAAATGGGTTCTTTTCATGATTCTGTTAGGAAACTAAGTTCTATCAGGAATAGGAGGCCATATGGACATCCTCCCAAACCCTTGAGTTCTTTAGAAAGTTGCTTCATGGCCCAACTATACAAAGAACACATCAAGATGGAAGAGTATGTACTTAGTTCCCTTCCATCACCATCAGCACCAACTATGAGACCATTGCTAGTGACTGATGGAAGGCAAATAATCAGTAGAGTAAAGGTTCATTCTTTCAGTAGGCAGCCGGAAACTAGGGATAAGAAGCTCAGTAAAGATGTCCATTTGGGGAAGAATAAATATGTGTTTGGGATTCCACCACTACCAAAAATTGATTCTTTGGATCTCTCAAAGAAAATGAAATGTAAAACAGCCAAGGGGTGTGGTGGTGGAAAATTAAGCAATTTCAGCAAGATGGTCACTGGAAAGAACTTCTGTTCGCAAGGTAGTACACAATTCTCAGCTTATTTACAAACTGCTATTCCGTGTGTGTCTGTGTGTGTGTGTGAGTTGTTGTCTGGTTTTGTTGTTAAAGTTCACATACTTTCTATAACTTACCTATATGTGACTGTTTTCTCGGGAATTAATAGATAGAGTGCACCAAGATCCTTTAGATTTTGGAGGTTGTTTTTGATGCACTCTGTTTTTTTTCCGTTATTGTGTTTTGTATTAAATGCGCAAAAGAATCTAAAACTATGTCCTTCCTCTCGAAAAAGGAAAAAGAAAAAACATTTACTACCCCAAACTATAGCTGCCTACATTCGTTTCTGAAAACAGTATAAAACTGGGAAAGGAGAAAGTTTTACATCAAGTAGATCTACCTCATCTAGTTGTAAAAATTGTTTTTTTTTTCTTTGGGATTCAGTTTCTTGGTAATTAACCTTTTCCTAGTAAATAATAACTTAGTGTTTGCTAGAAAAAAGCATTCTTTATTTCTACCTTCAGAGGAAAAGCCTTTCAGGGAATCATCATAATTCATGAATATGCAGTGTTGTCTGCAAGTACAACACAAGCAGTTAGTCCCATGCATGCCACACCTTACAGATTGATGTATTTTTGCCATTGTAATTCAAATGTAAAATGTTGAAAAGAGGAGTCTGTCATCCAGCCTTCATCTGTATTTGGCTGCTCAAATAGCATGGTGATAGGAGCAAATTGTTTCATTTAAGCACGACCACTTTTGGCATGTCAGCATGTGCTTGTCATAATTTTCGATTTTTTAATGATCTTCATCTGATTGCTAATAGATTTCCTTCCTAATGCTTTCATTTTCATCAGATTTGCAGAATGGAACAGTTCTATTCTCTCTGGGAATTTCTGTCGGGATAGTAGCTTCCTTGATAGCAAATAAAACGGAAGTAGACAAGTTGAAAGAACTGCTAAAGCAAACAGAGAACTTGGTGCAAGATCTACAAGAGGAACTTGAGATGAAAGATTCATTAACAGTAAGGGAGCTAAAAAATGAAAATTATGAACTACAGGATACATATCCTTGTTCCTTGCACGAGAGGGCCCCATGTTCATCTTCCCCTCAACGGAGTATGAACATCTCAAGAAATGGTAAAGAACTGTATGATGAAAAGGATGGGGAAACATTAGAATCTATGAGTAAAATTGAAGCAGAGCTTGAAGCTGAATTTGAGAGGTTGGGACTCAATGTCAACACATCTAGCTTGGAGATAAGATTGTCTGATATTATTGAGGTATGCCTACTGCTGAATCATTATACCATTGCATGTGATTGCATGTTTGTCTGCATCAGTATTCAGTTGATCACTGATTGTCTGTTGAGCATGCCACTCATCAGTAACTCAAAGGAGTTCTCAATTTAGAAATTGAATGTCAATAATATTTCATTCTTTTGACTCTATTCAGTTTTTTTAGCACTGATATATAATAGCGTTATTTTGGGAATCAATTTGGCATTGATTTGATGTAGTGAGCCAAAAGTTCTGTATGAGTATATGTCAGTCAGCCCAGGTGTGGGCTTTATGATACAGTATGCTATGCATCAATTTATACTTGTTCTTCAAGATATATGTTGTGTTTTGCTACTTCTACTCCAATGAATTTTGGTTCTAGGATGCATGATATGTGCTATCAAGTTTGTGCATATTTTATTTGTGCTACACATACTGCAATAGTTTTTGTTTCACTAGAAACGCATGTCTGTTTGGAATGTTAACTAATGTAGAGTAAGTTATTTCCTAGTTGATTTTCTGTTGCTCCTGCTCCGTATTCCCAAATCTAGGGATTGCAGGTGGCATGTTTTCCTCTTTTTCGTTCCATAGATCTATTGCTATATGTTGGAAGCTCACTCTTAACAATTTGTTAAACTTGTCTATCGATCTAGTTTAGCGGTTAGATAGAGAACTCTGCCTTTCTTGTTGCACAAGGAAATGGTTCAAATATGCAAATCATTTTGTCAGGGACTAGGTAAAAATCAGAAAGTTTCTAATCTTCAGGGTTTTGAACTTTCAACTCAGCTTTCTTGACCAGAACTTAGCAAATAAAGTTTTTGATTTCCTTGTCATGGGGAGCTGGCTTCCAAGGAGCTCCTTTAATTGTTAGATCAGCTTTTGGCAAGCTTACCGTGGAAACATCCCTCTCTACTTTATATAAGTGTTTCTCTTGCACTCTTGTAGAACATGCGGAAAAGAAGATGGAGGGCGAAATTTTTCGAACTTCATATTATTATTAAAGATATGTTTTAGGTTATTTAACTGTTGGCTTGGATCATTAAGTCTCTATGAAACTGTTGATTGCTGTTCATCCTTCATATACATTTTATTGTAACAGATATCAATTGGAATTTCCCAACACCTTGGTTTTGTGAAGTGATCTTCTTTGGTCTTGTGAGTGGATTTGTACCAACATTGCTTTAGACTTCTCTTGTATTTTCACCTTGCTTACATTGTTCGAAAGAATATGATTTCTTGACACGGATAATTGCATCACGCAGATGCAAAGACTAATAATTTTTTATAATTCTTTTGCAGCTTGAACCTGACTTTGTAGCAGATTTTGCCCAAGGTGAATTGAGAGTTAACAAACTCAATGGGCAAGTTGCTCTATCTGAATCCAAGAAAGAAGCCAGTGACACATCCACAGTCCACTCTTGCAATTTTGCATTTTCCCCCCGTGAACTGAGCTTGCGTCTGCATGAAGTTATTCAATCTAGACTCGAAGAACGTGTGAAAGAGCTTGAGGGAGCACTTCAAGAGAGCCAGAGGAAGTTGGAGTTCATGGAATCACAGTGTAGGAATTCATCAACAAATTCGTGTACAAATGGAGAAGCCCGCTACATCCTCCCCCAAGAAATTCCAACCAGGGAACAGGAATCCAACTCAATGGTCGAACCTCTGGTCATGAATTTATCAGGGGAAGCCCTAGACGCATACAATGAGGCTTATGAAGAGTTGATGAAGCTAAATGAGTCAGAAGAAGAGGGTTCACCATCAACGATAAAGGAGAACAACCAAGACTCATTTGACAAAGGCACTTCGTGGGCACAAAGCTCCCTCATAAACGGTTCATTATCTAACAAAGATAAAACATATTTTTCTAGCCAGCTAAGAAATATAGAAGTTCCATCGTCGAGTATTCAGGAGCTCCTACAAGTTGGTGGTGGCGCAAGCAAAGATCAAAGCAGTGACTGTGATGATGATGAGATGGAGAAGATGCTGATACAACAAATTGTGGAGAGAACCAAGAAAGGTTCACCTGTAGTAATGGATGCACACAGGGTACTGCTTTCAATGACTGAAAATGAGAATTGAAACTAAACAGAAGGCAAATTTTGGTGTATAGATAGATAGATATATATATATATATATAGGTGGATTCATGTTCCAAACAAAACCAATATCACGCTTATTTTGTTGACTCTTCCATTGAGTTGGATGAATTGCATTGAAAAGGAGCAAATGTTTCAAATTAATTAATTTTGGTCAAATTTAAAAAGGAACCTGAGAATTATAAGAATAGAAAATGTTGATTCTTTGAGTTTTATACAAGGTTTTAAGTAATGTAATAACTTGCATTTATACTTTTTTGACTTAAATTGTTCAGGGTCAAAATTTATTAAGGAGAAAGAATGTTTTTCTAATCTAAAGACTTTAATTTAATGACTCAATTTACCAATTAATTTGCAAATAATGATAAAATTTATCAACTCCATTATTAGACCTTTGATTTACATATACATATATATATATAGATAGGTCCTACACCTGCACACACTTTTATATATAGACAGAAAAAGACTCAGCATCAAGATTTGTTTTTGCTTAGCCAGAAAACAAAAGAAGATTTCACCACTTCCCAACACTGTTTCTTGCACCACAACTATTTTTTTTTTAATAACCTATTTGGATTAGGAATCAAGTAATTTTGAATTAGGAAACTAATTTTGTTTATAAAAGTTTAAATTTAAACTTTATTTCACGTTTATAGTAAATTTAGAATAATTATACATTTGTTAGTTTGAGTCAAAATTATTTTTTAGAATTAATTATCACCTACTTTCAAAAAATAAAAATAACTTTTTTAAATTTAACTCTCCACTAAATTTAAATATTATGAATTTTAAATCCCACTATAATAATCTAATAATTAATCTCCTAACATTCCATAATGATTAATTTTTTTAATTATAATAATCACAAAGAAATCATATCCAATCTTTTAATTTTTTTTTTTTAAAAAAATTATTTTTTCCTTGAAGAAGTAATTTAATCCTTATCAATGGAGCTACCTACCATTCACAATTTGCTTTAGCATACAAGTCACTCCAACGAGATGTTCTTCTTATTCCAATAAGAACACTCATTAATCCTTCCATAACAACTCGAGACAATCAGACTTCTTTTCTCAAAATATGTAAACCAGCAGAGAATATATTCCCTGTATAATGATAAAAATTTCTCTTCTTTTTTCAATCTGTCAATGGTTATCATTGCCAAATATAAAACACCCTCTCGAAGACCAAACCCTAGAAATATAAAAATGCTAATAGAAACACAAGTGTTACCATAAAACATGGATGATTTGAGACATAATTATTTCCTAATTAACTCCAACTTTTCTCCTTCACAAAATACTCTAAGAATTATCCAGCATCAATGAAGGATTAACAATGTAAAAAGGAAATGTTCAGAGAAGCAGGAGGGCGCCTACCAAAGACCAAGAGAAAAGAAAAAGAACCAAAAACAATCTTCTAGCGGTAACTGGAAGATGCAGGCCCTGTAGCTTTCCAACTGGAAAGGAACTCTTTTAGGCTCTTTTGGCTTCACTGGTATCATCATCATCCCTCCAGTTTCCAGTCGCGGGTTCACCCTGACCATGATCTCCAGAGGTATCATCCAAGTTGTTGCTCTCACTGCTGTCAAATTGATCTCCGCTGCTCAAATTTTCACTCCCACCAAACTGATCGCCTCCAGTAAACTGATCGCTACTGCCAAATTGGTTACCACCACCATATCCCAATCCGGCACTTCCGTCAAATCCACCACCAGTACCTCTGCTAGCGCAGTTGTCACTACCACCGGCACCACCTGCAACACCATAATTCACGTTCCCACCACCATAGTTAGTACCAGTGCCAAAGGAGTTATCGGCTCCCTCACTGCCGAAACCGTTGTTCCCGTAGCTGTCACCACTACCACCATAAGGAGAATTGCCTCCATAGTTTCCACCAGAAGCGCCATAACCACCACCAGAAGCGCCATAACCACCACCAGGAGCACCGTAGCCACCACCATAACCGCCACCATAACCACCAGAACTGCCACCAAATCCTCCTCCATAACCTCCTCCGAAACCACCTCGAGCTCTATCGTTGGCATAATTAACCCTGACACGACGACCGTGAAGATCCTGCAAGAAATATTAAGAAAATAAATAATTATTATCTCACAAAATATCAAGATATAGTTTCTTGTATTCTTCTATCAAAGTTTATCTAGAAAATATTTGGTTCAGAAGATTTTGAAGCTTAGGAAATCAAGGTTAAATGCAGTGGTGGACAGTAAACCGCCTTTTTTAAAAAAAAAATAAACAGTAAGCCGCCTTATTATAAGCAAACATTGATACGGATACCAGTATCAACAATTTACAATATGTGCTTGAAGGGCCACAACATCTAAACACACCATCTACTTGTATCAATCATAGATCAGCAACCATACCTGTCCATCCAAGGCCTGGATGGCACTAGAAGCTTCTTCACTAGAGGTATAAGTAACAAAGCCAAAGCCTCTTGATCTGCCCGTCTCACGATCAACAATAACTCTTGCTACAATATATACAACATTAATGAGCACCAATTGCCAGAATTCACAAAGGAAATACCAGATAAGCTATTACTGCTTGTGCATATAGCTATGTAAATCCACACCTTCAACTTACAAGAAAACTGAGGCACATAATTACTTAAGCCTCTGAATACAATAATTATTTAAGCCTCTCGAACACTATTGTGGCACTCTAAATCTTAGTTCAGGTATGTTTCAGCTTTTTTCCTATTTCTCAGGACAGAGGATGGTTGGGTGTTAACCATCAGTTTAGCTAAAGCTGAAGAAAAAACAAACAACAGGAGAATTTTTAAAGGTTAAGCAAAATAAGTACCATCAACAACTTCACCATATTTACTAAAAGCTTCTCGCAGACTCTGCTCATCTGTGCTGTATGAAATACCTGCAACAGAAAGTTTAAGATAACACATACACAGAGTAAAAAATCCTAACTGAAACTCAGATAGAAACTGGACACACCTCCAATAAAAAGTTTTGAAGAGGACATGTATCGAATTGCTTGATAGATAGAAGGTTTAGATGCGGAGAGCTCAGTATTTAACTGCATGCTTGCAGTCTGCCTCAGTATGTTTCCAACTTTACTAAAGAAAGCCATTATGATAACCTGAAACAAAACAAATTAATGAACATTCTGTCAATTAGTATATACAAATGTAAGATTATCACCACAAGACCACAGAACTACAAATCTAGAAAACTAAAACAGAAATATAACTAAATAATGAGTACACTAAACTACATATGACAGTTACCAAGCCAACATAACTCTTCAAAATAAATTAGTTTCTCAAGTAAAGATAGCACATACACCATCAGAAATGAAAGCACATATAATTTATTAAAGCAGTAAATAAGGAAGAACCAAATCTTTACAGTAAAAGACGAGCAAATGCCCTTCAAATATTCTGTTGAGGAAAGATGGGAAAGAAGAAAATTCCTAAAAGTTCAAACCTCTCTTTTGTTCACTAACACCCAAAATTCATTACCAAACAGAAACGCGGGTTTAAGGTTGTATGGCTCTCGAAAATAAGAATACCTAAAAACTAGGAATACCAATAAGAGAGTACAAATATTTCATATAAATGTCTTCTGTTTCTAACTCTTTCATTTTCTCAAGAACCAAACAGAAATGATAGAATTAAATATGAATATTTTATTATTGAGCAATAGATCCTAACAGAGAACAACCCGTGCAAGCATAATTACCTAACAAGTTAAATCAAATCCAACAAGTGCGGATCGACGAGAAAAATGATAAAATCAGTTGATAACTAAAATATAAAAGCGAAAGAAAGCAAAATAAGTGAAGGCAAAGATGGATCGAGAGGGTAAACTATAGACCTTTCGCTTGCTAGGGTTTATGAGAATATAGATTCTTAAAGTACCTCTTCTGCTCCTCGGCTTTTCTCGCTCTCGTTCTCTGTAGTAACTATTGACTAAAACCCTATTAATCGAAGCGGGGTTTATGTATGCGGGTTGCAGAACGAAGGGTGAGAGAGAACCGATCTAGGCCGTTGGTTTTAGGTGGAATGCTCGTTATCGTTGATTATAAATATCTCGTTTCGGATCAAAATGAAGGCTTGCCCTAGTGTGATTGAGAAATTAGAATTAATATTTGAATAAATTAGTTCTCTAAAATTAATTTTATATCTGATTCAATATAATTATATTTGTGATTTCTTACTTAACATATAAAAGTACAAAATTTTAATTATTTAATTTAAAATAATTATAATTTTTTTTTATATGTATTTAAATAAAATCATAAATTAAATGTAAATAAATATCGAAATAAAATATAATTTAATTTAATTTATTATATAATGTATAAATATAATATTAATAAATATAATAATCAATACATAATATAAATTTACTAGATTATTTGGTTGATTTTATTGAGATTAGTTTACAAATCATGATTTATTAGAAAAGGTAGTAATATTAATCCATATATGTAGAGTCACCATTCAATTACTAACTCAATAATACAATGAAAAGGAATCTTTTTTACCACTGTTATTATTTACTTTTGTGTATTAAAAGACATGTTTACATCCATTAGTTTACATTTGCCTACTACGGGAACATATTATTTAGTGGTTACTATCAAATGAAACAAAAAAATACTTTAGTTTAAGATAAAAAAAAAAAAAAAAAAAAAAAATTATTAATAGATACTTTCTTAAATTATATGTATTTATGCATATATTTATTATAAAACTATAAAAAATTATATATTCATAAAATAATTAGAGTAAATTACTTATATTATTTCATAAAATTTGATACCAGCACAGGTGGAGGCAAAGGAAGGAGCAGTGATGGTGGTAAACGGTGTTGTGGTCAGAGAAAGTGATTGACTGGGAGGGTGAAGTGGTTCAATAGCTTCAAGAGATTTGGATGGATAACTCCAGATAATGGTGGGGAGACATCTTCTTCCACGAGACATCCATTGATTTTGAGGACATTGAAAGCCTTCAACGGAGCCATCATAAGGTTGAGTTCTTAGTCGATGATACGGGCGATGGTATCAAGGTAATCAATGTCATTGTAATCCCTGACGGACACTATTCAAAGACCAGCACAAGTGGAGGCAGAGGAAAGAGCAGTGGTGGTGGTGTATGGTGTTATAGGTGTGTTGGGAAGGGGCATATGGCAAGGGATCATAAGGGTCAAGGTGGTGGTGGTGGTATATGGTGTTATAAGTGTGGTAAGAAGGGGCATATGGCAAGGGATCATTCAAGGTGGTGGTGGTGGTGTATGGTGTTATAGGTGTGGTGGGAAGGGGCATATGGCGAGGGATTATGAGGGCGAGCGTCGTGGAAACTGCTACAACTGTGGGCAGAGGGAGCATTTTGTCCTAAATTACAAACATTGTTCTTTAAGTAGCATAGGAACTAAGGTGTTTTTGTAAGTTTTGAATATTAGATATGTAAATGATAACATCTTTCGATTTGGTACTAGTTGGGTTTGATATTTTGGTATATGGGTCACCTCAGATTTTGGCTAATTAGTTGCTAACTTAGATGATCTGGTTCATCATGGAGCTCTCATGTAACTTCTCTTGTGTTTCTGAAAGATGATATGTTGATATGCTAATTCTCTCTTTTGTTTTTACTTTTGGCTTTTTGGCTTGAAGTGGGTCTTTTGCCTTTGGTTGGACCAAAGTCGTTCATTGTGGGTTGCAAGTTCAGCAAATTAACAAGAGAAGAGGATAAAATATAGTAAGTTTCTCAACCATCTTCTATGTTTATTTTCTATTTTGGTTCAGTCAAATTTCAAATTAAGGAAATATAGAAAGATGGGTATCCAACCCACTTTCATAACACTCCAAAGAGAGCTTCAGTCACATAAACTTCACATCTCTATCTTAGGTAGAATAAGTTTGGATGAACTTGAAGCTTATTCGTATGTTCTAAGTTGTCTGTGTCATTCCTTTTGTTTAAATATATTATGCATGCAGATATTCTCATTGTCTTGTTCAGCCCCTTATTGATTTGGTAATTCCGTTTTGTTTCATTTCATTTTCCATTTTAAATTTACACAGTCGTCCATGGTGAAGATGACTGGCAGTAATTCGCAGTCAGGTAAGTCTAAATCCATAAATCCTGAACCAACTTGGAAAGTTTTTAACCACAAGAGGAAACATATTAGGAAAATAATTTCGATTTTGGATTGAGTTATAAAATTGCAAACACTTCCGATTTATATCCCAAGAACATATACATATATATTTAAAATTTTGTATCCTTACAGTATATGATTCAAGAAGTTGGTGTATTCTTAGTAGAGAGGTTTGACGACGAAGATGAAGATAAGGTTAATATGTGCAGTGCTTTTACATGCTGTGATTTTTAGTATGCAAAACTTCGTTAGTGGAAGAATGTAACGCCCGGCTAGCCCAATATTTCCTTCGACCCAATCCAAAACACCTAATCCCCAAGCCTTGCACGAACACCCTCTTTTTTCTTCTTCCCACCTGCAACCCAACAAAGGGGAGGAGTTTAGTACAAAGAGAGGAGAGGAAGCTCGAGTGGAGGAGGAGAGTGGTGGCCTAGAGAGAGAAGAGTGATAGAGAATAGTATAAAGATACTGGAGGGAACAGTGAGATCGAAGGAAGCTGGAGGAGTGTTAAAATAGTTGTTATATTTGTTTTGTGTAATTTTGTATAATTATAGGGTTATATTTGTAATTGAGCATAAGTTAATCTTTATGTATAAATACCCACATATGTACTGTTTATCATAATTGAAGTAGTTTTTGTAATACCCGATTGCAGAATTTAGTCTGAAATTAATTTTAAAATTAAAAGATCTAAAAAAATCTAATTTTAAAATTAATAAAATTTAATTTAATGTAAAATTATTGAAAAAATAGGTTGAGAACGAAATTGAAAATAATTTTGAAAAAAAAGAGTGAAATATTGGATTCGAAATGTGTTTTTGAAAGAAAAATTAGAAATTGAGGGTCAAAACGCAATTTAAGAAAATTGCAGCACCTAGGATCGCCTAGTCAGCAGCCTCGACGAACCAGAGCGTGCAGCGTGGCAAGGCACGTTAACTCGGTGCCACGCAAGAGACCACGTTGGCAATCCGCGTGTGCCACGATCGGATGGTCCGGAGGCATTCCCGCGGGCATGGACAGTTCGAATCTATTCCCTTCTCAGGCGGGATTGGACGATTGTGATTAAATATGATGAACGGTCCAGATTCGTTCTATTTTTAAACGCAATCGGACGGTCGAAATCAAATCGCAAGAACGGTTCATATTCATTTTCTCTTTAAACACGATTCGACGGTCGAGATCAAATGCAAGAACGGTCCAGATTAACGCGAGATGGGTATAAATATTTCGCATCACACCAAACTCAAATCCTAGCCATTAACCTCCCACCGGAGAAGAAGAACTAGTCACCGGAGAAATGAGCCAATCACTGCCCGTCGCTGCGCCGGAGCCATCTTCGACCGCCAAAAAAAGGTAAAAATTCTCCTATCCGCTCAAAATTTGATTTTGAGCAACCCCATGGCCAAATCATAGCAAAAGGAACAATGGTGAGCCAAAGACTGCGAGCAAAGTCTGAGATGCTGCTGCATGCAAAACCCAAAACCTCCTCCAATAAGCTTCTTCTTGTTTCCTGTTTCGTGCGATTTTTCCATCATTGTGTTCACTGTTCTGTTTTCTACAGGTTGACCGAAGAAAAATGCTCAGCCGCGAAGGTGAGCCGGCGGAGCCGCCGGAATGAAAAATTTTGCCACTGGTAGGTTTATATTTTTTTACTTTTTTCGGCCGATTGAGGTCCCCTAACGTGTTTTCTCGCAAGGATGGATATAAAACCTGCTGAAACCAGGCCAAACTGGCTGAAAACGGCCAAGCCGAGGCCGCAGCGGTGTCGCCGTGCTGAAATTCTAAAATTAGCTGGAAAAAGTTTTTAACACCTATTTTGAGTTTTTTAGAATATTTTTAGGTACGTGAAGTGTGTTTTAATCTCCGCAGAAAAATTCAGGAAATCCGGGGACCGCCAGTAGGTGTAGTAAAAAGTTTGGTATTTCATACACCAATTCGAGTAAGAATCCCTCATCTTATTCTCTGTTATGGAATTGAAGCTTAATAATCGGTAACATGGTATTTTGTATAATTTTGAAAACTTTGAGAACAATTATAGGTTACCAATGGAGCTGAAAACCGAGTAGTCATTTATTTATAGTCCTATTTAACTGATTGTTGAATTTACAGCTTTAAATAGATGATGATATACTAGAATGTTTAAATGATTCAATTGTACGTCCTTGATATATATATTGCTTGTCTTGTGTGATTTATAGTTGATTGTGAAATTTGAAATTAATATGCAAATGAAAAATTGTTTGGTCATATGAATTAATGAATTGTAACCTTATTGGATATCCTGAGGGATGGTGGATGGACCGGATACATAGAAAACCCTACCGTAAATGTTGCCTCATACCAGACGGGGTGTCGAGAAATGGTATTTTTTTGCACTCATAGCGGATGGGGTATCGGGATGGCCCGATTCACCCTCATACCGGACGGGGTATTGAGGGATGGTATTTTTGACGTTCATATCGGATGGGGCATGAGAGCGGTTGGTTAGTTAATAATGTTGGATATTGGTTCACGCGTAGTGAGATATCCTTATAAACCCCCAAGGATACCAGTAGACATCATTACATTTAATTTAATGTAAAATTATTGAAAAAATAGGTTGAGAACGAAATTAAAAATAATTTTGAAAAAAAAGAGTGAAACATTGGGTTCAGATTGTGTTTTTGAAAGAAAAATCAGAAACTGAGAGTCAGAACGCAATTTAAGAAAATTACGCCATGTAGGATTGCCCAGTCAGCAGCCTCGACAAACCGGACCCCGCTGCGTGGTAAGGCACGCTGATTTGGTGCCACGCGGGAGGCCACATTGGCAATCCGCGTGTCCTGCAATCGGATGGTCCGGAGGTGTTCCCGCAAGCATGGATAGTCTAAATCTGTTCCCTTCTTAGGCGGGATTGGACGGTCGTGATTAAATGCGATGAACGGTCCAGATTCGTTATATTTTTAAACATGATCAGACGGTCGAGATCAAATTACAATGAACAGTTCATATTTATTTTTTCTTTAAACACGATCGAGCAGTCGAGATCAAACGCATGAACGGCCTAGATTAACGCGAGATGGGTATAAATATTTCGCATCACACTGAACTTAAATCCTACCCGTTAGCCTCCCACCGGAGAAGAAGAACCAGTCACCCGAGAAAGGAGCCAACCACCGCCCGTCGCTGCGCCGGAGCCATCTCCGACCGCCAAAAAAGATAAAAATTCTCTTATCCGCTCAAAATTTGATTCTGAGCAACCCCATGGCCAAATCCTAGCAAAAGGAACAGTGGTGAGCCGGAAACTATGGGCAAAGTTCAAGACGCCGCCGCAGGCAAAACCCAAAACCTCCTCCAATGAGCTTCTTCCTGTTTCCTGTTTCATGCAATTTTTCCATCATTGTGTTCACTATTCTGTTTTCTACAGGTTGACCGAAGAAAAATGCTCAGCCGCGAATGTGAGCCGGCGGAGCCGCTGCAACAAAATATTCTGCCACTGGTAGGTTTCTATTTTTTAACTTTTTTCAGCTGATTGAGGTCCTCTAACGTGTTTTCTCGCAAGGATATGTATAAAACCTTCTGAAACCAGGCAAAACTAGCTGAAAACGGCCAGGCTGAGGCCGCGGGGGTGCCACCGTGCTGGAATTCCAAAATTAGCTGGAAAAGGTTTTTAACACTGATTTTGAGTTTTTTTGAAATATTTTTATATACATGAAGCATGTTTTAATATCCGCAGAAAAATTCAGAAAATTCGGGGACCACCAGTAGGTGCAGTAGAAAGTTCGGTGTTTCATACACCGATTCGAGTAAGAATCCCTCATCTTATTCTCTATTATGGAATTGAAGCTTAATAATCGGTAATATAGTATTTTGTGTAATTTCGAAAACTTTGAGAATAATTACAAGTTACCAATGGAGCTGAAAATCGGGTAGTCATTTATTTGTTGTCCTATTTAACTGATTGTTGAATTTACAGTTTTAAATAGATGATGATATACTGGAATGTTTAAATGATTTAATTGTGCTTCCTTAATATATATATATTGCTTGTCTTGCGTGATTTACAGTTGATTGTGAAATTTAAAATTAATATGCAAATGAAAAATTGTTTGGTCATGTGAATTAATGAATTGTAACCTTACTGGATATCCTGAGAGATCGTGGATGAACCAGATACATAGAAAATCCTACCATGAACGTTGCCTCATACCGAATGGGATATCGACAAATGGTATTTTTTTTTGCTCATACCGGATGGGGTATTGAGGGATGGTATTTTTAACGTTCATACCGGACGGGGTATGAGGGCGGTTGGTTAATTGATAATGTTGGATATTGGTTCACGCGTAGTGGAACATACTTATAAACCCCCAAGGATACCAGTATACAAATAAAAAAGGAAAGTGGTTGTTATTGCTCACTTGAAAATAATATTGGAATGTTATTTGAGTAATTGTCTCTACGGTAAATATATATAATAAATGATTTTTTTATGATAAATTAATTTACTTAAATCAAGAGCTTTATTGGTAGTTTTTATAATTTTTACAAACCTTTAGTTTCTGTATCAGTGAGTAGTATAGTATTCTTATTGGATTAATGTAGATCACCCTTTCATTAACTATTTTAGATCAAGAGAATTAAGATCTAGATCCCGATCAACAAGAGGGTTGTGAATAGTTCACCACCCGGACTGTCTTCAAAAGCTAGTGAAAGTCATTCTAAAATGCTCAGTATATTGCCTTTTATTTATTTCCTTAATTTTTGTTTGTTCTTTTAGAAGGGTCATTATCGTATCCCTATTGGGCATTTTAAATTATTGTGTAAGGAATATAAACCATAAACTTTATTATTTCGCTTCCGCATTTAATTTATGACCTTATTACCTTTTAAGTTCCGGGCCTTTACAGTTGGTATCAGAGCCGCTTTTCTTGAAACCATTCCTTACACAAAGACCTAAGGCAACAAAAAAAAATGAATTATCACTCAATTATTCCTTGTGAAATGCAGGTAAAAATAGATGATGAGAGGAAGACTCCTACTAAACCGAGCAACCCGGAAGGTTTCGCTTCGAGAGGATATTGACCGACTTTTTGAAATGCTGGAGAGATTCATTATTGTCCAGCAGGCTCGGGAGGAAATGAGGGAGCTGCCTGACCCTCCCCCGCTACCACAATTTAAGCCACCCCAGTATGATCTTGCTCCTCTACAGTGCCATCCGGCACCACCACAGTATGGTTTGATGCCCCAACTACGTCACTTGGCACTACTATACTATAATTTGGTGCCTCCACCATATCATCCAGTATCACCATAGGGCCATCTGGTCCCTCCCCAGCACAACCCAGTCCCTCTTCCACGGGACCCAATTCCACCCATGATGGACCTAACCTACATTAAGAGGTACAAAAAAGTAAACTCATCTACTTTTGCAGGGGCATCCTCATTTGAAGAGGTTGAGTACTAGTTAGTTGAGACAAAGAAGGCTTTCACGACTTTTGGGGTGATTCTCGAACAGAGAGTTATACTCACCACCTACATGCTGGTGGGAGAGGGATGGGAGAGGCATGTCACTGGTGGCAACTCAAGTAGGCCACCATGTCCGTCCTAGTCACTTGGAAACAGTTCTTGATGACCTTTAATGCAAAGTATCTCTTAGAGCATCTTCGAGATCTGAAGAAAATAGAGTTTGCACACTTTGTCCAAGGCGATATGACTGTGTCCGAGTATGCCCGAAAGTTCTTAGAGTTTAGCAGGTATTTCCTGAGAGAATGATGGATGAAGGCATAAAGATAAAGAAATTCGAGTGGGGTCTCTGTCCTAAGATTAGACAACAAGTATATGTGTTCGACCTCAGTATCTATTCAATCGTTTTAGCCAAGGCACAGCTAGTAGAGAGGAACCTTCGTATTTTTTCACAAGTAGTGGAGAACCTTAGGCCATCGGTTTCACACCGCAGACTAACACCCACTGTACTTGTTCAGCAGAACAAGAGACCTAGGCCAGTGACTCAGGCTCTTCCTTATATTTCGGCAACAGGACGTGATAGGATTTACCAGCACTGTGACAAGGATCATGGGGATCGACCCTACTATTGTCTCAACAATACTTACTATATATGTGGGAGTTTCCAGCATTACGCGAGAGAGTGCACGAGGAATCAGAACCATGCTAGACCTCTTATACAGGGCAGAGCTTACAACCTCACTCAGCAAGATACAAAAGCCAAACCATACATGATCCAAGGTATGTACACTATATGTAATCATCTTGCACATATTTTAATTGATACTGGTGCATCACATTCATTTGTCTCACATGCTTTCACACCAAACTTAAATATATTACCTGAAAGACTTGATCCTGTATTGTTTGTGTCTACTCTTGGGAGTAGAACACTATTAGGGGAGGTTATATATAGAGCTTGTATCATAGATATAGCAGATAAAAAATTGAGTGTGAGCCTAATAGAGATTGACACATGGGACTTTGATGTAATCGTAGAAATAAACTGGCTAGCGGCATATCACACCACCGTAGATTATTTTCACAAGAAACTTGTATTCAACATTCTTAATGAAGAGTCTTTTATAAATTAATAAAATTCTTGAAACATTATTCCCTCATGGTAATTTTCCTATTACCAAGTGCTTTAACTTGGTTATTTTCTCTAACTATGCAAATCTAAGAAAAAAATTTGCATTTGAGAGATTTTAGTAGTCCGAGACTTCTCGGATGTATTTTCTGATTAACTAGCCAAACTGTCAGTGGACAAATAAGTTGAATTCACCATAGATCTTCAGCCAGGCACCCAGCATATCTCAGTTGCCCCTTATCGCATGAGTCGTGTCGAGATAGAAGAACTAAAAAAATAGATTAATGAATTGTAAATTAGTGGGTTCATCTGATATAGTGCATCCCCTTGGGGTTCTGGAGTCAAATTTATAAAAAATGGGGATGGGACGTTAAGATTATGTATTGACTACAAGGGACTGAACAGGGTCACGATCAAGAACAAGTACCCCATCCCTAGGATCGATGACCTTTTTGATCAGTTGTAGGGTGCTCTGATCTTCTCTAAAATAGACTTGCATTCAGGTTACCATCAGATAAAGATCAAGGCAGAAGACATTCCCAAAATAGCTTTCTTAACTAGGTACGGACACTATGAGTTCCTAGTCATGCCATTTGAACTAACCAACGAACCGACCATCTTTATGGATTTGATGAACAGGTTTTTAGGTAATTTCTAGATCAATTCGTCATTATATTTATCGACGATATCCTGGTATATTCAAAAAGTAGAGAGGAATATGCTCACCATCTGACTCAGGTTTTACAAGTTCTCAGAGAAAAGAAGTTGTATGAAAAGTTGAGTAAGTGTGGGTTTTTGCTCGAGTAAACTACCTTCATAAGGCACATCATATCAAGAGATTGAGTGTCAGTGAACCCCTGAAAAAGTTGAAGCAGTGCTTGGTTGAGAGACATTAACCTCGGTCAAAGAGATTCGTAACTTTCTAGGAATGACAAATTATTACCGCAGGTTTGTGGAATGATTTTCTAGCCTAGCTGCTTCTTTGACCCGGCTCATAAAAAAGAATGTCAAGTTTCAATGGGACGAGAACTGTGAATGGACCTTTTCAAAACTAAAGAAGTGGTTGACTACTGCACATGTATTGATCTTGCCGAGTGGGACAGGTGGATACACAGTTTATAATGATGCTTCCTACTTGGGGCTGGGCTATATTCTGATGCAGCATGAGAATGTCATAACCTATGGGTCCAGGTAATTGAAGAGTCATGAGAAAAACTATCCCACCCACGACTTAGAACTTGTCGCAATTATCCACGCATTGAAAACTTAGTGTCATTACTTGTAACGGGAGACTTTTCATATCTATATCGACCATAAGAGCTTGAAACACATATTCACTCAAAAGAACCTCAACATGCGTTAGAGACGATGAATAAGGACTACGATTGCAACATTTTGTATCACCCTGGTAAGGATAACGTGGCAGCCGACGTACTCAATAAAAAAGTACAAGTATGTTAGCTCACCTAATAATTTCAGAATGCAGGGTAATAGGGGTCGCACAACATATGTGACTTTAGGAACTGAAGAGAGTTACATGCTTAACCCACCTGACTATTCAACTGGAGTTATTCCAAAGAATAAAGGAAGCCCAATCTGTTAATTCTACCCGAGTAGTCCTTAGGAAAGATGCAGAACAGGGAGTAAATTCAAATTTTTGAGTCTCTTCCAATGAGTTACTCAGATTTTAGGACAGAATGTATGTTCCATGTGACAGTGAGCTGAAAAGGGACATCATGACAGAGGCTCACAGCTCAAAGTTTGTCATGCATCCCAGAAGCACTAAGATGTATCAAAGTATGCGACTCTAGTTTTGATGGAACGAGGTGAAAAAAGAGGTGGCCGATTTTATTTTCAAGTGTCTGGTGTGTTAGCAAGTCAAGGCAGAGCATCAATGCTCAGACAGGCTACTTTAGCCATTACCGATTCCGGAGTGGAAGTGAGAACACATCATAATAGATTTCGTGACAGGATTGTCTAAGGCATGCTCGGGACATGATATCATTTGGGTAATTATTGACCAGCTCACCAAGTCTTCTCACTTCTTGGCCATCAAGATGACTAACCCATTGGACAAGTTAGTAAGAATGTATATCCGGAAGATAATCAGGTTATATAGGGTGCCAATGACAATAGTATTCGATAGGGACCCTAGGTTCACTTCTTAGTTTTGGTCTAATTTTCAGCAAGTCATGAGAACGAAACTGTCTCTTAGTACCGCATTCCACCCTCAGACCGATGGACAATAAAAAAAAAACGATCTGCACACTAGAGAATATGCTCCAAGCTTGTGTTCTTAACTTTGGGAGCCATTGAAATAATCATTTACCCTTAATAGAGTTTTCCTATAATAACAGCTACCAAGTAAGTATCAGCATGGCTTCGTACGAGGCGTTATATAGCCGCCCATGCAGATCGCTGATCTATTAGAAAGAGGTGAGTGATAGAATTGTTCGGCCTAGATATTGTGGAGGAGACTACAACCAAAATACTTATGATCAAGAAGAACATCCAGATAGCTCAGAGCATGCAGAAGAGCTATACAAACACCTAGAGGAGGGATTTAGAATTTGAGAAAGGTGATCGAGTGTTCCTTAAGGTCACTCCTTTTAAGAAAATCAGTAAGTTTGGCAAAAGGGAGAAACTGAATCCCTGATTTATTGGGACATTTAAAATCTTAAACAGAATTAGTACTGCTGCCTACAGATTGACACTACCTCCACAACTATTTAAAGTCCATAATGTGTTTTATGTGTCCATGCTACGCAAGTACAACTCGAATCCCTCTCATATCTTGGCCCACGAGTCCCTTTCACTTCAGGAGGATCTGTCATATAAGGGGGTACTGGTGGGCATTGTGGACCGAAAGAACAAAGTACTCCGCAACTAAGAAATTCTATTCGTTAAGGTTTAATGGCAGAATCACATACAGAGAGATACCACATGGAAGTTAGAATCAGACTTCAGAGCCCAGTATCCCCAACTGTTTAATTGAGGGAGAGTGAGACAAATTAGAGGGACCAAATGTCTTTTAAGGAGGGGAGAGTCGTAATACTTGGGCCAGGGATTAATTTTAAAATTAAAAAATATATAAAAATCTAATTTTAAAATTAATAAAATTTAATTTAATGTGAAATTATGGAAAAAATAGGTTGATGATGAAATTAAAAATAATTTTGGAAAAAAGGGGTGAAAATTTGGGCTCGGATGGTGTTTTCGAAAGAAAAATTAAAAACTGGGGGTTAAAATGTAATTTAAAAAAATTACACCACGTAGGATCACTCAGTCAGCAGTCTCGGCGAACCGGAGTGCGCCGCGTGGCAATGCACACTGACTCAGTGCCACGTGAGAGGCCACGCTGGCGATCTACGTGCCACGCGATTGGACGGCCCGGAGGCGTTCCCACGCGCGTGGATGGTTCGGATCTATTTCCTCCTCAAGTGTGATCGGACGGTCACGATTAAATGCAATGAATGATACAAATTTATTCATTCTTTAAACGCGATTAGATGATTGAGATCAAATCGCGATGAATGATTTAGATTTATTTTTTTCTTTAAACACGATCAGACGGTCGAGATCAAATGCAATGAACAATCTAGGTTAATGCGAGATATGTATAAATATTTCACATCACACCGAATCCAAACTCTAGCCGCCAGTCTCCTGCCGGAGAAGAAGAATCAATCGCATGGAAAGGGAGCCGACCGTCGCTTGCCGCCGCACCGGAGCCACCTCCGACCGCAAAAAAAATGTAAAAATTCTCCTATCCACTCGAAATTTGATTCCGAGCAACCCCATGGCCAAATCAGAGCAAAAGGAATGGTGGATGAGCCGAAAATTACGGACAAAGCTCAGTGTTGCCGCTGCAGGTAAAACTTAAAACCTCCTCCGATGAGCCCCTTCCCATTTTTCATTTCGTGTAATTTTTTTACTATTGTGTTCATCGTTCTGTTCTCTATAGTTTGATCGAAAAAAAATCTCAGCCGCGAAAATGAACCGGTGGAGTCACTGTATCGAAAAATTCTGCCATCGATAGGTTTATGTTTTTTGATTTTTTTTTTGCCGATTGAGGCCCCATAACGTGTTTCTTACAAGAATTAGTATAAAATTGGCCGAAACTGGCCATAATTATCCAAAAATGGTCAGGCTGAGGTAAATTACCACCGCGGGCGGCAGTACCGTCACTGGAGCACGGCGGTGCCGATGTGCCGAAATTCTAAAATTGGTCAAAAAAAGGTTTTTAACATCGATTTTGGATTTTTTGGGGTATTTTTAGGTACGTGAAGCATGTTTTAATCTTCGCAAAAAAATTTAAGAAATCCGGAGACCGCCAGTAGACGCAGTAAAAAGTTCAGTGTTTCGGACATCGATTCAGATAAGAATCTCTCACCTTATTATCTGTTATAGAATTGAAACTTAATAATCAGTATTATGGTATTTTATGTAATTTAGAAAGTTTTGAGAATAATTATAGGTTATCAATGGAGTCGGGAACTAGCTAGTCATTTATTTATTATCATATTTAACTGATTATTTAATTTACAACTTTAAATACATGATGATATACTGGAATGGTTAAATAATTCAATTGTGTTTTCTTGATATATATATTGCTTGTCTTGCGTGATTTACGGTTGATTGTAAAATTAAAAATTAATATCCAAATAAAAAATTATTTGGTCATGTGAATTAATGAATGGTAGCCTTACTGAATATCTTGGGAGATGGTAGACGGATCAAGTACATAAGGAACCCTACCGTGAACGTTACCTCATACCGGACGGGGTATCGAGAAATTGTATTTTTTGCGCTCATATCGAACGGGGCATGGGGACAACCCAATTCATCCTCATACCGGACGGGGTATTGAGGGATAATATTTTTTATGCTCATATCGAACGAAGTATAGGAGCGGCCGATTAGTTAACAATGTTAGATATTGGTTCACGTGTAGTGGGACATCCTTATGGGCCCCCAAGGATACTAGTAAACAAATAAAAAGGAAAAATTGTTGTTATTGCTCACTTGAAAATGAGATTAGAATGTTATTTGAGTTATTGTCTCTATAGGTCGATTTTGAAAATCTCGCAACGGTAAATTTATGTAATAAATAGTTTTTTTCATGATAAATAAATTTACTTAAATCAATAGTTTCATTAGTTATTTTTACAATTTTTACTAACCTTCAGTTTTTGTATCGATGATTAGTGTGATATTCTTACTGAGGTAGTGTAGCTCACCCTTTTATTAACTATTTTAGATCAAGAGGACCAAGACCCAAATTCCAATTAATAAGAGGGTTATAAATAGTTCACTACCCGAACTCCCTTTAAAAGTTAGTGAAGGTCATCCTAAAATGCTCAATATATTGCCTTTTATTTATTTCTTTAATTTTTGTTTGTTCTTTTAGAATGATCATTCTCGTATCTTTATTGGGCATTCTAAATTATTGTGTGAGGAATGTAAATCCTAAACTCTATCATTTCACTTCCGCATTTAATTTATAACCTTATTACCTTTTAAGTTCTGGGCCTTTATAGTTTTTTTTTTCAGATTTTTCTTTTTGCTCTCTTCTTTCCCAAAGGCTTATAATTTTCTTTTATTTTTTTTTACAAAGATTGTTAATCTATAAACTTTTCCTTTGAGTATCATTTCAATTTGTGCAATAATTTAATATGATATTAGAGCACCACTAATTTGATTTTGTTGCTTTGTTAATCGCTCAATTTTTTCATAGAAACCCTTAGTCTTCTTTCTGATCAAAATCTTGATGATTTCATCAGTAAATCTATTATGGAGACTTAAATGATTTAGGATTCTTCAAAAAATGAGGAAGTCACAATAAATCCTTTCTAACTTCACCCGAATGCGAGTCCGTCGCTCATGCTTACCTCCTCGATTTTGACATGTAATAATTTTAACTCTTGGTCCTGTTCCATGAGATTGGCCTTAATATCCAAAAATAAATTGAAGTTCGTGGATGGTTCTATCTCGATCCTGAACAAAAATGATCCTATGTATGATTCATAGAAAAGGTGCAACACTATAGTTGTCTCATCGATTATGTGATCGCTATCACTGTCCACTGCTTAGAGTGTAATCTGGATTGATTTCGTGAAGGATCTCTGGAAGGATCTCCATGATAGGTTTGCACAGTGTGATTTGGTTAAGAGTTTCAGACTTATATGATGAGATTTCTTCATTGAAGCAAGGAACTTTTTAGTTACAAAGTATTTCACTCAAATAAAGATCTTATGGGATGAATTAGCAAACCTAAAACTAGCACCTAGTTGCCAATGTCCAATTAAGTGCACGTGTCATGTTGGTATTATACATTGAAAATATCAGGAAGAGGACCGTATTATCAAATTTTTGAAAGGACTAAATTAGTCTTTTAGTGTTGTGAAATCTCATATTCTTATATTAGATCCTCTGTCTCCTTTAAACAAGATGTTTACATTGGTTTTGCAACATGAAAGGAGCATTACTGTTGGAGCTTCAGGAACACAATATGAAATCAATATCTTATATGCAAAATAAGACTACTGGTCAACAGCAGAAAACTATAAATGTGTATACTCCTGGACATAATAAAAGGAATTTTGGAGGAAATAATAAAAGGTCAACCTATACACATTGTGGATTTGTTGGTCATACTGTTGACAAATGCTATAAAAAATATGGTTATCCTCCAGGTTATACGCTTAGGCAAAGGAATGTCTCCAGTAATAATCAAACATGTATTCAAACTACAGAGGTAGATTCAGATATAACAGAAACTCAAGTGAGGCTTAATTCTCAGTGCAATATTTCAGAAGAATTGCCTCTTTCACTCACAAGAGATCAATATCATAGACTCTTAGTCATACTACAACCTTTAGGTCTTGTAGCCCATACAAACACCATGCCTCATATTAATACATTGTCTGGTAACCCTGATAACCTTCAATCTGCATCCTTGCTAGGTACTACTTCAACTCTACTATTTCATACTATTAAAAATAAGTGGATCATAGATTCTGGAGCTACATACCATAGTTAGTTCCATTGAAATGTTTACTATGTCTAGACCTGTAGATAATTTATTCATACGATTGTCAAACTCTCAAACTATACCAGGTACTCATATAAGACTTGTACATGTGACACCTTCACTTGTTTTATATAATGTTTTATATGCATCTAGCTTTTCACTCAATTTGATATCTATTACTTATTTATTAAAACAATCTTGTTAGTCCCTAACATTTCACAATGATTGTTGTATCATCTAGAAAACTAGAATAAGATTGGTTTAGCTAGAGAGTGACAAGGATTGTATTATCTTGAAGAAGTAGATTTGAAGAACACAAGTGCTGGAAATTCTATTGTTAAATCAGATTATGTTAATTGTTCTTTTATAAACAAAAATTACTTTGATTGTACTCATACTCATACTATTACTAATAAAATTTTTTGGCATTTTTGTCTTGGTCATACTTCATCCCCGAGACTTCAAACTCTTTATCAAATAAATAAATCTATTATTCCTAGTTCTTATTCTTCTTGTGACATATGTCATCTTGCTAAACAAAAAAGGTCTACCTTTCTTGTCAGTCATTTAATTAGCAGTAAATGTTTTAATCTTATTTATATTGATATTTTGGGTCCTATAAATGTTGTTTCTCTTTATGGTCATCATTATTTTCTTACTATTGTTGATGACAAAAGTAGATACACTTGGTTGTACCCCATGAAAACCAAAGCAAAGGCAAGAGGAATTGTAGTCACTTTCTTTGCCTTTGTAGATACTTAGTTTAAAGCAAAAATTAAATGTGTTCGATCTTATAGTGGACAAGAGTTCAAAATGTCAGAATTTTATGTAAATAAAGGGGCAATTCATCAATGTACTTGCCCATACACACCACAACAAAATGGTGTGGTTGAAATGAAACATCAACACATAATGAATGTGGCAAGATCATTGAAATTCCAGGCCAATCTCCCAATAAAATTCTGGGTTGATGTGTGCTGCATGCAACCTATTTGATAAATATTTTACCTTATCCAATCATCAACAATAATACTTCTTTTGAATTGTTATTCAATAAAAATTCCTCAATATCAACATTTAAAAGTCTTTGGCTGCTTATATTATGCCTCTAATCTTATTTCTGGTCAATCTAAGTTTGATTCTATAGCTATTAAATATCTTTTCTTTGGATTTTCCTCTCATGTTAAGGGGTATAGATTGTACAACATCCAATCTCACAAAGTTTTTGTCTCTCGGGATGTTCAATTTGTTGAACATATTTTTTCTTTTTCTGTTATTCCTTCTTTATTCCATACAACATTAGATAAATTTGTTCTTCATTACATTGATGATTTAATAACATATTACAGCATTGTGCAACAATCTCTACAGCATCAAGGTAATGCAGATTCTCTCATCTCTAATGATTCAAATTATTCTAGTGGTACATCCATTTCTTTATTACCATATAATTCTTCTCATTCTCTACCTAGAAGTGATACTGAAAATAATTATAATAATTCTAATATAGAACTTGATTATTCATTTATTCCACTTCCCTTTAGAAAATCTACTAGATCCACAAAGTTTCCATCTCATTTACAGGATTACTACTTATATGATTTGAAGCCTCATGTTAATTATGTATCCACTTCGCACTACATATCTAATGTTCTTTCTTATGATAATATTAACAATACACATAAACCTTTTGTTCTTGCTCTTTCATAAGATATTGAACCATACGCCTATAGCTAGGCTATTAAAATTTCATGTTGGAAAGAGGCAATGGACATTGAAATTAAGGCACTAGAAGCAAACCAAACCTGAGATCTTGTTACTCTCGCCTCTAGTAAGCATCCCATTGGCAGTAAATGGGTATATATAAGATTAAGAGATGAACATATGCCTCTATTGAAAGATACAAAGCCAGGTTGGTTGCTAACGGATATACCCAATAATCAAGAATTGATTTCTTAGATACATTCTCCCCGGTTGCTAAGCTCACTACTATTGGAACTCTTTTAGCCGTAGTTATTGCCAAATATTGGTATCTTCATCAACTAGATATCAATAATGCCTTTTTACATGGCGATTTAAATAAGAAGGTGTATATGAGTCTTCTACCAGGAATTCAAAGCACACAGTCTAATCAAGTTTACAAATTGAAAAAAAGCTTATATGGTCTTAAATAAGCTAACCGGCAATGGAATTTCAAGCTGACTGAAGCCTTGAAAAATCATGGGTTTGTGTAGGCTCATTCGGATTCTTCACTTTTCTTCAAGCATTCTGATTCTTATTGTTAGCAATGACTTGAATCAAAGTCAGACTGTTAAGAATTTTCTTCATGATGTTTTCAAGATTAAAGACCTTGGTGAGGCTAAATATTTTTTAGGGTTGGACATATTAAGGTCCCCTGCTGGTATTAATATCTGTCAACATAAATATACTCTGAATTTACTTCGAGACACTAGTTTTCTGGGCTGTAAACCAAGTTCTACACCTATGGTTCCTTCTACAAAGTTAATAAAACATACTAGTGTTTCTCTTACAGATCCTACTAAGTATAGACAGCTTATTGATAGATTGCTTTACTTGACAAACACACGACTGGATATTTCTTATTCTATTCAGCAATTGTCTCAATTTTTGGATACTCCTACTCAAGCACACTTACAAGCTGCACATTGTGTTTTACAGTATCTAAAAGGAACACCAAGGCAAGGTTTTTTTAACCTAGTTCATAATACTCTTCATTTCAAAGCTTTTAGTGACTCAGATTGGACAACTTATAGTGAATCCCGTAAATCTCTTACTGGATTTTGCATTTTTCTTAAAGATGTTTTAATATATTGGAAGACTAAAAAGCAACAAACGGTTTCTTGGTCCTCCTCTGAAGATGAATACAGGGCTCTTACTATGAAAACTTGTGAATTGCAGTGATTTTCTTATTTGCTTCATGATTTGCAAGTTTCGTCACCACCAGCTATGTTGTACTGTGATAATCTTTCATCTATAAAGATTACTGAAAATTCAGTATTTCACGAGCGCACGAAGCATATTGAAATAGACTGTCATGTAATACGCTAACAGATTTTTAAAGGATTAATTTGGTTGATGTCAATTTCTTCTTCCCATCAGCTTGCCGACTACTTTACATAACCCCTAGCTGCAACCCAGTTTCAAAATGTGATTATCAAGTTGGGTATTCAAAATTTATATATTCCAGTTTGGGGGGGGTTGTTAGAATAGTTGTTATATTTGCTTTGTGTAATTTTAGAGTTATATTTGTAATTGAGCATAAGTTAATCTTTATATATAAATACCCACACATATACTGTTTATCTTAACTGAAGCAGTTTTTTTTTTTTTCAGATTTCTCTTCGTACTCTCTTCTTTCCCAAAGGTTTATGATTTTTCTTTATCTTTCTTACAAAGATTGTTAATCTACAAACTTTTCCTTTGAGTATCAATTCAATTTGTGCAGTAAGTTTAATAAGTAGGATGAATAACAAGTAGACTAACCAAAGCCTCATCACTGACGCGAGGGCGCAGGGAGAGGAAGGAGAGGCACCGCATTGAATCATCGTTACACATATATGAGAGGTAAGTCCAATTTGAATTTCACATCTCGATATATAATTTACATACTGAATTCTTTTATGTTAAACTTATTGAAGAGATATTGAGAACATTGAGGAAAATTTTGGGTGAGGGGATCAATGAATCTAAAGGGATAATCAAAAGAGACAAAAAAGGGGAATAAAGAAATTTAGAGGGATTTGGTATGGGATTACCTGGTAAAATATGTGAAATTCTGAGTGATAGGGAGTGGGAACCTGAAATAAACGAAAGACTGGGTGAATGGAGGACCGATTAGTTTAGTTGGTCAAATGAGAGACTGATAACATAGAAAATGAATGGGCAGGAAATAAACTGGAAAAAAAAGAGTTAAGAAATATGAGGGAAATTAGAACATGCATATGCTGTTGGAGGGGGTACCGATACCTGGTGATTCCTGTAATACATTTATTTATGTATTTAAATACATTTATTTTTGGGTGCTTCTTATGCTCCAATGAATGGCTGAATTGCATATTAATTAGCTCAGTGCCTGGGTCAAGGGGTTGATGCCCTGAGTATGTGTATGGCATTTAATATGTCGATGGAAAAGTTATATATATGTGTATCTATTACTTGGCCCAGTTGTTAGGTCGAGGGGTTAATGCCTCGAGTATGTGTATGACATTTAATATGTCGATGAAAAATTTATATATATATGTATCTATTACTTGGTCCTGTTGTTGGGTCGAGGGGTCAATGCTCTAAGTATGTGTAGGGCATTGAATATGTCGATGGAAATTTACATAGATATATGCATCTGTAGTGGTCTAATTGCTGGGCCAAGGGGTTGATGCCCCGAGAAATTTAATGGTATTTAAATCTTACAATTGACTGTTAAAATTATGGTGTGTGAGTGTATGGATTGAAAGATGGATGTGTTTGGAGGTTTACTCAAGAGTGGGCATCATTGACATAAGTAAAATCAAGAAATTTTTTTAGGGGGAGTTGTAGTGAGAGGATGAGGTAGGAAGGGCTGAGAGTCAGCAAGTTGAAATGGATAAAAAATGACAGTTTGGGGCTGGAGACCGGCCGCACAGAGAACAGTTACAGATAACATATTTAGGGGAGGGTTTGGTGTAAGTAAAGGGGGCATGAATAGTAGGGGAAACACTAAAAATAACTGGATCAAATAGAGTGGAATTGGGGAAAATTGAGTAGAAACATAGGGGAGTCCGGGAAGGGGACTGGGCAGAGATTCCTTGAAGAAATGGTGAAATTACTGCAACTTGGGAGTTTGTGACATAATGTAGTAAAGATAAGTGTATATAGTAGGTAGAGAGATAGGGAAAGGGAAAATGGTAGGTTGGATAATGCCCAGTACCAAAAATTTAGTTGTAAATATTTATATTCGCTTTGGTGTGAGTTTCAAATTTTAGGCATTGTAGCTCATTACGTGGTATATTACAAAACATGTAAAACAATAGTAGGATTCAGACGTATATGAAATGTGCCTCCAGACTCAGGGGCAAGTGGGAACATACCGCATTGTAATGTTGTTGTCTTAGAGCTTAGGATGATGTCGTATCGATGTTGTTATATATGTATATATTTATCAGGAATTAGAGATAATTACACTATCAATTAATTACATTCAGTGATGTAGTACAGAGTGTTTCCAAATGGTATAGATGAGACTCTGGATATATGTATACATGAGTTTTATATAGATTGGAATTTGTGGAGATGGATGTCTTAAGCTTGATGATCTATACATTAAGTAAGAGATGAATAACCTTTATAGGTTGATTGGTATGACAACTGGCTCAGAGGCTAAGATTGTTACATAAATGAATAACCTTTATAGGTTAATTGGTATGATAATTGTCTAAGAGACTTGAGTTGTTACAAAGAAAGTCAAATTCATTATGTTACAGTACAAGCAACAAAACATATAATTGTCACAAATATTATAAAGAATCTATTATTAACAATATGATAACGTCTATGATTTATATGATACTGATGATAGTATACTGGTGGTATTTTTGACTATATATATACACACATTTTTTTTTTGTTTCCTATAACTATGGTTGTATAAAAATTCGTATTATATTACGTTATGGTTGTATATTTATTCAATTTTTTTCGTATCAAATTATGTAGTTTATATATTTATGGACATTTTTATGTTAATTTTCTTTTAGAAAAATATATGAAAATTCTGGTAATTTATATGAAATACAGGTTTAAGAAGCAAAATATAATTCACCCATATATTTATTATATAAAGATTTAATTATCATTTTCAGAAGACTTTTTACTTTTATTTTTTTTTTAAAAAATGAAATTGACTAAATGTTATTAAAATCAGAAATAACTTTAAAAAATAATTTATGATCAAAGAGATGAATAATATTTTTAATTAATTTTTATTAATTTTATACTGTATTAATTAATAAAATTTTAAATTTATTTAATATTTTTTAGTACAAAATACATATACATATATATATTATAGATAATTTATAAATAAAAATATATACAAAAATATTATTACTTAAATTTATAATTTTTTGTTTAGAAAATGAGATTTAAATAATATTTATTAATAGTAGACTTATATAATATTAATTCATTAATATTAAATTTAAATTTAATGTAAATTAATTAAATAATATTTATTTGAAACAAGCACCATGGTAAATAAATATAAATCTGAGGGGTAAAATCATAAATTGGGGGAACAAATATTTTTGGCGCCATCTAAAATTGACATGTTGACGCCATCTGAAACAAAAAGGTTAAAAATCGAAAACGCTTAAAATTTCCCGCGCGAAAAACACAGATTTAAAATCGCGCGGAGATCGCTGGAAATTGTGAAAATTGGCGCTCAAAATCAACATATACAAAACCCTTCCTCCTTTACTTTCTCTCTCACATCACAGCTAATCTTCATTCTTCTTCTTACCTTCATTTCTTCGCCGTTCATCTCCTCACGACTGAGCCTGTGGAGGGAAAGGTGTAGTTTAGAGAGAGAGAATGGCCGAGACAGTGACCCCAGATGCTATATCGATCATCCTTTCAAATCCATCTCCAGATTCATCATCTGGCGTCCCTGAGCTCGTCGTTCAGGTTTTGGATCTCAAGTCTACTGGAAATCGATACACGTGAGTTCCTTTTTGCGTCTCTTAAGTATTGCTGTTTTGTAACAATGATTTCGCGTTAATCTGATTCGATGAAGAGTTGGATCTCATTTCCTTCTGAGTGTTTTTTCGCGTCTGTTAAATGCATTGAAATTGGATTTTTCAACTTTATAATGGGTTTACATAAATTTATACTGAACTTTTCTAAGTATCTCCTCTTTGACTCTTGAGTTTCGCTGGGGAGCTGTAAGAATTTTGCTGAAAGGGAAGACCATTTTGTTTTATGGTTCTGTCTTGCGTTTCTTTTTCTTTCTTTTTTTATCTCCTGAAAACACTAGGGTTTCCATGATCCTCGCCAACAGAAGAATTGAGTGCCGTCTGCTATTAGTTTTGCCGATGGATTTTCCTTAGTTCCAGTTATCTCATTTTACTTGATTTGTGTCTGTGCGTGGCCTCTGCTTATTAGTTTTACCTACTAAAACTAAATTTAGTTCTCTCTCTCTCTCTCTCTCTCTCTCTGGAAGCGCATGCTTTCGCTAAAAGGATGCTAATGCGATTTTTCCTTTCCTTGTTGGTTTGTTGCAGGTTCAACGCCAGTGATGGAAAGATGAAGCTAAAAGCAATATTCCCATCAAATTTGACATCTGAGATCATCTCTGGGAAAATACAAAACCTTGGTCTCATTCGGATTCTTGATTATACTCTAAACGATATCCCAAGTAAATCAGAGAAGTAAGAACCAAGTTTACCTTTAATCTTATCTCATAATGTGTTCCTTCGAGGTGGTACAAGATTTTTTTGGATTAACTCGGATTTTAATTGAAACGGGTGTAAATGGTTCCAGGTATTTAATCGTGACAAAGTGCGAGGTGGTTTCCCCCGCACTTGAGATGGAACTGAAAACTGAGGTCAAAACTGAAGAAGCTGGGATTTTATTGAAGCCAAAGCAGGAAACTGATGTCAATAATGAAATCACAAGAGAAACCACTGGGTTCAACCTAAAGCCAAAGCAAGAGATGGTTTCTAGGTCTGTGGCTCAAATAGTCCATGAACAGCGTGGAAAGTGAGTTTCTTGTTCAATTCAATCCACTCTATTCATTTTGATCGTTTGTTGAGTTGTTTGTGTGTGAATTGGTGGGATATCTTTATTTACTTCCATTTATTTGATGACATTTAGTGTGGCTCCTGCTGCTCGAATGGCCATCACCAGAAGAGTTCATCCTCTTGTTTCCTTGAACCCTTACCAAGGGAATTGGACCATAAAAGTTCGGGTGACAAGCAAAGGAAACATGCGTACTTATAGGAATGCTAGAGGAGAAGGGTGTGTCTTCAATGTCGAGCTGACAGATGAAGATGTAAGCTGAATAATTTTGTTATAATTCTGCTAAAATTTCTTACTATCTTTGAATTCCTTGACGTTTTTAATGGATGTTGTGAGCAATATATAATTTCATTTTCTTGATACAGGGCACTCAAATTCAGGCCACAATGTTCAATGAGGCTGCAAAGAAATTCTTTGAGAAGTTCCAGCTAGGGAAGGTCTATTTCATATCAAGGGGAACTCTTAAAGTTGCCAACAAGCAGTTCAAGACCGTACAGAATGATTATGAAATGACCTTGAATGAGAATTCCGAGGTAGAAGAAGCAAGTAATGAAGAGACTTTTATTCCAGAAACAAAATTCAATTTTGTGCCCATTGATGAGTTGGGCCCCTATGTCAATCAGAAGGAACTTGTTGGTGAGATGCTTCCTCAAGATTGTACTGACTTGTCTTCTCTGTTTCTTTTTCCTTTAATAATGCTATTATTTTTGCCTTGGACATTAGATATTATTGGGGTTGTTCAAAGTGTTTCTCCTACAATGAGCATCAGAAGGAAGAGTGACAATGAAATTATTCCAAAGCGTGACATAACTGTTGCAGATGAGACGTATGTACATTATATATTACTTGTCTATACATATATTCCATATCACTCATCTTCACATGGTTTCCTTTTAAACATCATAACATGTTCAATTTATGATGCAGGAAGAAGACTGTTGTTGTTTCACTATGGAATCAGCTTGCAAGTGGTGTTGGTCAGGAATTGCTTGACTTGGCTGATAAATCTCCTGTAGTGGCCATCAAGGCTCTTAAAGTTGGAGATTTTCAAGGTTAGTTGGAGCTGGATCATAAACTGGTTTGTCATGGAATGTGGATTTCTTTAAGAGAAATAAATTATTATGAGTTCCTGATGTTGCCGTTGCAGGTGTATCTTTGTCTACAATAGGCAAAAGCACAGTGCTGATCAATCCAGATACACCTGACGCTAACAAGTTGAGATATTGGTATGATTTTGTAATCAGAATCGTAAAAATTCCTTCTCTCTTAGTCTCCCTGTGTTCACAACCTATATTCTCAATTGTTTGTAGGTACGAGTCTGAAGGTAAAGGGACCTCAATGGCCTCTGTTGGCACTGGCATGAGTCCTTCATCCAATAGTGCCACGAGGTCTGTGTACTCTGATCGAGTTACTCTTTCTCATTTGACCAGCAATCCAGCCTTGGGCGACGGCAAGGTATCTGATTATTGACTTTCCAGGACATGATAAATTATTTTCAGTTCATTTCTTGATATCTATTTTGTGCTAAACTACCACCAGTTGGTTCTTGTAATGGGTTATAAATCTGTTAATTGTTGATAAAATGAGTTTTTTGGGTGTTTTTGCAGCCTGCATTTTTTAGCACCAGAGCATTCGTAAGTTTCATTAAGGCTGACCAGGCAATGTGGTACCGTGCTTGTAAAACTTGCAACAAGAAAGTGATTGAGGCTATTGATTCTGGGTATTGGTGTGAAGGGTGCCAGAAAAGTGATAAAGAATGCAATTTGAGGTGAGATAAGAAATTGCACTTTAATTTGAATTTAGTAAATTTTTCTTCCAGTGGATTTCTTCAATTATATTTTCTATTTACTGTCAGGTATATAACGGTGTTGAAAGTATCTGATTCAAGTGGTGAAGCATGGGTTTCTGCCTTCAACGAAGAAGCTGAAAAGATCATCGGATGCCCTGCCGAGGAGCTTGATAAACTGAGATATGTGAGTAGATTACCAATATAACTTCAAGCATTGAAAAGAACAACTAGCCTGCAATTTTCTTAACATTGCTTTTGTCATTTTCAACAGGGAGAAGATGGTGAATACGAGTTGAAACTGAAACAAGCTACATGGAAACACCATCTCTTCCGGGTCAGCATTGCGCAGAACGAGTACAATGGTGAGAAACGGCAAAGGATAACTCTTAGGACAGTTGCACCTGTTGATTTTGCTACTGAATCTAGACTTTTGCTTGAAGAGATATCTAAAATGAAGTAATTCTTTGATTAGGATGTACCTGATTAACATTATTAGTTTTGGATTCTTACTGATTTTCTCACAGCTTGTAACATATATATTCCTCAGGAAATCAATTCAATGCAAATAGTTTTGTTGCACATGCTATGTTCTGAGATGATACTGTTGCATATGCTTGGTGTGCTTATTGCAGTCACGGTAACAATATGGCAGTTGGACAAATACATTTAAAACATTCAAATTGAATAAGAACTTTTGTAAAGAAAAGTGAACATATTAATTGTTTAGTGAATTAGTAGTTAGTTTACTCTGGTTATTTTTTTAAAGTGTGCATGTACTTTATTTAGTATTACTTGCAATTTAGTAGATGCCACTTTACATGAGAAAAAGATTATTGTTATTATAATTTTTTAGTGCTCAAGTAACAAAGCTATAACTATGTAAGCAACTTACACACATTTTTTACAGTGCTAAACCAAGAATCTCTTCTTTTGTATGTTAAAAAGATAATTGAACTAATATTATTATTATTTCTTTTGGTATCTGTTGAAATGACCGTCGACCCTTTTTGGAAATTATAATAAACATAATTGTCAAACAAAAAATTCAGATAATAATATATAACAAGACTTTAAAATAATGATCCCAATAGAAAAATATATATCACATATATTATGCATACTGCAAACACAAACTTCCTGAAACTATCTTCTCTATCAATGCAATGTCAACAAATATTTTTGACCAAAGATATTCTCTGTAACATATGAACAAACAATTACTTCAATTCACACTCGTGACTTGGAAAAGGGGGAGACTAACAATGCAATTTTGTGCAATAAGCCAGATGACTTTTTATCATCCCTATCATCTTCGTGAAGAGGAGACACCAGTTCCTGATAATTATGGAGGCTGCCTGTAAAATCTGTGAACAGTCCGTCGACTCCTATCTTGTTAATCCAGTAATCATATTCCATAAACGGGTCTTGATGAAAGTCATAGTGTAAGAAACTGTTTTCGGACCGGAAAGTGTAGGGATGGACCTGAATTTCCAAGTCACCACAAAAATCTGTAGTTTAGCTACTGGAGACAGCGGGTGAATTGTAAACAATTAAAAACTGAAGGAAGCTAAAATACATATTATAAAAGGCGAAAACTCACACCATAGGTTAAAATTTTACAAATATAAAATTAAAATAAGGTAAGCTCAAAAATCAAACACATTCAAGTACATGAATTGTTTTTAAGAAAAAAAAAAGAAAAAAAAAGTACATCAATGATGTTTCTGTAATCTGCTACTATGTTTTTTCTTACAAAGCCACTATGGCTAGAAAAGAAAACGAGTTATATAAAAATGTAACCAAACATGTAAAAGTGGAAGTAATTGGACAAAGAATTTATTTAAACGAATATCTTGTAATCGTAGAGTTAGAGCTAATCAGACTGACAATAATTCAATAGAATGTCCTGAAGGGGATTTTAGTAAGATAATGATTAGTCAGAAAAGAAAGATACCTGTAGGTTACGAGCATGTGTTCTTGCGACAAGATCTGTAGGTGTCTGCAAATAATTATTGACTACAGGAACTATGGTATCTTTCCAAGGTCCGATGCCGACGACGTAGTCCTTAATGAAGTCCAGATAAGCATCGGACGTTATCTCCCAGTATGACTGCACACCATCATTTGCATTTTCTTGCATTAGAGTTATTACGAACAGAATTATGTAGCACAAAACAGACAATAGAGACAGCGGTTAGTTTGCTACATAGCTCTATTTAAATGTACGTACTGATTCAGCATACAGATCAAGATAAAATACTCGTTCAAGGGGGAAAAAAGAAGTTCAAATTGGTTGATGAAAAGGATTGGTTACTAGAGATATTGTATCACTAATATACTCATCCTGACCCTGTATTTGACTTGAATATTTCATTTGGTGAAAAGTGAAAAGACATGCAGAGAAGTCCCAAATAAACTGAGCATGCAGTGGTAGGAAGAATCTCCTGAGAATAAACCTGATTAGTGTCTTGAGTTGGGATGGTAACATCATCTATTAAGAAGATTTTAGGTGAGTCTGTCATATTTGATATATACACAAGTGAAGTTGGAGCAAAGGACTGGATGAAAACTGGTTGTTTCGACCAATTTTTCGACATATATGAACCTCCATATCCATACTTCTTAAGTGTCTGCACAAACTCGTCCTCAAATTTCTTGCTGCCTGGCCATTTCACCTGTCAATGTTAACAGTTCAAGAATTAACAGAAGCAAGTGTTGCATGCAGAATTTTTCCACAGAGGTGCCTCAGAAATTTTAAAAATCAAGATATGAATCACACCCCCCATTTTCATAGCCTGATACATCTTATCTAACAAATTCTGGAAACATCACTAAGTTTAATTAAGGGTACTGAACTGCTCCACTTCCTCCCAAGTCAGTTCAGTCTATTTACAAAATCTCATTTATTACCAGACAGAAAAAGTGACACCGCAGTATTCCCAAGGGAGTCAATTTTACCAGATAGGGACAAGTGGTTTCAGCCTTTTTGTTTATGGCAGTCCAACAAGGAAACTACTCACATGCTGGTTTACAAAAACTGGACTTTTAATCTCTGGATATATTCCAACGACTCGCGGGGCATCTAGTGCAATTGCAATGAACTCCTCGAAAGTAATAATCTGGAATTTTCCTGACAAATGTACCAGTAGAGATATATTTTAGTTCTCTTTCATCTGCATTAGAAGGTAATAGGTTTCTTTCGCAAATATAAAAATGACAAAGTATAATATGGTACTTTTTCTATATCTGCATGGACTGTGTGCATTAAATAAAGAATATAGCAAAGGGGACAACACAGTATAAGTAGAATTTGTAAACAATCTTGGAATAGTCTGAGGCAAAACCATGAAATACTGCAGAATGAGATAATTTGCAACAAATAATGCAATGACAAAGATAAGTCTTTGCATGGAAAACTATCGCATGAATAATATAACAATCTAAATATTCTTGTAAAGAATATAAAATGTTAATCCATATTTTTATGGTCCTAATTTACTGATCTTGTTACGGGATTTTTGTTAATAATATGGGCTCGCTAAGAGAGAATTCAGTGATCTCCTGTTAAAGCACTCAAGAAATTTTTTTGACAAGTTTTTCTGTACATCCATTTCAGAGACAGCAAGCAGTTTTCACACCAGAGGGATGAGACGCAGTTGTTCTGGTTCTCATTTACTTAATTACATAAAATCCAGCAAATGAGGAGCAGTTAGTCTCTGGAATTATTCAGGAATTTTATCCTAATTTCCAGACTTAAGTAACTAACAACTCCTCCTTATTCTCCTCTATCTTATCCTTCAACTAAAGCACGCACATATTTAAATACATAAAATGCAGAATTATTACACATAACATGTACCTTAAGATATGTTATTAGATGCAATATAACATCTAAATATATGATTAAATTTCTCTTCATCTTTTGAGCATCTTCTTGCTGTATAGAACTTAACAATAATATTTTCCTAGCATCCTAGTTAATTCTCAGTTATAATTTTCAATTAGTCTAACGCATAGTTTTTTTCTTTTGAAATAATATTAGTCCTATGCATAATTAGAACATAATCTGTTTAGCATTATCCCAGTTTAATTCCTTGATGGTTGGAAGTCAATCCCTAGGTGTGGGTTGGAATCCTATCATTAAGAAATTCATGGTAAGTGTGGTGGTAACTCAAACACTAAATATTCTAATTATGTATATTGAGATTAAGGCTAAATTTGAAATAAATTTAGAAAATTTGTATAATTCTTTGCAAGTATACACTTTTCGGACAAGCAGAGTTTAAATTAAAAAAAAAAATAACCTTGTAGAATTGGAAGAATACATTTCAAATTCGATCAGCTAATGTGTTCTCCAAATTCCACTTGGAATTTCATATAGAGGTCAATTTTTATGATTTAATGTGAAGTTTACCATCTTATATTAAATTATGTATGAATTTGCAAAGAATTTCGTAAAAATTCTAGAGGTGTACGAAACATAACCTAATATAAGAATTAAAATAAAAAATTGACTAAGAATTAAATGAGAATTAACCAAATAGAATTTTATAGGCAAGTTGAAAGCCTACATGACCAAGGAGAATTCAGAATTATTTTTAAGTTCCTTGTGATAAATATCATTCTCCAAAACTATATGGTTGGAAACAGAAGAAATAGCTTGAACTTTAAAATTTAGATAGCAGATCATTGACCGAATTTCAAATACATGTAATATAGTTGGGAGAAACTCACCATTGTATTGTTGATCACGGAAGCTATATCTCTGCTTCACTCGTAATGTCTTTAGCTCTTCCAATGTGAAGTCAACTGTGCACGAATTAAGAAGCAAAAGTTCAAAATACAGGTATAAACACACCTGGAATGAAACGACGGCAAATTTAAAAATCCTGCTGAGTGTGTTTAGGCTAATAACAGGTCGTAGAAGCATCGGATACACATTAAGTAAACATAAAAAAATATGATAAGGTTTCAGAGGAACTGGAAGCAAAATAGCTACTATACCAGTGAAAAAACCAGTAATATTGAAACCCTGGACCTCATACGTCCTTTTACGATTCCTGAATTCCTTGTGTTCTGCGATATCAGTTGTCTCATCAAGGGTAACATCATGGAAGCATATGAGAACACCATCTTTGGTGGATGAGATATCTGTTTCTATGAAGTCTGCACCTTCATCAATGGCTCTCTGCAAGAAGCATTCATATTTTCAGGTGGGTAATTCACATAGGGAGTGAAACAAATGTCAGGAAACAAGCAAAAGATTTCAAACACAAAAATCACTGATCAAATAGGAGCCTGACCATTAAAAATTGACACATTAGAAGAGAAGAACAAAGTAATAGAAATTTACATAAAATTTTTGCTCAAAAGGTAGATGCTTTGGAATCAAAAGAAGCAAAAGAACCAACATATTAACACTCGATTCTCATGCATACCATATATGCTGCTGCAGTTTCTTCCGGGATCTCGCCATTTGAACCCCTATGAGCAATGTTATATGCACGAGAAGTTTGCAGTGGCTGTCTATTATCATTTCCTGCTTTACTAGGGAGTGGATATAAAGGTCTTGCTACACTGCCAGCTATGAGTGACAGAAATATCAATGGTGCAAAGTCTGTCAAATGTTAGGATGATGAATCAGACCCATTACATATCATGAACACAGTAAAGGAATTGTAAATAAGTAAAAGAAATTGCTGTATCTATTTGAATAAAATAGAATTGATTTCTTTTCTTTTAATATCTCCACCGAATGCAATTGCTAAAACTCAGGAAACATACAGCAACTTTGGCAATATTCCATATCACAGAGTAAGCAGAAAAGAAAAAAATAAACATAAACTTCTCTCTTAAATTCAACCATCAACATAAAGCTATATATAATACCCAATTATTACAGCGGTTAAAAAGAATGGTATAAGCAACATATTAATGGCAAGCTTCATAGACCCATAAAACCCAGAAATTCTCACATGCGAATTAACTGACGGCTTCAAAGATTGATATATGTTATATATACGCTTTATATCTATACACACGGGAAGACGTAAAAACCCCGAAATTACATATGCTAAAGAAACAATGAGCTAATAACAGAACTAGAACCAGAATTCGAAGCAATAAATTCCCCATTTATATAAAACAAACTGCAGAACAGCATAACCCAGATATCTTATCAACTAAGGGGAAATGGATTACAAAATGAGCCTGAAACAATAAAATTTGAATGTGAAAAAACATGTCACAATAAAAAACATGCTAAAAGACTCAAACAACAGAAAATCAAAAGCCAAAATAAAAAACTATTTATTAAAATTAAAGCTTAGAGCTTACCTGGCAAACCCATGGCGATGGATTTGCCTTATCTCCCTTTCTCCTTCAATGAGTCTGTTTCTCCTCTTCCAAAGTTACAAGTCCTCCCCTCTCTTCATGATATTCAAAATGTGATTATAATATGTATCTTTATGTACCATAATACGCTAGCACTGGAACCAAATGCCGTGGATCTACCTGTAATCTTAGAGGATATGCCTCGTAGATTCGCCGCCTTCTCTTCCTCTTTTTTGGTTAATGATGCGATTTTTAATTTTGGATTCTGTGTTATTAGGATAAATAGTTTTCCTGGCAGTCCAATGGTTTTTGGTCAACGCAATGACGTGGAAGGTGATCATTGGACTGTCGTTTATGATTGAATGCTATGTGATAGATTCCCTTTTTTGTAGGACTCGGTTAAATTTGACGTTTTGGTAAAATTGTCAAATTGTTCTTTTCAGTTTTTGCTTTGTTCTTATTGTGAACTGGGCAAATCTTTTAGGTAATATTTTCAGAAGGGTCAAACTTTTTTTCATTTATCCATTTGCTAATATTGTCAAATTGATAAATTTATTTAGATAAAGTATTGACAAATGGGCCAATTCAAATCCAGATTCTTACTTGGGTACTCATAATAAAATGCTAATAAATCGAATATATACATATATATCAGCTGATATAGTATTCTTTATAAGAATGTGATAATTCCAATATGATAATTAGAATTTAAATCCTATTTTAACCTATTATTTTAAGGAAATAAACAGAAGCCAAAAGAATAAAATTGAGAATGAAAAGTACCTTTCTTACCACCTATAGAGAGACTACCTTCAGCATCAACAAAACTTAAACAAAGAGAAAAAAAAAAAAAGCCCATCATCTTACTGGGAAATTGCCTTGTACAGAGAAGAAGAACAAAGAAGAAACCAACCAGGAGCTTCATGGGGATGACAATGGCAGCCACAACTCTCATATAATCTAATAAGAAAAAGATGTTGGAAAAACACTGATGTGTTTCATCGGATTCGAAACATCTTTACCGCCAGCATGCTTTACAAATTCTGCTGGAGACAAGAAGCTGCCATGGCAAACACACACTATACTCACTTGACCTTTCATGTACTTGTACAAAAACCCTTCTACTCTCCTCCCGTTCGGTCCATCTCCGATGGTTGTCACACTCGGCATCTGTTTCATCACGTCCATATCGTTGGCAATTTTCGCCTTCTTGGATCGAGTAATGTTTGGAGTATTTTCTGCTGCAGGCCAGGTTGATTTCCTGGTTGTCCCAATGGTAAGTGCAGTTTGTGCATTTCTTGGTTCGGATGGTGAAATAGAATCACCAGAACCCTCTGCTGCTCCGTTTCTGAGCATCCCAGAAGTGATTTGAAGTTCTGCATCTTTTGGTCCAGGCAATAGCAGAGAGCTGCTAGGGCCCTTAGCAGTAGAGGTACTTTCTAGCCCTGCAGGATATTAATGTAGGTTAGAAACTTTTAGATATGCAAACTAACTCTGCATATATCAGTATAAGAAGATTGATTTTTTGTTTCATCCACCTCGAACAATATTCCTTCTTGATAATTTAGAAATGTGCTCGCACTAAAGGATGTCTTGCATAGCATATGCATACACACAATTTTTGGAAAATATTTTGCGTCGATTCAGGATAACCTATTTTCGTATATAAGAAAATTTTCTCAATTCTAACAAGCATAGAATGGAGAATCTTTTTTTTCTTAATGTCAATAGACAGAATTACAGGTTCAAGACATCTGCAGCGTTAAGACAGAAAACGAGCTAGTAGTAAGAAACCTTCAAAAACATGGTATTGTACTAAAACAATAATCCGAGGAAGAACAAGGGATCTTGGAGTTTTAAAAAAAAATCTCTGCGTTAGCCTAAACCCATCATAAATGGTAAAAACTATCAGAATAATGTTGAAACCATCAATTATGCTCTCAAAATTGAAGGATTCTTACATCTTCCAATTCATTAGTTCAATCAAATGTTCTAGGAGATCAAATCAAATTGTATAAAATTGGAGGAACATTCTCATAATTATTTGAAGATAAAGCTACATTATGGAATAATACTATGTATTATCAGGCATTTCCATTGATATGTGGGCAGGGTTTACCTTCTTCGTTGTCTCTTATTGGCTTGTTTGTGCACAATTCCAAAGGTATGATTTTGTCATCTACAACTTTCATACCAACAAAAAGATTTCTTCCGAACAAATTCAAAACTAAGTTCCACAATTTTGTAATCTTCTTCCTTGATTAACTAAAGTTTATTCTAAGGTCAAATCTGCACCCAAATGCTACTTAACTTTCCTAGATGAGCATGCATTAGAAGGAGAGTAGTTTATGTAATCAAATTCAATTAAACATCATTCACACAGTTCAATGCTCGACAGATAATTTGACAAAGCCAATTGTCTCTAAACGTGTTTCGGAACATATTACTTATCGATATAACTTAGTTATTTAACACAAATTATCTTTTTTTTTTTCAAAAAGCAAACTGATATGAACTATCATATTTTAACCATTTTTGCAGCAAATTATCTGGTTGTCTATAAAATTATTTAGTGAAATAAACAATTCTTGAATTTCACCCATTTTCAGCTGATTCAAAGACAATCATCTAAATTCCAAAGCCTAGGAGATCAATTTTGAATAGAACATTGAGAATATTTTCTACCAAATATGATTACATACTATCTTCTATACAGGGGAAGCATATATATGCAAGCGTGTATATGTGTGTGTACTCATAAAATTTAAGTAAAAAAGAAAGGAAAATAAGAGAAAATTACCTATAAGTTTTCTGTTTGCAGAAGAACGTTCTTGTGAGTTAATTTGAAGAAGGGAAGGATGGAGGAGAGAGCTTTTAGAAATCCAATTCTTCTTCTTCTGCTCCTCCGTCTTCTTCCCAGCCTGCTTCATCGCCAGCAATTTCCTCAGGTCCACCTGTCTATGTTCCTGCTCTACCCCTGTTGGCAGCGAGCAAGATCTTGAGAGCGAAAGAAAGCTGTTTACCTGCACGTCGACCTCACCGGAGTCTTTTCCGAGCGACATAACTCCGGCTATCGACGATGATCTAGCTAGAAAAAGCTTCTCTCCGGTGTTTTTTTGGGTGTAGATTCCGCCCAAAGAGAGACCTAGATTGAGGTCTGTTTCTTGTTCGAGGTTGGTGATTTGGGTTTTCTCTGGTGAACATTTGTGTAGAAGATCAGTAGGGCTCTCCTTATCTGGACCGAAGCTATGCAGTTGGTGAAGCTTCTTCTTGTTTGCTTCCGCCATTAGAGTGATTAAAACTGAACTTGAAGGAAAAAAAAAAAACAGAGTTAATCTTTCTTTTTCCAAAACAGAGGCATTTAACGTGAAAATGAGCTTATAACCAAGTAAGAATTTGAAGAAATGAAGAGAGAAATAGATGACATACAGACCAAGGCAGGCTCGGAATCAGTATAAAATGAACAAAAGAGTGAACCACAAGATTAATTTAGCAGAAAACAGAGTGTAAACAAAATGTCATATTCTCTTCCTTTGACAAAGAAGAAGCAGCTGAAAGAAAATACCAAGAGAGTAAGAACTTACGAAAACTTTGTTCACCGTCACTGGAAGAAAGAACTCCGACGAGAACCGGCCGGAGATGAGAAAATAAAGAAGATGAAAAGGCAGAAAGGGTGACAGACAGTGAGCTGGTTTGGGTATATAAAGAAAACAAGGACAAAGCTCAAAACGGCGACGTGGCGACCTTTGGAGAAACGGAAAGAGTCGTATCAACTTACGGTTAGAACTCTGGTTGTGTTCTCTCTCTTTTTTCCTGCAAGTTGCTGGCCTCAATGACTTCACCTGCAACACCTGTAACGCTCCTTGTAAATATTCGAAAAAGGAAGGGGCAATTTGGTAAAATTAAGGAAAATAGAAATACGTTTCGGGGCAAGTTTCCAACGTGGGACGAAACAAAAGGAAAACAGTGGATGGGGAGTGCGGAGATGATGACACGTGTCAATCGATGGAGAATCTGTAACGTCAAACTGCAGAGACAGCAGAGCAGATGTGCTTTAGAAATTGAGCTAGGATACTTCCCTAAATGTCTCTAAGTTCCCGTATCCCAAAGCTTTTTGCAACACTATGATCTTGCCACGTAATCACTAATGTACATATATATATTGATGTATATATATGCCTATTTCATCAATCGTGTTTGATAATCATTAGTTAAAAAATAAAAGAAAATAAAATATTTGAAAGAAAATTATTAAAAACAGTAGAGTACAGAAATTATTAAAAAAATAGAAATTTTATTAAAAAATTAAAAAAAATTACATAAAATTTGAAAAGCGCGGCTTAAAAAACAAAAAAACGCGGCGAGGAATTGGTGAAATATCGGGATGGGACCCACCGGGTGACTCTTCTCCAAATTGTAAATTCTGCTTTATTTATGAGGAGAGTACCGGTAGCCTCAGAGAACGCCACGTGGCTAGAAGAAGTTAGAAAGTGGACACGTGTCAGGTTTTTGGATCGTTAGAGTTTTTCGTTTGTCATGGCAATTGGCAAGTAGACAGCAGCTCGTCGGGATTGCCTCGTACCGATGATATCATCATACCCTCTCCAGCCGCGAGGATGTAGTCAGATGATGCTGAAACTTCACGCGCCGCAGTGCCTGTTTTCTAATTATAATATGTGGGAATACTTTTGGTTCAATAAAATATATAAATGATTAAATAAGTTTACTTACTTTTATAAATTATAATATTAAATTATGTTCTAATTTATTTCAATTTTATATTCTTATCGTATATTTTTATTTCAATCGAATAATTATAAGGTTTTCTAATATTGTTAAAATATAATATTCGAACTCAAAAATTTGGTCTATGATGATTTAATATTAACAAAATAATAAATTAAAACGATTTAATTCTTTTATTTTTTAAATTTGTGGAGAAATATGGATTTAGGATGAAATTGAAATTAATTTTAGAAAAATATGATGAAAATATAAATAAGGAGGAGTATATTTGAAAGAAAAATTTAAAACATGGGTTAAACTATAAAAATAAGAAATATGAGCTACGTAGGATGGCCACATTAGCAGCAACGACGAGTCAAAACGCGTCGCGTGGCAGACATGCCGGCATTGGCTCCATGCGGGAGCCACGCGAGTGATCCACGTGCCTGGGCGATCCAACGGTCCAGATCACATCCTGCGGTCACAGACGGTCCAGATCCGTTTCCTCTTCAGATGCGATCAGACAGTTGGATTTGATCACGATATATGGCCCAGATTTGCACACGGATTGGCCTAAACAGGCTTCGAATCGGATGACCCTACTTGCTCCACGTCGACGTGAATGAACAGCCAAGATAAGGGAAAGAGAGGTATTTAAACCTCTCTTTAGTCGGCTCCCAAAACCCTAGCTAACAACCCTGACCGGAGAAGAAGAAGAAGGGCGCGGAGGGAAGCTAAGCCGCCGGAGGGACACCATCGCTGCCGCACCGGAGCCACCACCGATATCGAAAAAAGTAGAATTTTTTTTCCTTTCGCTCGGAATTGAATTTTGAACCTCCCCACACCTATATCGGAGACAAAAGGGCAACGAGTGAGTCAGAATATGTGAGCAGAGCTCGATTGAGCTGCCCGGCCGCAACCCGAAAACCCCTTCGATGACCCCCTTCCCGTTTCCTGTTTTCCTCAATTTTTTGATCATATTGTTCATCTTTTCTTTCTGATACAAGTTAGCTGAAGAAAAATCTTGACCGCAAAGGAGGAACAACAGAGACGCTGCACTGGGAAAGCCCTCTGCCGGTAGAGTCTTAATTTTCCTCTTTTTGAGCCGACAGAGGCTCCTTAACCTTGTTTTTTGTAGGTTTCCATACAAAACTAGCCAAAACATGCCTAAACTAGCCGAAAATGACTAGACCAAGAGGAACTGCCACCGTGGGTGGTGGAGCTAATACCAGATCATGGCGATGCTGGAGCATGGGAGCACTGTCGTGCCAGAAAAATTCAAAAACACTTATTTTAACCTTTTTGAGGTATTTTTGGATACGTGATGTGTATTTTTCATTTATGCAGGAGAAACCCAAGAAATCCGAGAACTGCCAGGAGGCACAGTGAAAAGAACGATATTTCGAACACTGATCTGGGGTAAGAATCCCTCGCTCTTTTCTCCTGTTATAGTAAATTAAAAACTAATAATCAATAAATGGTGTGTTTTGTAAAAAGATAGAAATCCCTAAATTAATTACAGGTCACCAGTAGAGCTGAAATCGGTCAGTATATATTTGCCATAATTTGTTATTTATTTTCTCATGTACTGCCTAAAATACTTACTGTTACATTGTGTACTTTAATTTATTGATTTTAATTACTTTCTTATTTATTTAGTTTATCTACTCCCGTATTGTTCTCATCTGGTGATTTACTTGCAATAAATACCTTGATCATATCTCTCTTAATTGTTAATCTAGTAATTTATATTGTTTGTGTAAGTATCACTCTATTATTATGTAAATATAGAATAAGTTTGTTGCATGTGATTGGTGGCTGGTGAATGATGTGAATATGTATGCTAAAAAGCTTATCGGGTGCCTTGGGTATGGGTATATGGACCCGGTGCATAGAAAAACTCTATCATGAACATTGTCTTAGTCGAACGGAGTTGAAAAGTCCTATACCAGAAGCGGGAGGTATAAATCATCCTCATATCGGACGGGGTATCAAGATGGTGGTATATTTAGAACCCATTATCGAGAGGGTATGGGGACGACTAGTTGATTGATAACAAGATATTGAGTTTATGCGTAAGAGGATATCCCTATGGACTCCCAGAGGTATTGGTAAGTAAGTTAGGAGGTAAGTTTATTGCTATTATTCCTTTAAATGTGAAATAGAAATGCTATTCGAGTTATTGTCTTCATATGTCGATTTTGAAAACTCATAAGGATATATATGAAATAACGGTTTTTAAGTTAAACAAATTTATTTTAAAAAAAATAATGGCTCTATTAGTTGTTTGACAATTTTTATCAACCTTTGGTTTTCTACGTCGGTGTTAAGTGTGATATTCTTACTATGTTAGTATAGCTCATTCCTCTTATTTAACTATTTCATATTAGAAAAATTAAGATCCAGATCTTGAACAGTAAGAAAGTTGTGAATAAAATTGTCTTCCAAATCCCATCAGAGTTGCCTAACGGAGGTTAACCCTATATGATTTTTAATTATATTTTGTTTTAATTATTTATTCCGTTATTTAAATTTTTTAAAAGGGACATTCCTGCACCCCTCTTAGGTATTCTACTTTATTGTGTAAGAAATATTAAACATTAAATTCTGAATTACCTCTGCTATTTTTTTACTAATACAATATATATTCATTTCTTAAAAGTTTCAGGTCTTTATATAAAATGATAAATAATGTTTTTAAAGGGTAAAAGACTATCAATAATAATATCAATTAGTTTAATATAGGACTAGTATAAGTAGCTATAAATATGATATATTTCATGTGAATTTCAAGTTAAAAATTGAGCCATCTCAATTTATAATAATAAATATATATTCAAATAAATTTAAATATTTTGTGTACATTAGTATTACATATAACTAAAAGGTTGAATTTGAGAAGATTTTAAACTTTCATATGGGAAATGTATGAGCTTTAAGAATGATAAATAAAAATAACTGACCAAATTGACATGCATTTATTTTTGTTAAAAATTATGATGAACTTAAATATATGGTTCGAGTTTATCTGTAACACCCGAGCCTAAAAATTGGTACGAGATAATTTTTACGGATTATAAATATATATATACATATATAATAATTGAAAATTTTATTTTATTTTAATTTGATTGAATTTTTGAGAAAAAATGAATTAGGGACGAAATTGAAAATAAATTTGGGAAAAATAGGTGAAAATTTGAGTTCGATGGTATTTTTTTTAAAAAATTAAAAACAGGAGGTCAAAGTGCAAATAAAAAAAGTTCAGCTATGTAGGACTGCTCAGTCAGCAGCCTCGATGAACCGGAGCATCCCGCATAGCCAGACGTGCTGATGTCGGTGCCACGCAGAAGGCCAAGCTGGCGATCCGCATACCCCGCGATCGGACGGTCTAAGATTGATCCCATGTACGTGGATGGTCCGAATCCATTTCTCCCTTAGGCATGATCGAATGATCGAGATCAAACGCAATAAATGGTCCAGATTTATCTTTCCCTTAGGCGCGATCAAACGGTCGAGATCAAATACGATGAAGATCCAGATTCATTTCCTCCTTAGGCGCAATCGGACGGACGGGATCGATCGCGATAGATGGCCAAAAATAAAGCAGGATGAGTATAAATATTTTGCATCACACAGAACCCGAACCTTAGCCGCCAGCCTCCCCCCGTCGGAGAAGAAGGACCAGATGCCAGAAAAGGAAGTCGACTGCCGACCGCCACTGTACCGGAGCCACCTCCAACCGCCAAAAAAGGTAAAAATTATCCTACCCACTTAGAATTCGATTCTGAGCACTCCTGTGGTCATATCGGAGCAAAATGAACGGCCGGTAAGTCGAAAATTATGGGTAAAGCCCGGTAGGACCGCGACGGCCCAAAACTCGTAACCTTCTCCGATGAGCCCCATCCTGGTTCCTATTTTGTGCAATTTCTCTACCATTGTGTTCACCGTTCTATTTTCTACAGGTTGACCGAATGAGGAATCCCAGCCGCAAAGGAGAGCCGGTGGAGCCACCGCACCCGAAAACCCAACCACCGGTAGGTTTCAGTTTCTTGATTTTTTTTAGCCAACTGAGGTTTCCTAACGTGTTTTTTTGTAAGAATATGTGTAAAGTCAGCCAAAATCGGCTAAAAACGGCCAAACCGATACAAACTGACGCCTGCGGCGACAGTGCCGTTGCTGAAATCCCAAAATTGGCCGGAAGGAATTTTTAACACTGATTTTAGATTTTTGGGTATTTTTTAGGTTCGTGGAGCGTGTTTAATCTCTGTAGAAAAATTCAAGAAATCTAGGGACCACTAGGAGGCGCGTAGAAGGAATAATATTTCGGACACCGATTTTGGTAAGAATCCCTCACCCTATTCCCTGTTATGAAATTGAAGCTTAAAAATCAATATTATGGTATTCTGTAAAATTTAGAAAACTTTGGAAATAATTAGAGGTCACTAATGGAGCCGAAACTGATTAGTTATTTATTTATCATGTTTAGCTGATTATTTGCTTATACAGCTTTAAATATATGATAATATATTAAAATAATTAAATGATTCAGTTGTGTTTTCTTGATACATATATCGCTTGTTTTGCGCGATTTACGGTTGATTGTGAAATGTGAAATTAATATATAAATAGAAAATTGCTTAATGATGTGAAATAATAAATGATTGTCTTACTAGATATCCTGGGAGATGGTGGACGGACTGGATACATAGGGAACCCTACCGTGAACATCATCTCATATCAGACAGAGTATCGAGAGATGATATTTTTAGTGCTCATATCAGACAGGGTATGGAGACGGTCCGGTTCACCTTCACACCGGATGGGGTACCGAGAGATGACATTTTTAGCGCTCATACTGAATGGGATATGGGGATGATCGAATAATGAACAAGTTTAGATATTGAGTTCATGCTTAGGGAAACATCCCTATGAACCTCCAGATGCACAAGTAAGTAGATAAAAAAGAAGTTTGTTGTTCTTTGCTCACTTCTATAAGAAATCATAATGTTATTTGAGTTATTATCTTTATAGGTTGATTTTGAAAATCTCATAATGGTAAGTATGCAATAAATAATTTTTCTTATGATAAATAAACTTACTTAAATTAACAGTTTCATTAGTCATTTTATATTTTTTTACCAACTTTCAGTTTCCGTATCAGTGAGTAGTGTGATATTCTTATTGGGCTAGTATAGCTCACCCCTATTAACCATCTCAGATCAAGAAGATCAATATCTAGATCCTAATCAGCAGGAGGACTATGAGTAGGTGTCCTCCGGAACCTATCAAGAGCTAGTGGAGGTTAACCTCTCTACAATATTTATTTACTATTTTCATATATTTATTTTATTTTTTTATGAATCGCTATGAAATAAATATTTCCATAACCCTATTGAGTATTCAAATTTATGTATAAAGGAATGTAAACCCTAACGTTATTATACGGTTCCACATTAAATTTATAAATTTATTTTTCTTCTAATTCTGGGTATTTATAGTTGGTATCAGAGCCGCGTTTCTCGGAACCATTCTTTACACAAACACTTATTTTTGTATTGTTTGTGTCCACTTTTAGAAGTAGGACACTACTAGGGGAGGTTATATATAAAGCTTGTATCATAGATAAAGCAGATAGGAAATTAAGTGTGGATCTGATAAAGATTGACACGAGGGACTTTGATATAATCTTGGAGATGAACTGGTTAACGACGTACCTCGCCACTATAGATTGCTTCCACAAGCAACTTCTATTCAACCCTTCTAACGAATAGTCATTTACAAGTTAATGAAAATTTTAAATATAATTTCCTCATTTCATAGTGTTTAACTATGTGGTCTTCTCTATATTAGGCAAACTTGAGAAAAAAGTATGCATTTAAGAGATTTCAGTAATCCGAGACTTCTCTGATGTGTTCCCTAATAAACTATATGGACTGTCGGTGGATAGAGAAGTTGAGTTCACCATAAATCTCTAGTCTGACACCTAGCCTATCTTGGTGGCCCTTTATCGCATAAGTCGTATCAAGATGGAAGAATAGAGGAAACAGATCAATGAATTGTAGGACAATGGGTCCATCCAGTATAGTGTATCTCCATAGGGTGTCGAAGCCACATTTGTAAGGAAAGGGGACGAAATGTTACGATTGTGTATTAACTAGAGGGGATTAAACGAGGTCACAATCAAGAACAAGTACTCCCTCCACATAACTAATGATCTCTTTGACCAGTTGTAGGGTGCCCAGGTCTTCTCCAAAATAGATTTGCATTCGGGTTACTAATAGGTAAAGATCAGGGCAGAGGACATTCCTAAGATAGCTTTTAGAACCAGGTACAGATATTATGAGTTCCTGGTCATGCTTTTTGGACTAACCAACGCACCAACTATTTTTATGGACTTGATGAATAGGATTTTCAGACAATTCCTAGAAATTGTGTTTATAAATGATATCCTGGTCTATTCAAAGAGCAAAAAAGAACACGCTCACCACCTGACTTAGGTTTTGTAGGTTCTCAAGGAAAAGAAATTGTATGCCAAATTGAGTAAGTGTGGTTTCTACCTCGAGCAGACTACCTTTCTAGGGCACATGTATCAAGGGATAGAGTATCAGTGAATCCCAAAAAAATTGAGCCAGTGTTTGAATGAGAGAAATTGACATCGGTTAAGGAGATTCGTAGCTTTCTGGGAATAACAGGCTATTATCGCATGTTCGTATAAGGATTTTCCAGTCTAGCCATTCCATTGACCCGACTCACAAAAAAAGTTAAGTTTAAATAGAATGTAGATTGCGAAAGAAGCTTTACAGAACTCAAGAAGCGAGTGACTACTGCGCCCGTGTTGGCCTTACCGAGTGGGACAGGGGGTTATACAGTGTACAGTGATACCTCCTATCTGGGGTTAGGTTGTGTTCTAATGCAATATAGTAAGGCCATAGCCTATGGGTCTAGGTAATTGAAGAGTCATGAGAAAAATTACCCCACCCCTGACTTGAAACTTGCTGCCATTATCCATGCCTTGAAGACCTAGCGCCATTACTTGTATGGGGAGAGTTTTGAGATTTTTACTGACCATAAGAGCTTGAGCACATATTCACTCAAAAGGATCTGAACATACGTAAGAGGCGTTGGATAGAGCTCCTCAAGGATTATGATTGTTATATCTTGTGTAACCCGGGCAATGGCAATAGAGTAGTTGACGCACTAAGTAGAAAAATGCAAGTATGTTAGCTCATCTAATAGTTTCTGAATGCAGGGTAATAGGGGCTGTACAATAGATACGACTTCAGGACTTAAAGAGAGTTGCATGCTTGGTCCACCTGACTGTCCAACCCTAATTGATCTAGAGAATAAAAGAAGTACAGTTAACCGATTCCACCATAGTCACCCTCGAGAAAGATGCAGAACAGGGAGTACGTCCAGAATTTTGAGTCTCTGCCGATGGATTGCTCAAGTTTCAAGACAGGATGTGTATTTTAAATGACAATGAACTAAAAAGAGACATCATGACAGAGAGTCACAGCTCCAAGTTCGACATACATCCTATAAGTACTAAAATATAGTTTGCGATTCCAGTTTTGGTAGAGTGGGATAATAAAGGAGGTAACTAACTTTGTTACCAAGTGTCTAATATGACAACATGTTAAAGCGGAGCATCAATGCCCAGACAGGCTACTTCAGCCATTATCGATCCCAGAGTGGAAGTCAGAACATATCACAATGGATTTTGTAGCATGGTTGCCTAAAACAAACCCAAGACATGATGCCATTTGTGTAATTATCGACCGGTTTACCAAGTCTTCCCATTTCTTTGCTATTAAGATGACCGACCTTTTTGACAAGTTAGCAAAATTATATATCCAATAGATAGTCAGGTTACATGGAGTTCCAGTGTCAGTAGTATCCGACAGAGACCCTAGGTTCACTTCTCGATTTTGGTCTATTTTTTAGCCATGAGAACGAAACTATCCCTTAACACCGTATTCTACTCTCAAACCGATGGGCAATCAAAGAGAACGATTTGCACATTAGAGGATATGCTCTAAGCTTGTGTTTTAGACTTCGGGGGGCCATTGAGATGATCACCTACCTCTGATAGAGTTCGTCTACAATAACAACTATCAAGAAAGCATCAGCATGGCTCCGTACGAGGCATTGTATGGCCGACCATGCAGATTGCCGATATGTTGGGAAGAGGTGGGTAATAGAAAATTATTCAGCCTAAATCTTGTAGAGAAGACTACAACCAAGATAATTAAAATCAGGAAGAATATCTAGACAGCTTAGAGCAGACATAGAAGTTATGCAGACTCCCAGAGGAGGGATTTAGAATTTGGAAAAAGTGATCGAGTGTTTCTTAGGGTCACTCATTTATAAGGGATCAGTAGGTTTGACAAAACGAAAAAATTAAATCCCCAGTTCATTGAACCATTTAAGATCTTAGATCGGATTAGTATGATTGGCTATAGACTGACACTACCTTCAAAGCTATTAAGGGATCATAATGTATTCCACGTATCTATGTTACATAAGTACAACCTAGACCCCTCACACATCCTGTCTCACGAGCTCATTTTACTCCAGGAGGATCTATCCTATGAGGAGGTACTGGTAGGTATTGTAAACCGAAAGAGTAGAGTACTTCGCAACCAAAAAATTCCATTCATCAAGGTCCTCTGACAACCAAAGTCGACCACCGCCGCACTGAAGCCACCTCTGACGACCAAAAAAGGTAAAAATTCTCATACCCGCTCGAAATTCAATTATGAGCACCACTGTGCCTATATCGGAGTAAAAGGAACGGCGGGTGAATTGAAAACTGTAAAAAATATCCAGTGGGACTACAACGGCCCAAAACCCTCCTCCGATGAGCCCCTTCTTAGTTCTCGTTTCATATAATTTTTCCATCGTTGTGTTCACCGTTCTGTTTTCTGTAGGTTGACCGAATGAGAAATCCCAGCCACGAAGGAGAGCCGGCGGAGCCACCGCACCCGAAAACTCCACCACTGGTAGGTTTCAGTTTTCTGATTTTTTTTAGCCAACCGAGACTCTCTAACGTATTTTTTCGTAGGGGTATGTATAAAGTCAGCCAAAACTGACCTAAATCGGTCGAAAAAGGTCAAGCCGAGATAAAAACCATCGCCGCGGGCGGCGGTGCTGTCGTTGGAGCACTACCGTAAAAATCACCTTATACCGGACGGGGTATCGAGAGATGGTATTTTTGGCGCTCATACTGGACAGAATATGAGGATGACCTGGTTCACCCTCATATGGGATGTGGTATCAAGGGATGACATTTTTTGCACTCATATCGGACGGAGTATGGGGACGGCTAGATAATTGACAAATCTAGATATTAGATTCATGCATAGAGAGAGATCCTTATAGACCCCCTAGAGATACCAGTGAGTAGATAAAAATGAAAGTTATTGTTCTTACTCACTTGTGTAACAAATCATATTATTATTTGAGTTATTGTTTTTATAGGTTGATTTTGAAATTCTCATAACAGTAAGTATGCAATAAATAGTTTTCCTTATAATAAATGAACTTACTTAAATTAAGAGTTACATTAGTCATTTTATATTTTTTTTACCAACCTTTAGTTTCCGTATCAGTGAGGAGTGTGATATTATAATTAGGTTAGTGTAGCTCACCTCTATTAACCATTTCAGATCAAGAAGATCAAGATTCAGATGCTAATTAGTATGAGAGCTGTGAGTAGGTGTCATTTGGATCCTATTAAGAGTTAGTGGAGGTTAACCTCCATATAACATTTATTTCCTATTTTTATATGTTTATTTCATTTTTTTTTATGAACCGCTATGAAATGGATATTTTCGTAGTTCTATTGGACATTCAAATTTATGTGTAAGGAATGTAAACCCTAACATTATTATACGCTTCCGCATTAAATTTATAAATTTATTTTCCTTTTAGTTCCAGATTGAACATTATCAGATTGCTAATTTTTTTATCATTGTTAATTGTAGTGTGTGAAATAAGTAAATTATATTTATTCATGAAATCCAATAATAAATTGTGTCATAATAATCAAGATATTGTGAAATCATTTTATGAGTAAATCGAAGAAAATCAATATTTAAAAAAATCAATATTTTAAATTGATAATTATGTGATGTTAAACTTGAAAAATATTATATATTATATATATATATATATCAATAATAACATTAAACGCGTATGCACACATCATAATAAAAAAAAAAATTGTAATAAGCATGAAGTTTGCTACTAATAATTTTCATGAAAAAGTAGTGGGTATGAGTGTTTTAATTGTAAGTTTAATTAATGCCTTACATGCAACGTGTCTAGACACGTTAAATTTGTAATTATAAAAAATTTAAAATAAATTTTATTAAAAATATATAATTTATTATTTTATAAATATATTATAAATTAATTTATAATATTTAATTTAACGAAATTAATAATTTATGTTAGTGATGCATCATAAAACAACACAGTGATTAAATTGATTTTGTTCAAACGTGTTGATATATTTGAACAACATAACATCTTTTTAAGTTAAAATAACGACATCTTAATAGAATATTTGAATTAATTTTTTAACTATAAAAAAATAATTGTAAGTGTAATTAATGCATACATGGAAGGTGTGTAAGGAAACTTCATGTACGTATTTTAATTAATATAATTTTTTCAGCATGTAATGACTACACATATGTTATTATTTTATTTTTAGTTGTTAGATATTTATATTTAAAGAAAAATATTTTTTAAAGAATTATAATATAAAAGTTATATTACCAATTTCCAGCAGTTATAATTAATGACGGGACTATTAGGATTATTTTTAGAATAAATAATTTTTTTAATTAAATTATTTAAAATTTTATGTGAATTTTATTATATTATCATAAATTTTTATGTAAAAAAATAACATATATAAATAGATAAAATAATAAAAATTTCTTTTACTTGATTAAGTTATTAAGAAGCATATATAAAATCATAACTAAATATAACAAAAAAAAAAAAAAAATCATGTACAATAAATAATAAAAGAAAACTAAAATTTTTATCCACATTTTTTTGTTTGATTTAATTCTTACTTCAATTTTGTGTTAAAAATAATTTTTATAATTAAAAAACAAAATTATTTAAATTAATTTATTTTTGTCAATAACTACTAAAATTAATATATATCTAACAGTTTAAATTTATAATATTATTTATTTAATTAATTGTTTATATTACGTATTATCCGAAATAACATGTAACGACCAAAAATTTTAAATCATACTTAATTATTTAAAAAATTAAAAATTAAAATTATTTTCTCTTTTTTTTTTTTATCAATACAAAATTGAAACAGAGATCAGACTCAAACAAAAATTAATAGTAAAAAAAATAAAAAATATATTTAACCCTAAAAAGAATTATGGCAAGATGAGAGAAGAAGAATTTAACCAATCAAAGTGAATACGTGCTCCATTAGCTGCAACTTAACTTACAAACTTGAGAAGACTATAGCTCCTCCTCCAATAGAAGCAAATGAAGAGGTTTGTTTTGCATTCACTGCATGTCAAGTCTCAAATTACACAAACAATTCAAGTTACAACATAAAGATGACAAGAGAAATTTGAAATAAAAGCTGCATTCTGTTCTAAAAGTTCGTGAAGGCGCATGCTAGACAATTTGCTGTTGTCCCCAGCAAAGCAACATTTCCAACAGACTGAAAATCAAAATAACTAAATGCTCATGTTTTTTTTGATTCATGAAAGAAGTTTAAGGATGAACTTCATCCCATCCTCAAACTGCCATGAGATCACCATAGTTCCTCATCAGAAAAATGGATCCTGCAAATAGCCCTGCAGCACGCAGCAATTTCTGTACAAAAGAATATTTAAAAGTGAAAAATCAGGAAGTTAAAACTTTAAAAAAAAAAAAAAAACCTACAACAGATGATGGTATAGTGATCTGAAGGAAAAGAAACAACACTAACCCTAATAACAGAATGATATCAGACTGAAAAACAACTTCACTCCCATGAACCTGATCAAAATTTTTAAATGAAACCATCACAAACTTTACAATTAAATCAAATATCATCTAGTCTAAGCCTTCGGTATATCTCATAAATCACCAAAAATATTCATCTTTATGAACAAGGATTATTAAGATCATTTCCTTTTCTTTAGGGACAAGTGAAATGATTAGCCACTTCAGAAGAAGAAGCAGCTCATCACCGCAACCTTATTTCATCCAATCTCCCCTAGATTTACCACAATTTTAAATATCATAAAGGATCAACGTGAAAAATAGACACCACCATTACGGATAAGCCATATATTGCCTCTAAACAGATTTTCTTTCCTATGAAACAGAAGATCTATGTGGCTTGAGATTCCTGGTTGAAGGACTGTAGCTGCAGCTAAGCAATTATACACAAACGGCATTCACATTGACAAGATGACAGGGTATTATTCTCAGAAATCCTTCCAGGGAAAAAGAATTTTCGAAAAGCTTGAGAGAAAGTTTAACACCATGTAAAATGGCTGAGAAGACACACCCTTATACATAATCTAAATTAAATTGTGTGCCCAACGTTAAGATTTTTTCATGTTAAAAAGAACATTCAATGAATATCACTCATTTTCAGGCAAGTTTGGAGGACCAAACAAGAAATATGGGAAATACAACTCCTCCGTACTATTGAGCTCTTATTTAACCATAGCTGGTAAACGAAGACAATGAGATAGGACCAAAGCTATCATGAAGTACATGAAATTTATCTCCAAGAGATAAACTTCTTGTAGTGGAAATGAAAAGCATCATTGATCCTAGTTCGTCTGGTTCAAACTAAAATTTATGCTTCACTAGGTTTTGTTTTTGCTTTCCTCCCCAACCCACCGGAACACAAAGTTTGTTTGACCATTGGAGTAAAGCAGTGCAGGAATTATTATCGTCTTTAAAGAAAAATCCTACACCAAGAACTATACAAAGCAACATTTAAACTTTTTTCTTCACTTTTACTCTCTTCTTCTCATCCACTGAGCAACACGAACCATGGAAAAAAAATAAACCAAGAGAAAAGTTATCATCAATTTGCAATTTGTAGTCTTCCCAAATACAACCATTTGAATTGGCTCAGGAAAAAAACCCCTAAACTAGCTTCTGTAACAGATTCTGAGTCCATGGAAAAATTAAAATCTCATGAGAAAGCAGAAAGACGAAGAACAACAACTATTTACATAATTTTAAGGGAAACTGAGAGATCTATAAACAAAATAAAGAAACTAGATCGCACCATGTTGAGGGCCCACTTCTCTTCATCATGAACCTGAGAATGCCAGATGGCCTTCAGCTTCTCAAGTGAAATGACTTTGTCCGCCATTGATTCTTGCAGAAACGAGAACGAGACTTGAAGGTTGGTTTGGGGTTTTAGGGAGCTAAAGAAGAGAAGAGGGTTTTAAATTTCAATTGGGGTTAGGGTTTAAAATGTTAAATGAAATGGCAGAAATACCCTCTTGCAATTTTGAAGCTCTTTTTAAAAAAATTAATTAACACAACAATCAAAAAGTTGCTCACAGACTGAGTCTGAACTCAACCCGTCTCGAGTTGACTCATTTTAAGAATTAAGAGCATCCAATAACATAGTGACACGTGGGTTCCACAGCTAACTAAAAGCCATTCCATAATCTTCATTGCCCATCATTCATTTCAGCGGGTTGTTTGCCCCACTTTCTGTAGCAAATCTTCTTCTCCGATTCTACTAGGAAAGGAGAGTGATAATAATGGAGCCAACATCGATTTGTTGCAGCAGAGGAGTCACGTTCATTCAATCCATGGCTACTCAGAGACCTCTGCCTTCTGCTGCTAGAACTCTCTCCTCCAAGAAGGTTAGTTTTGAACTTTGATCTCTATCTCTATCTTTGTTTGTTTAATTTAATTCAGCGCACTCAAACTTTTTCTTCGCACAAATAATTGATGAGAATTATGTTCCTCAAAGAAGATGGGAATTAGATTACAGTTTTTAACTCAAAATATTTTCTTTTTCTGTCTTATTCATTAAAATGAATTTTACTTTTCATTTACTTGATAGAGAATTGAAATTTATTAGATTCACATATTAAAAAATCCGATCCAATTAAAAATGTATAGAAACTCAATTTTTTCAATAAATTAGGAGAAAGGAAATAGGTCTGGGCGAGCCATTTTGAAGTTTTCTGATAAGACTTTGATCCACCTTGACAAAAACAAAAAATGCAGAACTCAACAGTATTCCCTCTGGGTGAGCCAGGACCAAGGAGTAGTCCATTGGGAAGCGGTCCTCCAGTTAAGCTACTAACGAGAGTTGAGCAACTGAAGCTACTCACCAAAGCTGAGAAAGCAGGGCTCTTATCTGCAGCAGAGAAATTTGGTCTGTCTCTTTCAACCATAGAGAAACTTGATCTGCTTTCCAAGGCTGAACAACTTGGTGTCCTATCAGCAGCTACTGACCGTACAACTCCTGGGAAACTCTTCACCCTCAGCCTAGGCTTACTGCTTCTAGGTCCTTTTTGTGTCTATCTTCTGCCTGAGGATTACCCTTGGGAGGTCGTATTACAGCTTCTTGTGGCTCTTGCTTCTCTACTTGGTGGATCTGCAGCTTTTGCTGCAGCACAATTTGTCTCCAATTTGCAGAAATCAAATTGATTTTTTGTTATCCAAATGGATTTTCACACTTGTTTATTGCTTAATCAAGGAAGTGATTGCTCCAAAGCACATTAACCATTTAATATTTCATCTAACCGTACAGTAAACATTCGAAATGGCATACAATTTTTTCCAACCATAAAAAAGAACAGTGGCATTTACTTCTAATAAATCTAATGAAGAATAAAAGTGTTAGGGGGGTCAATTCAACAACCAAGACAAAGCATGAATGTGAACATTGGAGGAGGAAAGAGGGGCAAGAAAATGTTAAATAAATTCCCATCAAATTATATACCGAAAGAATACATAGTGGTACCAGAACAACATTCTCCATGTAATGCAAATTTTATCAGATACTCTCAGGGGGGAAAATTATCATTGATCATTTGCAATTATAAAAATCAAAACTTTAATCTAGTATCTTCATACCCCTCATCTCAACTGTGAATAAAAAGAAAAAATCCTGGTCACTCTCCTCACTAATGTTAAGGCTTCTAAGCTGAGGTACGACTTACACCACCTTGACGTCCTCCTCCCCTTCCATTTCCATTCTGATTAACCCGCTGATAACCCTCTCCTCCATTGCGTCCACTGGAACCTTTCGGTCGCCCTGAAAACTCCCCTTGGCTTCTGAATTCACCCCTGCCATATCCTCGGGAACCCCCAAAGTTCCCTCCACGGCCTTTAAAACTATCACTTCGGAAATTGCTTCTACCAGAAGAATACCTCCCTCTTCCACTGCTGCTGCTGCTGCTAACTGAGAAGCAAACCGGTCTCAGCTTCTTGTACTTAATTTGGCTTATCTAGATAAAAATAAAATGGAATCTTCAATTTACCTCGAGTATTTGTTCTTTTTTCCTCCACAGCAGCCTGACGATCCCCAATTATAATGGGTGAAGCCTGGAATTTATTAGTAAAGCCGACATTAGGGAATAAATATGCTGAGCACCAACACACAAGAATAAACAGTTTAAAAACACACAATTGCAGTTAACAATAAACCCTTCCAAGCCTATCCTACAGTCTTTCCGATCATTTCAACCAAAGACCACACCCCAATGCTCCCTTCCCCAGCAAGAAACAAATGACATGGAGTGATTTTTTTTTTATAATTTCGTTTCTTCTCTGGAAGGGAGGTTTTTTTTCTTTTGGGGAGTGGAGGGAGGAAGCAGTATATATAGACAGTTTTCTGTACCCAAATCTTTATGCCAACTATGCTCTCTGCTTGGTTGAAAGGTTAGCAGAAAAGCTATACACAGAGTAATATTATTTGATACAATAGAAAGGGGGTAGATGAATTGCAATTAGCTAAGATGTGCGATCAACAGTTTGGAAATATGCATTAGGAAATAGTCCATGTTTTGAGCAGAAGAGATTCATACAATACAATGATCTCATCCGCAAAGGCCACCACTATAAGAATGTAAATTATACTACTGTCAAGAATCAACTGAGGAGGTCTAACAGAGAGGGCGACAACCTATTCCGCCCTAGATGAGGTAAGAATAAGCTATGGGTGTCATGGTTGCTACAAGGCATAGCTTATCTTGGGGGGGGGGGAATAGCTGACTGGCTCAGACACAAGGTATCTCCAATTCACTCCATTAATCATTTCATAGTTCGATTAACTTCTAAACAAATAAGATGTTATAATATTTTGTTACATGTTTTAGAAACTTAAAAAGACACTTTGCTTTGAATATTATTTACATGATATGACCAATTTGATTCAATTCATATCATATTTCATTATTTAATTACTATGGTATGCTTGATATGTAGAATCAGTACATAATCTTAATATTTTAATCAATTTTATCCTGTAAGAAATCTATGGTAGTAACGGAATTGATTCAAACAAAAAAGTTATAATCTAATTCTAGATATTAAAGATACTCTATCAATTAAGTAAAACATAGAATACGATTTCCACAGACCTGACCCTTAAGTTTAAACGTGAGTTATAGAAATGAATTTAAGTAAATTACCCAAATGAAATATATATTCAAAAAGGATATGATAAAATATTAGCAATCACGTTGAGAAACTTAAACAAAGACAGAGAAGAAGAATAAAGTAGTACCTCAAGTGCATTTTGCATGGAGCTTAATGTCTCAAATTCAACAAAACCAAAACAAAATCCCTGCTGCAGCAGACAAAGAAACATGGCCATTAAGGAATGCAACATAAGAATTAAGCTATGGTAGAAAGAGTAAATAAGATATTGATCAAACCTTGTTGCTTCTGACTTGAATGCCATTGTGTTTTATTGCCCCAAATTTTTTGAACACCTCCTCAAGTTGAGCAGGTGTTGCATTGAAAGGCAAATTCCGAACATATATGGAGTGACCTTCGGCTGTAATGAATACAATATCAGTGAAAACTAGATTTTGAGAGTACAGGAAACACATCAAGACAGACAAAAATAGGTGCCTTCGATTATTATTATTTTTTAAAACAAAAAATATAGTATGATTCATTAATTTACAAGTACCAAGGATATGCCAACCCATGTACAAAAAAGTATTATATGTCAATCAAAATATATAAGGTCCCCAAAATCCTCAATTGTATAAAGAGGATGACTCATAAGATGCCTTCAATTATTAAATCTTGTTATAATATTGTCTCCAAGAAAAATATCAGACATGTCAGAGACAAATTAGAAAGCATGATTTGGGCATTGCAAAAGATTAAGTCGGCAATAAAGCAACTCAAAGCAAAGGCTACACTTACCTTCCTCATTAATATTGCTACTTTCTGGAGCAGCATCACTGCCGAGAGATGATGCCTCTGGAGGTAGAGCAGGTTTTGTAGAATTAACTAAGAGTGGATCAGTACTTGCAGGTGCTGTCCTGACTTTGGCTGCGGAAACTTGTACTGGATTTGGCGCTGTATTACTTTTCATTACTTTCACCTACACGAGTTCATATCACATTACTACCGAAAAGGAGAAAAAAAGAACTCACACCATGAATCGTAAAATGCTAAATCATTAGCAATAACTCACAATTGAAGCGTAAGATTTCTTTGGAGCATCCTCCTGGGCCACAGGAGCTGAATCAACACCTGCAACAATTTCTACCTCACTTGAATGGGTTGGAGGTTCAACAATTTCTTCTTCTATTACAGATCCTTCCTCTTTGTCTGAAGGATCGCATACTTCAGCACCATTAGTAAGATCTTCATCCTCAATGGAGATTGTTGACTCTATAGCATGATGTTCATGAGCCTCGGCAGGTTCTGTAAACAAGAAATCCAATTAAAATTTTCAGTCTGAAGTTCTTACAATATTGTCCATCAAGAAAAAAAAAAATCAGGCAAACCTGGTTCAGGTGTCAGTGCAGATGTTGGAGCAGTTTCCTTGGTTGCAGTGACTGGGACAGAGTTGATCAACAGTGATTCATTCTCCTCAACATATCTAAAAACATCATTTAAGACAAAGTAGCCATTGTCTTGTGGAGCTAGAAAGAATGTCTGAGTGAATTTCTTTCTCACATTATCTTTTCCAGTTAAGCACCCAGTGACTAATACAATCACCCCTTTCTCATAAGAATCCTGTGCATCAGCAGTTTTTATCTCTGCTGTATAGTCTTCGTAATTAAGGGAGAGGATCTTGTCATTGATGGCCTGTCCAAGTGCAGAAAACAAAGAAATTTCAATGCCAACATTATACCTTAAAGCCTTGATTTCAAACATTTACCAAAAAAAGAATACACTGACCAAACTTTTTCAAACAAGCACTTGGAAAAAAAAATGCATGAGCTACTAAAGATAAAACAATTAAAATTTAAGATAGAGAATAGGCCTTAGCAAAGAAAAGCTAGAGATATATAATTAGCGAGCATTTAAAAGGAAAACAATTTTAGAGCAAGCAGCACCGAGAATAAACTTTTTGCTAACACCATAGTGAAGAATGCCAAATGACAAGTGGCTGACTGGTAACTTCATTTGTAAAATCAGCAATGGCTCAGCTAAAATGCTATAGTAAATTGTCTCTAAGAAACAAAAATGAATCTTTTTTTAGTGACCATAAACTTGTAAGAGATTGCAAGGGATGCAACTTTGTCTCAGATACTTCATGGAAATATATACTGACTAAAACTTCAAAACATTTGCTCTTAAAGGGAAGGAGGTGATTTAATGTCTGGGAATGGCGAAAAAACAATATGAACAAAAAAAAAAAAAGTAAACCTTATACTGTTTTCTTATATAAGTGGACAGAAGATTTTGTAAGATTAGTTGAATATACAATTTATATATGTAAAATATGCAAACTTCTTACACCCGCTTCTCATATAAAGCTCCAAAAATGCATATCCCCATAACAATTGACTTGGCAACATAACTTCTAGGAATTGTTTTAGGACAAAAACTCAAATCAATGGAAAAAGACTTTCTTAGACTTGTGCTCATAGGTTCATTTGCGGGAGCTCACCAGCATGAAAAAAATATTTCGTATGCTGAATGGTGCAATAATCTCATAAACTAGAAGGGAATTGGTAATTTGCATGTAAATAGAAAAAGTCCCAAACAAACTTACTTGCATGGTTGAAACAGTTGTCATAACACCATTCGTATCCGGTCGACTTAATGAACTTGAATCTTGATAAAACCTATGCACCAATCCAGGAGATTGATGAAGAATATGGTAATACTGCTCCACAAAGGCATTGCCAACAACTTGAGCACTAGGAGCAGGACCAGCTTCCTGCATTGCCATCTACACTGAACATCAACATATTGGTAAATCAAATAATTGAAAAAAAACATAAAATAATCATAGGATATTTCTTAATATATGTCCAATGAGTTAGTCAAGGACTTAAAACATAAAATAACGATTATCACCATATATTCCCAGAGAAATAGCCTACACATTTGTCAAATAAGTATTAGTGAAAGACAATTGAAGTTTAAGGAGAGGCCTTACAATGGAAAAAAATATATTATGGTGACTTCGTTATCTATACGGAGATGTTAAAACATTTATATATTGACAAAAAGTAGAGAGCAAAGAAAGCACAATCCATATAAATGACCAATTGGAAATCTCCAGCAAGTGAATTGAGCTTCAGATGTTCAGACGGTATAGAAACAGAAAACTATCCAGGGAAATAAAAACAAAACCCTAGTAAATCAAATCTCAAAAAACAAAAGATTTGAGAAACAGAAACCACGAGCCAGCAAGACCAGGATCAATCTCGATTAATCAAAACAGAATTACAACAAAAGAAAAAAAGAAAAAAAACAAGCACCTACCGACACAACCGTCCAAGAAATCAAATATGTACAGCTTCAAGCAATTAAATCACGGGGATGACTTAAAAAGCAACAGATGCAGATATTGGGAAGAAAAAAAGAACATGACACGAAGACAAAGAAAATGACATTTAATCGCAACTTGGCATCTCACGTAAACCCTAAATCAAACTACCAGCGAAACACATAACACGAGTACACGAATCGTTTATAGAGTACACACTTCGCTTCAAATTGAAGGAAAAGCAAGCAACTTTTTTGTACGGCCATATAAACCCTAAATCAGAAGAAAATCAAAACACATACGCAAGTACATTCTTTTAACATAAACTACACTTCCTCGAAATTTAAAGGAGAAAAAAAAAAAAAAGAAAAAACAACCTCGTCATGGATCAATCAAATACTAAGCTATTATAATCACTCGCAGATCAATGAGAGCTGATTAAAATAAGCAGCCAGCAACGATGAAATTGAAAGATCAAAGACATAAAAGAGTTACCTGCTTAATCGGTGATTTGTGAGAGAGAGAGAAAGAGAGAGAGAGAGAGAGAGAGAGGGAGAGAGAGATCTGCGAGCTTGGAGAGCGGAGACAAGATGATTGAGACGAAGCGTGGGAATAAAGGAAATACGCAGTTGAGCAGAGGGAGAGAAAAATATACCAATTATTTGGAAATATTTTTTTTTTTATTTTTTTAATTATTATTATTATTTTTTTAAATTTTGTCTTTTTGTTCTTTATTTATTATATTTTATATTTTCATATGTCGGAAACAAAGTCTAAAAATACACCAATTATAAGATTTCTTTTATAGGAAGAAAATTGTAATGTGTGTGTATACATATATATATATATATGTATAAAAAAAAAACTTATATTTCTATTTTAATTTGATGAATTACTGAAATAAATAATTAAATAAGATGTTAGAAACAATTAAATTGACCATTTACTTTGTTTTGTTTAATTAATAATATCCTATAATGAACATGCTTTATTAATTGTTTATACATTTCTGTTTTGACTAATTTTGTTGATTATTGATTATGATTGACACTAGTGGTTAATTTTTTAATTAATAGACCAAACTTTATATTTTAAATTTGCATTAATGGTGGATTTGGCCTTAACATTAAAATTAGGCGTCCCCTTAATCATAAAATTAATAAATATTCACTTATTTGTCTTTAATGCATTCTAAATTTTTTAATATTGAAAAGATTGGAAAATTCGTCATAAAATTTTGTGAAAAACCTAAATTAATTAAATAAAAAACCTAATTGAAGTTCTAAATTATAATAAATTAAATGAGAATACTGAAATTTGCAGATTAATTTAATATAGGTAGATAAATGTATAAATTATTAAATAAAAATATACTTATAATTGATTTATGTGAATATATATTTGAAAATATTAACAAAATCGTACAAAAGAAAACAATAAATTAAAAAAATAAAATAAAATGAATACTGTCTTTTGAAACATCAACCGTCCCAAACCGGCTCATAAAACATAAACCGGACCGGCCCGGAAAACAATCAACCCGGTTTATTGTTACAATTTAGAACCAGTCGTCTCCATGATCCAGTATCTTTCATCGTTCTATCAATTGACAAACCCTTCCCTCTCGGTTCACTGTATCTGTTTCTTCTAGGTGCGTCAATGGCGAAGCCAGCGTCGACCTCTTCTCTTTTGCAAACCTTGAAGCGATACATCAAAAAGCCATGGGAGATAACTGGTCCGTGCGCCGACCCAGAATATAGGTCTGCTGTGCCAACCGCACTCGAGTACAGGGTAACGTGCCCGGCAACCCCTAAACTCCAGCCCTTCATTCCCACATCGAACCCAGAGACCGTGTACGACATCAACTATTACACTCGTGATCAGCGCCGCAACCGTCCTCCGGTTCGTCGCTCGATCCTCAAGAAGGACGACGTGCAGAAGATGATGAAGGAGAAGACTTTTAATGTAATTGATTTTCCTCCTGTTTATTTGACGGACTATATCGAAGAGGCCGACAATGCGCGAGGTGGGGGGTACCAGAAATAGGTATGCCTTTCTCAAATTTCCCTTGTTTTTGAACTGAATTGAGAACTTTTTTTTTTTAAAAAAAAAAAACTATTATTTGCGCTGATTTTTTTTATGCGAATTGATGGATGTTTTGTTTGAACAGTCATTTCTCGTTTCATCTTCCACGCTGTAGGTACATGAGTATCTTGTTTGTTACTCAATGTATTGGGTATCGGGGGTTTTGGATTGAAAGTGAAATGAGTTGGGTTGTGGGGATTTTATAATTAATTGGTTTCCAGATTTAGGTGCTTGGGCGTGTAGGATTTGAGGAGCCAAATGTGTGTTTTAGGACCACTGTATGTCTAGTTTTCAGTTTCTTGGATATGTCTGTTAAGGGCCTGTTGATCATCCTTAGTTCCGGACGAATTTTCGATAGTATCTCGTTAGTCCTAAGAAACCTCTAGAGCTTTTACCGAAGTGAGATGCAGCCAGGATAACATTGCCTCAATCGTTTCTGGATCAGTTTTCACTCCTTGCTTGGAGATAATATGTCACAAATACTTAGTATCTTCATGGAAAAATGAACATCTTGACCTTTTTGCATAGAGTTGATGCTGCCTGAGAATCGGAAATACCTTCTCCAGACTCCAGGTATTGCTTATGCTGTTCTAAGTTGGAGCTATACACCAGGATGTTGTCAAAGAATATAAGAACAAATATCCTCAACCGCTCCTCAAAGATGTGATTCATGAGGCATGAAATACAGCAGAGGCATTTGTAAACCTGAAGGGCAAAATACATGCCTGTAATGTGTTCTAAAGGCTGTTTTAAAATGTCCTCATCCTTCACCCAAATTTAGTGGTATCTGGCTCTTAAATTGACTTTTGAAAATACTGCTGCTCTATGTAACTCATCAAGCAGATCGTCAATAGTCAAAAGTGAAAATTTTATGCTTCACCATGATTCCTTAAGCTCCCTATGGCTGACGCAAAATCTCCTAGTACAATCTTTTTTCTTTACCAGCAATATCAAAGTGGCAAATTCAGATGGCTGGTCCAGATGATTGAAGGATCCAACATCTTCTGTACTTGTTCAATTTTTTGCTTTTGGAAATGAGGTAATGATAGGGTCTCAGATTGACTGGGAACCTTCCTGCCTTAAGGGATGGCATGATCCAAGGCGTTGGGTGGAGGCAGCTCAGTAGGTGCCTCAAAGACATTCTGAAAAGCCCGTAAAACTTGTTTCACTTTGCCTTCTCCCTTATTTGATCCATTATCCATTGAAAAAGTTGGGTTGTTTATCTTCCACAGACCAAAGGCAGAACACGATGCTAATGCTGTGGGTGCCTCTGTTCTTTAGCATCTTATTAACTTATTCTCTGAGTCATTTTGATTAGTTTGTCCAAGGCTTTAATTCCATGCAATGCCACCTGCTTTCCTCTATCCTGAAGCTGATTTCTGGCTCCGGAAAGTAAAAAACCATGGGGTTGTACACTCTCATCTAATTCACTCCCAAGATCATGTTGTAGTCCCCCAGTTGAATGATTCAGAAGTTATAATAAAGCACATTATTTTGTATCTTTCATTGCACTCCTCTATATTTCTCCTTACTTGTCACCTTTTGGCCATTAGCCACTACCACCGTGATTGGTTTATTCTGCACTATTATGTTATTTAGTCCCTCAGCCACAATGATGTCTATAAAGGAGTGTAAACTCCCACTATCTAGAAGAATCATGACTTCCTTCCTCTCCAGTGAACCCTTGATCCTCACTGTAACCCCCTGTAGATAGGCCGTCAATAGATTGTAAGAGGGGGTTCCCATATCCTCTGTAATCTTTTTATTCTCTTCCTCTCTCACTTCCTTCTTTTCTTCCTCCTATTCCTCCCCAATCGCCATCACTGTTTTCAGTTTAAATTGGTGGCCCAGGTGATACTTCTCATCACACCTGTAGCAGGAACTGTTGCACTTATTCTGAGTAATTATGGTTTGCAGGCTTATGAGGGTTAAGTTGGGTGTGAGGCTTTTGTGTGTTTATTTGTTTGCGGGTTTTCTCATGAGCAGAATGATGGTGATAAGGAGAGTTTCTGGGACGGATCTGATGCGGACTGGTTGGCGAGTAATGAGTTTTCGACTATAAGCAGGGGAATATGGAGGAATAATTGGTATGTGGCAGTCTTTTGCCTCAACAGATTGTTCTTGTCATAGAGCCAGCTTGAAGGGGCATGGTTAAGGGTGAGGGGTTTGTGCATCCTCAGTGTGGATCAGAACTCCTCTTTTAGCCCACTCATGATGTTGGAGACAAAAAATCCAGGATTTTCTGTGAGCATCAAGGACCTCATTTCTTCAAGTTTCTCCTGATAGGTAAGCACCAAGTCCTGCACTAATTGTTAAATTCCTTCACCACATTGATTTTGATTAATCCACTGAACCTCCTATATAACTCTTCCACAAACATATCCGTTCCATTTATCAAGTGTGACTTGCCCACCCATGGACAACATATCGAACTTCTTGGCTAAGTATAAGGCGGTCATTTCTACTCCGAGCTCTTCAATTACATCATTCACATGGAAATATCTCAGACATATCTGATCTAGTTGTGTGGGTTTAGGCCTTTGAAGATTGGAATTTCCACCTTCAGTACAGAAATCTAGATGACTATGCCTCTAGACTAGTGTACTATTACTGCGAACTTCATGTTGTTTCGGGGTGGGAAGAATACACTGCTCATGAGTTTAAAAGGGAGGAGAATGACTCGTCAGCATGGCTAATTCTCTAAATCTTAGTCCTCTCTGCAAATCTCAACCAACTGCTCGAAATGTCAGTTGATGTGTGCTTTGGTTTGGTGCTACGCTCGTACATTTATGCAATAAAATTCATAAACTTCTGCTCGAGTTCCTAACATTGTCATCCTCACTTCTCTTGCCTGTTCATTATTGCCTTACCCTTGTTTCAGGCCATTGTAACAGTATCAGCTAATGATTTGTTGGAATCAGAAGGATCTGGTAACAGATTGTTAGGAGCCTTGGACGTGTGTAGATTTAGAGATGTAGTCAAGAAACTTTCCTTGTTTATTTAAGTTTATGTGCTGCTACATTTATAAATGAAAGGTGTAATAGTCCTATCATCATATAAATACATTAAATCAGGAAATAAATACAAGATGACAGATTAGTAGGGATATTGGACTGATCTCCAAATGTCTTTTTATTCCTTAATAGCTAAGATTCCTTATTACTGCAGCAAGATCCCTGCAATCGGGGTCCAAGTAAGATCCTTGAAAAGCAGCAAGATCCTGAAAATCAAGGATAGGATATTACCAGAATATGTACTCCAACAATGAGGTGGGTTGTAAGAATTCGAAGAGTTAAAAGAAACCTAGTTAAGAAGAACAAGAGAGAAGGGAAAAGGGAAGAAAAGGAGAAGGGGATTCGACAAATTCACAAGGAATTGTTGAATAGAGAAAGATTCATTTCGATAAAATTTCATCCAACTTTAGAATCAGGTTACAATTTCCTTATATTCTGAATTCTAGAAGAAAAACCATAATGGAAATGTAACAGAAACAACTACAAAAGATAAGGGAATGTAAATAACTAAATTCTATGCTGTCAGACAATTTATTTGCTCATCCTTCAAACCCAGACCACCTGCCACATTAGATTATCCAGGCATGATGCTTTGTACACCAGCAAGGGCTTTAGTAGCCAGCTCTTGCTTTCATTCTTCCTCTCTTGGACCTGGGTTTTGACACATGGGAGACAATATGATTATTTCGATAACTCAACAATGTCTTCTTTCTAACCATCATGGTGCTTACTCTGAGTCGTGGTATGTCATGTATTTCCTATGAAGATTGCACATATTCTTGTCGATTGAACTTTTCTTTATGATCAACATATTCAGAAGTACTGGTACTTGTTGTCTTATGCATTGTATGAAGAATGTGGTTTTGAAGCCTATCTACTGTAGAAATGTGTAAATATTGATGTCCATAAGATCTAACAGTCAATGAAAATAATAATGAGATAAAAAAGAAATAGAACCACTTGTAAGTTGGAACCATCAATGTTAAATTTTTTGAGTCCACAGAATAGAGAAACAGGACCACCATATGCCCATGGAAGCAAAATTTCTCATTTTGTAGATTTCATATTAGCTAAAGAGTTTTTAATTCCTAATCAATTGTGTCTCCTTTGTTTTTGCTTGTAACAAAAATGACCAGTTAATTTTATTGAAAATTTTCAGAAGCTTTAAGATGTTTCCCCACTTTGATGCTTAAAATTTGAGGATGAGTTTTTTTAGTTGGGAGAGAATGAGGTAGAATGAATTTGTCCTAACTTTTCTATTCATTCTCCTAACTTTTCTATGTAGATAAGGAATCGTATTTCTTTGCTATCTAAAATTGTTCTACTATTTAAAAGTATTATTATTATTATAGCTTCTATTTATTAGCATTTTCCTGATACTTTCAATTCTTTTAAGTTATAAACATTATAAATATTTATGTAACCTCATTTTTTTTTTTTGTGGGTAGGGTAAATGTTCAACCACCATATATATATATAGTGTTATAGCCCTATTAAAGGTGAATAAGCACTACTTACCTAGCTGGTGCTCTGAAAAGACAAAAATGATATTTTGTAATTTTTCTTTCACATTCCTTGATATGAGCGGCACCTTCACTGCTAACCCCCTACTGCTGCCACCATCACCCCCTGTGCTGCTGCCACTGCAATTCCTTCAGCTGCTATCGCTGCCACAGCTACCTTTGCTGCTGTTACCACTACTACTGTCATTACCGATCCCGTTATTGTTGTCTTTGCCCACTACACCATCACTTCCACATTGCCATCACTGTCACAACCATTCTCACCACTATTTCTGCTACCTAGCCATCTTTGTTATCACTATTGCTATTATTGTTGTCTTTACCACTGCTATGATCATCCCACCGCCACTACTCCTATCGCCACACCTGTCAACATGACATTATAGCTGTTGCTACTGTCGGTCATTGCCATCCCCAACGTTATTGCCGCCCTTCTTGTTGCACATGCCGCTACCATCATTGCTACCTCCTTTGCTGCTATAGTGCTGACCACCACTTTTCACCAATTTCATTACCATAATCACCACTACCACCCTCTTAGCCAACTCAACACCCTCAATGTCGCCTTTGCCACTTCTTCCAATGCCTCTATTGCTGCCATTAGCACCTCACCTCGTTACCAATGACATACCATAACCTACTATTGCCACTACCTTAATCGTTGTTACTACTTACTGTAACGTCCCCGGAAAATATAAAAAAGAAATGAGTATTTAAATATATCGAATGCGGAAGCGAGATCAAAATTTCAGTTAACATCCCTTACACGAAAAACAAAAAAAAAACGTACTTAAAATATAAAAGGTTAAACTAACTAAGAAAGAAAATTCGAAAATAAACTATGCGTATGACTACAGAGTCTCTAGGCATCCCCTTCGTCGTCCTCCTGCGGAACGGGCTCGGGAACCATGTCTTCCTGATCTGAAATGGTTAATTAAGGAGTGAGCTACACTAGCCCAGTAAGAACATCACGATATCTCACCGTCACGGAGATAAAGGTGGGTAGAAAAACACAAAAAAGACCAATGGAGCATAATTTACAACAAACTCGTTTATTAACATGAAAACCTTTACCATCCACTTACCTTGGTGGAATTTATGAAAACAATATGAGAAAAACAATAACATTATCATAATCATTGAATAATCTAAGCTGTAAAACATAACACTTATCACGCCTCTTGTAATTCAATCATTGTACAACATATCTTTTTCTCATTTACCAGCCTACTAGTATCCGTGGGGGTCCATAGGGGTTCCGCTACCCGTTAACCTTTAACATTCATAATCAGTTTCCAGGGCTGTCCCCATACCCCGTCCGGTATGGGCGCCAAAACCATGAACCTCAATACCCCGTCCGGTATGAGGGTGAAACGGGCCGTCCCCATACCCCGTCCGGTATGGGCGCCAAAACCATAAACCTCAATACCCCGTCCGGTATGAGGGTGAAACGGGCCGTCCCCATACCCCGTCCGGTATGGGCGCCAAAACCATAAGATCTCCATACCCCGTCCGGCATGTGAGACCACAATCCCGGTAGGGTTCCCTACGGACCCGGTCCGTCCACCATCTCCCAGGATATCTAGTCAGGCTGACCCCCATAATACAATTATCAGTCTACACAATCTTTCATTTTTCCTTTTCCTCAATCAGCATCATCAATTCACATTTAAACAAGCAAATCGTAATTCATACCAGACAGACAACATACAGTATCAGTTTCTCAGTCATTCAACCCATAATTAATAAAAACGTAGTACATGCACACAAATCTGTAAAATGAACACATCAAACCTCATTTTGCATTTAAAGCTGTAAACAGGCCAAATAACAGTAAATCATCAATCACACTAGACTCGGGCTCCATTAGCAACCTTAAGCAATTTCACACATGCGTTAATTCAAGAAATACTGTTTTATCATTTTGAACTTTAATACCGTGATAGGAAATAGGGTGAGGGGTCCTTACTTGTTTTCGGGATCCGAATACGATTCACAGTGCGCCTGCAGGCTGTCCCTAATTTTCCCTGAATTTTTCCCGGGGAACTGAAACACGCTAACAGTACCTGCACGGGTTCCAAAAAAAATCCAAATTAGGCCCAGGGCCTCTTTCGGCCCAAATCGCAACTCCGGCACGGCGGCTCCGCCGTGCTCCGGCGACGGCGCCGCCGCTGGCGGCGGCGAGTCGCCTCGGGTTGACTGTTTTCGGTCGTTTTTGGCCGAATTCGGCCACACTCGCATTGGTCCTTGTCAGAAAACAACCCTAGGGCCCTCGGGGGGCCAAAAAATCACGGAAAAGCGGAGCTTACCGGCGGCGGCGCTCTCGGGTACGGCGACTCTCCGGCGAAGTTCGTGTTTTGGTGATTTGGCTTCGGTCAACCTGTAGAGAAAAGAATGGTGATCACGGTGATATAAAAATTGCATCGAACGGAGGCCGGGAAGGGCCTCGTCGGAGGCAAAAACCGAGAGGGGGCGCGGCGGCGCCGCTGGGCTTCGGCCGCGTATTCCGGCCGTTTGGCCGGGATTTCGGCTTCGATTTGGCCATAGGAGGAATCAGTGGGGAAAAACGAGTCGGGGGTATGAAATTTACCTCGATCGGCGGTCGGAAATTTCCCCGGTGCGGCGGCGAGTGGCGGCGGGTGGCGGCGGTCGGCCTCTGGTTCGTCTTCTCCGGCGAGCGGCTGGCGGCTAGGGTTTTTGGTCTGGTGTGGGGGTTCTATTTATAACCCCTTGCCTTTTGATCACAGCCGTTCGTTTCGTTTTAATCTGGGCCGTTCGTTTTTGATTGAATCTGGGCCGTCCGTGCGTTTGAATCTGGGCCGTCCGATCGCGTGATTGATCTGGGCCGTCGGATCGCACCCACGCGGATCGCCAACGTGGCTCCTTTCGGAGTGACGCGATCTTGCCACGTGGCAGGCCCCGGTTGGCCGGGACTGCTGACCGGGCCTGCTGACGTGGCCCCCCCTTTTTTTTTTTTTTTTTTTTTTTTTTTTTTCCTCCTCCTTTCCGGGCGCTACAACTCATTACCATAATCACCACTTTTCACCACTTTTCACCAATTTCATTACCATAATCACCACTTTTCACCACTTTTCACCAATTTCATTACCATAATCACCACTACCACCCTCTTAGCCAACTCAACACCCTCAATGTCGCCTTTGCCACTTCTTCCAATGCCTCTATTGCTGCCATTAGCACCTCACCTCGTTACCAATGACATACCATAACCTACTATTGCCACTACCTTAATCGTTGTTACTACTTACAATTGTTGTATCCTCATTACTTTTGCCGCTGTTGCTTTTTTGTGTTTTAAGACTATTGCATTACTGTCACCATCATTATTGTCGCTTTTATTGCGACCATTGCTGCCACCATGGTTAGTAATTATTAATATAAATTAAAAAATGGGTAATATAGTATCTATTCTATATTGCGTATTTCCTTACCCAATTATTCCAAATATGTGGGTTTACCCATTGGTGGTTACCCAACTACCTTACTGTACCAAATGCGCTATCCTATTTAGGGACCAAGAAGTGCAGGCATGATGTCTAAGAAACCGTCACCTTAGGCTAGGGACTTCTAGGTGTGAGTCTTAGTTATTTTTCTGTTTTCTATCTTAATTTTCAGGCATAACGATATGAATTCCTTTATTTATCTTAAATGGCCAAGTAGATAAATTAATTTGTAACTCATCATACATGAATATCTGATCATTAAACTCTAGGATTTGTTTTGATTAGCGATGTGTTGCATTTCTTTGTGATTGGTCTTCTTTTTTCTTTTCTAGCAAGAATGTCATCTTGTGTGTGTATTTGTGTATGGGACTTGGTGTATCCAACTTGAATAACTTTTGAAACCTTTTAACATGTCAGCAGGCTTCTAGTGGGATCCAGGTTTACTTTCCTTCTGTTGGTCTAAAGTTTGCTGTTCCTGGAGGAGTGCAGATTGCCTTGGCATCTTAATTTGAAAAGACTGTATTGCAGGTAAAGGCAATCTGGTATTTGCATCAATAAAGGCTGCTACCTGGACTGGCGAATTATATGTTTTTGGTATATTCATGTATGGGTTTTATAAAATCCAATGGAAACTGAAATTGGGAAATGATACACTATACTTATCTATTAAGAATCATAGCCATTTCTTCCTGTGATTGTTGAGAAACTTGTCGGTTATTCTGATTTTTTATAGTACAATTGTTGTGGAGTGATTTACCAGTTTTCGTCCAATCTTGAAAGCAGCACCAGGTAAACAGGCAAAAGATTGAATTAGTGGTAGCTGTTTCTCATGGAGGAGCTCCTGTTGATTCAGAGTTAGACCACGTTGAATCAGTGTCCTAATAAGTTGTCTGTAAGGTTGGTCCCAGTGCCTCTTTGGAAGATTCTGAGTTGCTTGTAAGGCTCGGTAGGCCAAATCTGATGGATCGAATAAATAAAAGTGGTATTTGAATTAAATGAAGGGTAAGTTCATGGTACTCGTCTCTGTTTAGAGCCATCGGTACGTAGGAGATTTATATTATATTTTGCTATAATTAGATTATATATACGTGTCTTTGTTTTTGTCTTCCATGCCCCATTACCAGAGATGGGTCCTGCAATATCATCCACTCAAACAAGTAGAAACAGCAAATCAGTTGACCATGTCGACCCATTCGTCTCCTTTTTCTTTATTTTCTTATTCTCCATGGTTTTTAGTTTCTGGGTGTTGTTGTAAGAAAGGGAGGAAAATGAGAGAGAAAGAATGGTGAGAGGAGGAAGAAGATGGAGCTGCAAGAGAGAGAGACTTCAAAGCAAGGTCATGGCGATAAACAGGAGATACTTATTGATAAACCCGGAAGAAAAAGCTGGGCGAGCTGCGAGATGGGGGGGGGGGGGGGGGGGGGGAGTTTTATTTTCTAATAATTCTAATTTTCTCAATTTTATTCATGTAATAATTTTATAATCTTAAGCGATTATTATTAAAATTATTAATAAATATTACAAAATTACTGGAAGACAATAATTCCTTAAACATAGGAGTTTTATTATAAATGCAAAATTTATCAATTAGAAGGAGTCTCATTTTAATTAAAGAGTTAATTATTATATTATACTGTACTAAAAAATTACAAATCTCATCGGGGGAATAAAATTCAATCCGACCCTTTAATTTAGAAAACAAAATCTCTCAACCAAATATTTCTGATAAATACTCAATAAGATAAATTGAAAAAATAATAATTTAGTTAACATTATTGAAACTGCATTCTATTTGGAATGTGTAATTTTATTATTTATATTAAATCTTTTAGCATTGCTCCAAATTAGGAAAAATAAATTATTAAATAATTCATATATACATTTAAATTTTTTTAAAAAATATTACACTTAATAAAATGATAAAAATTGCTTAATGTTCTAAGAATATAATAGTTGCTGCAGTTCTCGCTCTTTTGTTATTGAGTTCCAAAGCCAAATACCTCTACCATTTAAATTAACACTCTCAAAATTTATTTGAAACATGAAAACAGAATTTTGGCAATATCCATAATTCTTTAGTTTCATGACATTTGAATAACCAGTTTTGAAATTGTAAACCGCAAATGTAACATCTAAAAATTTTTCTTTTATTATTTTATTTATTATTTTAATTTAATTTAGAATTTTGTTTATTTTATTTTATTTTAATAATTATTTTATAAGGTTTTAATTTAATTTAATAGAAATAAAAAAAATAATAAAATAAGGTAAAATTATTTTTGGAATTTAATTGAAATTGATTTTGAAAAAAAGGAGTGAAAATTTAGATTTTGGGGGTGTTTTTTAAAAGAAAATCGAAAACCGAGGGTCAAAACGTAATTTAGAAAAATAACGCCATGTCAGCAGTCTCGGCCAACCAGGACACGCCGCGTGGTAGGGACGCTGATGCGGGAAGCCACGCGGGACAGAGACGTGGGCGATCCGCGTGCGTGCGATCGGACGGTCCAGATCTATTTTCGCGCGCACGGACGGTCCAGATTTGATCACGCACAGACGGCCCAGATCGCATCGCGATGGACAGCCCAGATTTATTTTCAATTTAATCGCGATCGGACGGTCCATATTAAATCATGATGGATGGCTCAGATTAAAAGGTGAAGGTTATAAATAATCGCATCCACACCCAACCCCAAACCCTAGCCGCCAGAACCCTCGCTGGAGAAGACGACCCAGCCACCGGAGGAACTCGCCGCCGCCACCCGCCGCCGCACCAGAGGATTTTTCGGCCGCCAAACGAAGTAAAATTTCTCCCCTTAGCTTGTTTTTCGATGCTGAACCTCCATGTGGCCAAATCGGAGCCAAACCACCAGCCAATTGCCGGAAAACACCGCCGAAGTCCAGCAGCGCCGCCGCGGGTTTCCTCAGTTTTTGCCTCCGATGAGGCCCTTTCCGGTTCCCGTTCGATGTAATTTTTATACCATTGTGACCACCGTCTTTTTCTCTACAAGTTGACCGGAGCAAAACACCAAATCGCAACTCATGTCGGAGGAATCGCCATACCCGAGAGCTTCGCCGCTGGTAAGTCTCGATTTTCTGGAATTTTTTGGCCCATCGAGGGCCCTATGGGTGTTTTATCATAGGAAATAATGCAAGTTTGGCTGAATTTGGCTGAAAACGGCCCAAAACGGCCAACCTGAGGTGGATCACCCCCGTCTATCAGCAAGTGCCACCACAGGGCCCCCCAGTCTATCCTCAGCCCAGCCCAGTCCCTCTTCCACGGGACCCAGCTCCTTCCCTGATTGACCCGGGCTACGTAGAGAGGTACAGGAGACTAAACCCTTCCACTTTTGCAGGGGAGTCCTCTTTCGAAGATGCCCAGTACTGGTTAGCGGAGACAGAGAAGGCTTTCAAGACCTTAGGAGTGATTCTTGAGCAGAGGGCTACTCTTGCTTCCTACATGCTGGTGGGGGAAGCAGATCGTTGGTGGGAGCTCAAACAGACCACCCTGCCTACGCCTGTCACTTGGGAGCAGTTCCTAGTAGCCTTTCATGCTGAGTACCTCTCCGAGCACATCCGACATTTAAAGGAGACAGAGTTTGTTCAGCTGGTCCAGGGAAACATGACAGTGTCAAAGTATGTTCGTAAGTTCCTAGAGCTGGACCGATACTCCCTTGAGACATTGATGGATGAGGGCAGAAAGGCCAGGAGGTTCCACTGGGGCCTCCGCCTAGAGATCAAGCGGCTTTTGTTGGTACTAGAGCTCAAGACATATTCAACTGTTCTGGCAAAGGCGCAGATCGTGGAGAGGAGTTTCAACACCCTTTCCCAGTCATCAGGGAGTCACAGACCCTCAGCTCCACCTCGAAGACCAGCACCTACTGCGCCTGTCCAACAAAATAAGAGGCCCAGACCGGCGATCCAGGCTCCCCCTCAGGATCCAAGGGCAGAACGTGGCAAGATCTGTCAGCACTGCGGTAGGGATCACGGGGACCGACCATGCTATCGCCTCAACAACACCTGTCACATATGTGGTAGTGCCCAGCACTATGTGAGAAAGTTCCCGAGGAACCAGAACCAAGGAAGACCTCTTTTTCAAGGCAGGGTTTACAACCTCACACAGCAGGATGCCGATGCCGACCTGGACGTGGTACAGGATATGTACACTATTTGTGACCATATTGCTCATGTTTTATTTGACACTAGTGCATTGCATTCATTTGTTTCACATGTTTTTGCATCCAAACTTAATGTATCACCTGATAAATTTGATTCAATATTGTTTGTGTCTACTACTGGTGGTGAAACACTATTAGGGGAAGTTGTTTACAGGGCTTGTGCCGTGGAGATAACAAATAAAGAACTGAGTGTAGACCTAATAGGGTTAGACACAGGGGATTTTTATGTAATTTTAGGGATGGATTGGCTAGCGGCGTATCACGTCACCATAGATTACTTTAACAAGAATGTTGTATTTCATCCTCCTAATGAGTAGCTATTTACAAATTAATAAAATTATTTGATACTTATTCCTTGATGGCAAGTTTTCTTAATTTTCAAGTACTTTAACCTTACTATTTTCTCTAACTAGGCAAACCCAAGAAGGAAATTTGTATCTAAGAGATTCTGGTAGTCCGAGATTTTTCAGATGTGTTTTCGGACGAACTGCCAGTGGACAGGGAAGTTGAGTTCACTATAGACCTACAACCAGGTACCCAGCCCATTTCAGTTGCTCCTTACCACATGAGCCGAGTTGAGATGGAAGAGCTGAGGAAACAGATCACTGAATTGCAAGACAGTTATTTTATTAGGTACAATGTGTCTCCTTGGGGTGCTGGAGTCACGTTTGCTAGAAAGGGAGATAGAACGATGAGACTGTGTATTGATTACAGAGGATTGAACAAGGTCACAATCAAGAACAAATATCCCCTTCTCAGAATTGATGACATCTTCGATCAGTTGCAGGGTGCGCAGGTCTTCTCCAAAATAGACCTGCGATTAGGTTATCATAAGGTGAAAATAAGAACATAAGACATCCCCAAAACGGCCTTTCGAACCAGGTACGGACACTATGAGTTCCTGGTCATGCCATTTGGGCTAACTAACGCCTCGACCATCTTTTTGGATCTGATGAACAGGATCTCCAGAGAATTCTTGGATCAATTTATTATTTTATTCATCGATGACATCTTGGTATACTCAAAAAGCAGAGAAGAGCATGCTCACCATCTAGCCCAAGTTTTGCAGGTCCTTAAAAAGAAGAAGCAATATGCAAAGTTGAGTAAGTATGGATTCTGCCTTGAGCAGACCGCCTTCCTAAGATACATCATATTGAAGGAAGGAGTATTAGTGAATTCTGAAAAGGTTGAAGCGTTACTTGGCTGGGAAAAGTTGACATCAGTTAAGGAGATCCGTAGCTTCCTGAAAATGGCAGGTTATTACCGCAGGTTCGTCGAAGGATTCTCTAGTCTAGTGGCTCCCCTAACCCGGCTCACAAAGAAGAATACCAAGTTTGAGTGGAATGAGCACTGTGAGAGAAGTTTTTTAGAATTAAAGGAGCAACTGACCACTGCACCCATACTGGCTTTACCGAGTGGATCAGGGGGATATACAGTTTATAGTGATGCATCTTATCTAGGCCTAGGTTGTGTCCTGATGCAGTATGGGAAGGTCATAGCCTATGGGTCCAAACAGTTAAAGAATCATGAAAAGAATTACCCCACCCATGACTTGGAACCTGCCGCAATCATACACGTCTTAAAAACCTTGCACCATTATTTGTATGGAGAGACCTTCTAGATTTATACCGATCATAAGAGTCTGAAGCACATATTCACTCAAAAAGATCTCAACATGTGTCAGAGAAGGTGGATGGAACTCCTTAAAAACTATGATTGTGATATCTTGTATCATCCGGGTAAGGGCAACGTGGTGGCAGATGCCCTCAACAGGAAAAGTGCAGGTATCTTAACCCATTTAATGGTTTCAAAACGCAAGCAAATTGGGGCCACACAACAGGTTCGGCTTCAGGACTTGAAGAGAGTCGCATGTTTGGGCCGTCTGACTGTCCAGCCCGAGTTAATACAGAGAATAAGGGAAGCCCAGTCAGTCGACCCCGCCCCAGTAGCCCGCAAAAATGATGCAGAACAGAGAGCGAGCTCAGAATTTCGAGTCTTTGCCGATGGGTTACTCCAGTTTCAGGACAAGGTGTGTGTCCCAGACGACAGTGAGTTAAAGAGAGACATCATGACAGAGTCCCATAGCTCCAAGTTTTCCATGCATCCCGGAAGCACCAAAATATACCAAAGCATGCAACTCCGGTTTTGGTGGAATGGGATGAAGAGCGACATAGCTAACTTTGTATCTAAATGCTTGGTATGTCAACAGATTAAGACAGAGCATCAATGCCCAGGCGGGTTACTTCAACCCTTACCGATCCCGGAGTGAAAGTGGAAACATATCGCCATGGACTTCGTAACGGGATTACCTAAGACACGTTCAGGACATGACGCCATCTGGGTAATTATTGACTGGCTTACCAAGTCTTCTCACTTCCTAGCCATCAGGATGACCGATCCCTTGGACAAGTTGGTAAAGATGTATATCCGGAAAAAAGTCAGATTACATGGAGTTCCAGTGGCGGTGGTATCCGACAAGGACTCTAGGTTCACCTCTCGGTTTTGGAGTAGCTTTCAGTAGGCCATGGGAACAAAGCTGTCTCTCAGTACTACCTTCCATTCTCAGACTGATGGACAATCAGAAAGGACAATCCGTACACTTGAGGATATGCTCCGAGCTTGTGTTCTTGACTCTGGGGGCCATTGGGACGACCATCTACCCCTGATAGAATTTGCCTACAACAACAGCTACCAAGCAAGCATTGGCATGGCTCCGTATGAGGTGTTATATGGGTGCCCATACAGATTACCGATTTGTTGGGAAGAAGTGAGCGACATAAAATTATTCGGCCCAGAGTTGGTGGAGGAGACCACGTCTAAAATAGTTAAAATCAGAAAGAACATTCAGACGGCTCAGAGCAGGCAAAAGAGTTATGCGGACACCCGGAGAAGAGATTTAGCGTTTGAACAAGGCGACCGAGTGTTCCTTAAGATCACTCATTTTAAAGGAATTAGTAGGTTCGGCAGGAGGGAAAAACTGAACTCTCGATTTATTGGACCATATGAAGTCTTAGATAGGATTGGTACTACCGCCTACAGACTAGCACTGCCTCCAGAGCTCTCCAAGGTCCACAATGTGTTCCATGTATCCATGCTACGTAAGTACAACCCGGACCCCTTTCAAGTCTTGGCTCATGAACCGCTTCCACTCCAAGAGGACTTATCTTATGAGGAAGTACCAGTCGGTATCACGGACCGAGAGAGCAGGATACTCTGCAACTGGAAAATATCATTTGTAAAGGTAGTGTGGCAGAACCACTCGCCAAGGGAGGCTACCTGGGAGCTAGAATAAGACTTTAGAGTCTAGTATCCCCATTTGTTCGACCCAGAGTAAAAAAAAAATTTGGGGGACCAAATTTCTTTAAGAGAGGGAGAGTTGTAACACCCAAAAATTTTTCTTTTATTATTTTATTTTAATTTAATTTAGAATTTTATTTATTTTATTTTATTTTAATAATTAATTTATAATATTTTAATTTAATTTAATAGAAATAAAAATAATAATAATAATAAAATAGGGTAAAATTATTTTTGGAATTTAATTGAAATTGATTTTGGAAAAAATGCTAAAAATTTAGATTATAGGGGTATTTTTGAAAAGAAAATCAAAAACTGGGGGTCAAAACGCAATTTAAAAAAATAGCACCACGTCAGCAGCCGCGTCAGTAGCCCGGTCAGCAGTCCTGGCCAACCAGGACACGCCGCGTGGCAGGGACGCTGACGCGGGAAGCCACGCGGGACGGAGACACGTGGGCGATCCGCGTGCGTGCGATCGGACGACCCAGATCCGTTCCCGCGTGCACGGACGACCCAGATCAAAAGTGCGCATGGACGACCTAGATCTCACGCGTGCGGACGGTCCAGATTTGATCACGCACAGATGGTCCAGATCGCATCGTGATGGACGGTCCAGATTTATTTCCAATTTAATCGCGACCGGACGACCCAGATTAAATCATGATGGACAGCTCAGATTAAAAGGGGAAGGTTATAAATAATCGCATCCACACCCAACCCCAAACCCTAGCTGTAACACCCAAATAATTTCAGCATTTTTGTTATTATTTTTATTAATTTTATTTATTTAGTTTAATTTATAATTTAAAAAAAAAGCGCCACGTCAGCAGCCACGTCAACATCCCTGGCCAACCATGACCTGCCGCGTGGCAAGACCACGTCGACCAGGGAACGAGCCACGTGGGTGACCCGCGTGCGCGCGATCGGACGGCCCAGATGCGTCCCCGCGCGCACGGACGGTCCAGATCAAGCGTGCGCACCGACGGCCCAGATGCAATCGCACAGACGGCCCAGATGCACGCGCACAGACGGCCCAGATTCAATCAAAAACGGACGGCCCAGATTTAATCAAAATGGACGGCTGTGATCAAAAGGCAAAAAGGTATAAATAGAACCCCCACACCTGACCTCAAAAACCCTAGTAGCCTGCCCTCGCCGGAGAAGACGAACCAGACGCCGGAGGAGCCGGCCGCCGCCACCCGCCGTAGCACCGGGGAGTTTTCCGACCGCCAATCGAGGTAAATTTCATACCTCCGACTCGTTTTTCCACGCTGAGTTCCCCTGTGGCCAAATCGGAGCCAAAATCCCGGCCAAACGGCTGAAACACAGCGACGCTGCCGCATCCCTCCTCGATTTTTGCCTCCGATGAGGCCTTTTCCGGCCTCCGTTTGATGCAATTTTTATATCACCGTGATCACCATTCTTTTCTCTACAGGTTGATCAGAGCCGAATCACCAAAACACGAACCTCGCTGGAGAGCCGCCGTACCCGAGAGCACCGCCGCCGGTAAGCTTTGGTTTTTTCGTAATTTTTTGGCCCTCCGAGGGCCCTAGGGTTGTTTCATCACAGGGACCGATGCAAGTGTAGCCAAATTTGGCCGAAAACGGCCAACCCAAGGCAAATCGCCGCCGCAAGGGGCGACGCCGTCGCCGGAGCACGACGGAGCCACCATGCCAGAATTGTGATATTGGCCGAAAGGGGCCCTGGGTCTAATTTGGGATTTTTTTGGAACACGTGCAGGTACCAGTAGTGCGTTTCAGTTCCCCGAGAAAAATTCAGGGAAATTAGGGACAGCCTGTAGGCGCACTGTGGAGCCGTGTTCGGACCCCGAAACGAGTAAGGACCCCTCACCCTATTTCCTATCACGGTATTAAAGTTCAATGAATGATAAAACGGTATTTCATGAATCAATAGATGTGTGAAATTGTTTAAGGTCGCTAATGGAGCCCGAGTCTGGTGTATTTGTCGGTCAATTGTTGTTTGTTCTATTTTACAGTTTTAAATGCAGTATGGTGTCTGATGTTTTCATTTCATAGTTTCGTGTGCATATATCACTATTTTATTGATTATGGGTTGAATGACTGAGAACCCGATGTTGTATGTTGTCTTATTTGGCATAAATTACTGGTTTACTTGTTTGTGTGTGAATTGATGATGCTGACTGAGGAAAAAGGGGAATGAAAGGTTATGTAAATTAATAATTGTATAATGTGATCAGCTTGACTAGATATCCTAGGAGATGGTGGACGGACCGGGTCCGTAGGGAACCCTACCGGGATTGTGGTCTCTCATACCGGACGGGGTATGGAGACCTTATGTGTTTTGGCGCCCATACCGGACGGGGTATGGGGACGACCCGTTTCACCCTCATACCGGACGGGGTATTGAGGTTTATAGTTTTGGCGCCCATACCGGACGGGGTATGGGGACGGCCCTGAAATCTGATTACAAGTGTTAAGGGTTCACGGGTAGCGGGACCCCTATGGATCTCCATGGATACTAGTAGGCTGGTAAAAGAGGAAAAATAGGTTGTGTAATGATTGAATTACAAAAGGTGTGATAAGTATTATGTTATACAGTTTATATGATTTCATGATGATGATAATGTTATTGGTTTCGTATATTGTTTTATGAATTTCACCGAGGTAAGTGGATGGTAAAGAATTTTATTATTGATAAAAGGATTTGTTGTAAATTATGCTCCATTGGTCTTTTTTGTGTTTTCTACCCACCTTTACCTCCGTGACGGTGAGATATTGTGATGTTTTTACTGGGCTGGTGTAGCTCATTCCTTATTTAATCATTTCATATCAGGAAGACATTGTTCCCGAGCCCGTTCCGCAGGAAGACGACGAAGGGGACGCCTAAAGACTCCATAGTCATATTCATAGCTTTTACTTTCGAGTTTCTCTTTTAGTTAGTTTGATCTTTTATATTTTGAGCACGTTTTTGGTTTTAGTGTAATGGATGTTGATCGAAATTCTGACTTCGCTTCCGCATTTGACATTTTTAATACACATATTTCATTTTAAATTTTCGGAGCCGTTACACTAGCCGCCAGAACCCTCGCCGGAGAAGACGATCCAGCCACCGGAGGAGCCGGTCGCCGCCACCCACTGCCGCACTAGAGGATTTTTCGGCTGCCAAACGAGGTAAAATTTCTCCCCTTGGCTCGTTTTTCGATGCTGAACCTCCTTGTGGCCAAATCAGAGCCAAATCACCAGCAGATTGGCCGAAAAACACTGCCGAAGTCTAGCGGCGCTGTCGTGGGTTTCCTCAATTTTTGCCTCCGATGAGGCCCTTCCCGAATCCCATTTGATGTAATTTTTATACCACTGTGACCACCGTCTTTTTTTCTACAGGTTGACTAGAGCAAAACACCAAATCACAACTCGTGCCGGAGGAGCCGCCGTACCCGAGAGCTTCGCCGCCGGTAAGTCTCAATTTTCTGAAATTTTTTGGACCACCGAGGGCCCTAGGGGTGTTTTATCACAGGAAACAATGCAAGTTTGGCCGAATTCAGCTGAAAACGGTCGGAAACGGCCAACCCGAGGTGGATCGCCGCCAGAGCACGGCGGCTCCGCCGTGCCAGAATTCTGAAATTGGCCGAAAGGGCCCTGGGTCTGATTTGAAATTTTTTGGGGACATGTGCAGGTACCGGAAGTGTGTTTTAGTTTTCAAAAAAATTTCAGAGAATCTAGGGATTGCCTATAGGCGCAGTGAGAACTCGATTTGAGACTCCGAAACAAGTAAAGATCCTTCACCCTATTTCCTATCACGGTATTAAAGCTTAATAAATGATAAAACAGTATTTTATGTATTAATAGATATGTATAATTAATTAAGACTTCTAATAGAGCCTGAATATGATATATTTTTCGGTCAGGTGTTGTTTGATTTATTTTACAGTTTTGAATGCAATATGGTGCCTGATGTATTTATTCTATGGTTTCGTATGCATGAATCACGGTTTCATTTATTATGGTTTGAACTATTATGAACCCGATGTTGTGTTATCTTATTTGATGTCAATTACTAGTTTACGTGTTTATGTTTGATTGAATAATTGAGATTAAGAAAAATAGAAAAAGGTATGTGAATTGATAAATGGATAATGTCGATAGCCTAACTAGATATCCTGAGAGATGGTGGACAAATCGGGTCCATAGGGAACCCTACGAGGAACGTGGTCTCTCATATTGGACGGGGTATGGAGACTTTATGTGTTTTGGTGCCCATATCGGACGAGGTATGGGGACGGCCCGTTTCACCCTCATACCAGACGGGGTATTGAGGTTTATGGTTTTGGCGCCCATACCAGACAGGGTATGGGGATGGCTCTGAAATTAAGTTATTAATGTGAATGGTTCACGTGTAGCGGGGACCTCCTATGGATCCCCATGGATACTAGTAGACTGATAAAAGAGGAAATTTGTTGTCTGATGATTGAAATACAAAAGTATGACATGTACTATGATACAGATTATGTATGAATTCATGATATTTATGATGTTATTGTTTCCATAGGTCATTTTCATGAATCTCACTGAGGTAAGTGGACAGTAAAAATTTTTATTATTGATAAATGAGTTTGTTATAAATTATGCTCTATTGGTTCTTTTTGTTTTCTACCAACCTTTACTTCTGTGACAGTAAGATAGTGTGATGTCTTTACTGAGCTAGTGTAGTTCATTCCTTACTTAACCATTTCAGATCAGGAGGACTTGGTTCCCGAGCCTGTTCTGCAGGAAAACGGCGAGTAGAAGCCAAATAATTTATTAGTTTTCCTTATAGCATTCATTCATAGTATTTCCTTTAAGTTAGTTTATTCTTTCATACGTTTAATTCGTTTTGGTTATTGTGTAAAGGATGTTAATCATAATCTATATTATTTCGTTTCCGCACTTAGAATAAATATATACATTTCTTTTTAATTTTCGGGGCCGTTTCAGCAAAAGGATATAAGGGTATGGAGAATCCACATCGATTTTTCTATTATTTTTTTACCTTCTAAATTATTTATAACTCTCTTGTTCTATATTTTTTTTATTATAATCTTGAATCATCCAAAATTCAATATACTCTCCCATGTTATAAATACTTACTAAATCATGTTTTCCTTCATAGTTCACGAGCTTGATCCACTCAGTTGCTGCCTCCTCCGGTAGTAAAATCTTATCCCAAGTCTCTTTGTCTTGATGAAATGCAAGTATGCAATTACGTGACGTTCGCCAATGACACGCACCGCAAGCAAACACAATAGGTGCATCTTGTGTAATGATGAACTCATCTCTACAAAGTTTAACATCTTGCAATCTCTTCCATGCCCAAATCTCTGAATCAAAAATCTCACAGTAGTAAACATGAATCTCTCTGTATGATAATAGTTTCGATAATCTGAGAATTTTATAATGTAAAGGATTTGATCGCACTACCATTATCGTAATTATACTTGTATAGTAGCAAGTTTTAAGATTTGGTGATATCCGCCATTTTTTAATACCAGGCTTACAAATATAATATGTGGGAACTCGAATTCTAAATGGGTTCTTGCCTATACAAAGAAAGAGACCTTGTGTAGACTCACATGCTTCAACCTTCAATGAATGAGCAGGTAAAAAGTAGAAGTCTAGATCAAAATCAAAATCGGGTTTAAAAAATGAAACAAACTCTGTATAGTAACCAAGATTTACCTATGCTTTCGATGCAACAACCAGTCAAAATCTTGGCTCTTTTGACATGAACACGTAGAAAAGTTGATTCATATGTAAGATTGTTGCATTTTTTATCAAGTAGTCTGCATCTTGTTATTGTTTCTATATATGATCTAGACAGTATCTCAAAAAAAATATCAGAAGAGAATTTCCTCAACTTTATATAATTTTTTTTTCAATTTTTTATTTTTATTTTTTTGAATGCTTGTATGAGAATGTAAATAAACAAATAAGATTATAATATGTGTTTATATAGAGTGGAGGTTCTTGAAGTACAAGTAACAACCTTATTAAATTACTAATCAAATTTACAAAACAAATAATCTTATTTAATTAGTAATTAAATTTAGGTAGGACTGTATAAAAAATAGATATTTTTTAAAAAATAAAATAAATTGCAAGATTTTCCATCTCAAAACAAAAGCAAGATCATAAAACTATATATATATATATATATATATATATTTCAAATAAAATAGTGCGGAAATCTTGTAAGATCTCCAAAATCAAAAGAAACAGCATAATTCAATCAGATGTAGAGTTCTTTTTTACATTGATTATTTCTTTTTAAAGAAAAGGGTATTACATTTAATATTTTCAAATATTAATTTATAACTTACTAAAATTATAAATTAATAAAATAAATGATGTGGGGCCCATCTCTACGGGGTTTCCAGTTTTCGCATAATTGCGAGCATGGAAGCCAAGGCTTCTTCCATCCAGGCAAAGCTCCCCGTTTTACGCGCTACTCTCTCTCTCTCTATATATATATATATAGTAAAAATGAATTTGAATAATTAAATTTATAAATTCAATAATAATTTTTGTGCTTTTCAAATAAATTTAATAGGAGGTTAATAAGTGTAACGCTCGGGAATTGAAAAAAAAAGAAAAAAAAAAAAAAGGGGGGGGGGGGGCACGTCAGCAGTCCCGGCCAACCAAGACCTGCCACGTGGCAAAACCACGTCGACCAGGAACGGACCACGTTGGCGATCCGTGTACGCGCGATCGGACGGCCCAGATCAAGCGTACGTACGGACGACCCAGATTAAAATCGCACGGACGGCCCAGATTTAATCAAAAAACGGACGGCCCAGATTAAAACAAAATGGACGGCTGGGATCAAAAGTCAAAAGGGTATAAATAGAACCCCCACACCAGACCACAAAAACCCTAGCTGCTTGCCCTCGCCGGAGAAGACGAACCAGACGCCGGAGACGCCGGCTGCCGCCACCCACCGCAGCACTGGGGAGATTTCTGACCGCCGATCGAGGTAAATTTCATACCCCCGACTCGTTTTTCCACGCTGATTTCTCTTGTGGCCAAATCGGAGCCAAAATCCCGGCCAAACGGCCAGAAAACACGGCCGAAACCCAGCGGCGCCGCTGCGCCCCTTCTCGGTTTTTGCCTCCGATGAGGCCCTTCCCGACCTCCGTTTGATGCAATTTTTATATCACCGTGATCATCATTCTTTTCTCTACAGGCTGATCGGAGCCGAATCACCAAAACACGAACTTCACCGGAGAGCCGCCGCACCCGGGAGCACCGCCGCCAGTAAGCTTCGGTTTTTCGTAATTTTTTGGCTCCCCGAGGGCCCTAAGGTTGTTTTATCGCAAGGATCGATGCAAGTGTGGCCGAATTCGGCTGGAAACGGCCGAAAACGGCCAAACCGAGGCGAATCGCCGCTGCAAGCGGCGGCGCCGTCGCCGGAGCACGGCGGAGCCGCCGTGTCGGAATTGCGATATTGGCCAAAAAGGGGCCCTGGGCCTAATTTGGGATTTTTTGGAACACGTGCAGGTACCAGTAGTGCGTTTCAGTTCCCCAGGAAAATTTCAGGAAAAATTAGGGACAGCCTGTTGGGGCACTGTGAAGCCGTGTTCGGACTCCGAAACGAGTAAGGACCCCTCACCCTATTTCCTATCACGGTATTAAAGTTCAATAAATGATAAAACGGTATTTCATGAATCAATAGATGTATAAAATTGTTTAAGGTCGCTAATGGAGCTCGAGTTTAGTGTGTTTTTCGGTTAACTGTTATTTGGCCTATTTTACAGTTTTAAATGCAGTATGAGATTTGATGTTTTCATTTTATAGTTTCGTGTGCATATTTTACTGTTTTATTGATTATGGATTGAATGACTGGGATATTGATGCTGTATGTTGTTTGTTTGGCATAAATTACTGTTTTGCTTGTTTGTATGTGGATTAATGATGCTGACTGAGGAAAAAGAGAATGAAAGATTATGTAAATGGGTAATTGTATAATGTGGTCAGCCTGACTAGATATCCTAGGAGATGGTGGACGGACCGGGTCCGTAGGGAACCCTACCGGGATTGTGGTCTCCCATACCAGACGGGGTATGGAGATCTTATGTGTTTTGGCGCCCATACCGGACGGGGTATGGGGACGGCCCGTTTCACCCTCATACCGGACGGGGTAATGAGGTTTATAGGTTTGGCGCCCATACCGGACGGGGTATGAGGACGGCCCTGGAATCTGTTTTTCAAGTGTTAAGCGTTAACGGGTAGCGGGACCCCTATGGATCCCCATGGATACTAGTGGGCTGGTAAATGAGGAAAATATGTTGTGTAATGATTGAATTACAAAAGGCGTGATAAGTATTATGTTATACAGTTTATAATGATTTCATGATGATGATAATGTTATTGCTTTCGTATACTGTTTTATAAATTTCACCGAGGTAAGTGGATGGCGAATGATTTATTATTGATAAAAGAATTTCTTGTAAATTATGCTCCATTGGTCTTTTTGTGTTTTCTACCCACCTTTACCTCCGTGACGGTGAGATATCGTGATGTCCTTACTGGGCTAGTGAAGCTCATTCCTTATTTAATCATTTCAGATCAGGAAGACATTGTTCCCGAGCCTGTTCCGCAGGAGGACGACGAAGGGGACGCCTAAAGACTCCATAGTCATATTCGTAGCTTTTACTTTCAAGTTTCTCCTTTAGGTAGTTTGATCTTTTATATTTTATGTAAGGGATGTTAATCGAATTTTTGACTTCGCTTCCACATTTGATATTTTTAATACACATTTCATTTTAAATTTCCGGGGCCGTTACAATAAGTAATAAATTTCATCATTTATACAAATTTTTTCTCATCATCTAAAGAACAATTTGACATTGATTTGAATTCGGTATCAATATTTAATTTTCTCTTATTTCCTTTGAATTTATTTTATTTTTATTCCCAATATTTTTATATGGTTATATAAAACATAATATGTTATATATACAGTTTAATTTTTGAAAAATTTCATTTTTCACAATTGTATAAATAAATCATTAAGTGAAGTAAATTACAAAATTTTAGACAAGAAAATAAATTCATTTATCTGATGCATTAAGATTAAATGTATCTTTGACTTGCTGCTAAAACATGTAATTCATATCAACATATACTCAATTTTGTTAAATTTTAGATTATGTAATTCTTCAGCTGTGGTGATCATTATCTCTTTTCCACCTTAATCTTGGATTAATGTCCACCGAGATTCACCATCAAAATCTTGGATGTTTCACCACACAATTAGATACAAACCAACAACTATAGCCACTACTCCTCTAACCTTGTAAAGGAGAGTATTCCATTTATATATATATAGATATTTTTTTTCAAATCTTTCATGTACAAAAACACTATCATTCACTTTCAAATGCAATGTAAGCTTTCTCTTGTCAAATACCCACTAAATTTCTTTATAAATGTCCGATATCTTAAAAGAAATGAATTTATAATTTAAATGCGAAAATAAATAATAACGTTAGGGTTTACATTCCTTACACAATAAATTGAATTGCCCAATAGGGATACAGAATATCCATTCTACGTGGTTTGTAAAAAACAAACAGTAATTAAAGAAAAACGAATAAATAAGTATCTTAGAACAACCTTTACTAGTACTTGAAGGAGTCCGGGAGGTGAATTACTTACAACTCTCTTACTGATTGAGATCTGGATCTTAGTTGTCTTGATCTGAAATAGTTAATGAAATGGTGAGTTACACTATCATAGTAAGAATATCACATTAATCACTGTTACAGAAAATCGAAGATTGGTAAAAATAAGAAAACAACTAATAGAACCCTTACTTTAAATAAATATATTTAACTTTAAAAATTTTTATTTGATACTTATTATTTCGGTTTTTTCTAAAATCAATATATGAAGACAATTAACCAAATAACATTTCAATTTCATGTATAGGATCAATAATCCTTCATTTTTAATCTACTTACTAGTACCTATAGGGGTCCACAGGGATATCCCTCAACTCGTGGACCCAATATCAAGATTGACAATTAACATGACCGTTTCCATACCCTGTCCGGTAATAGACATCAAAAACACCATTGCCTCAATACCTCGTTCGGTATAAGGGTGAATTGTATCTCCTAAAACTCTTTCGGTATGAGACTTCTTAGCCCTGTTCGACTGAGATAATCTTTACAATAGGGTTCCCTATATACCAGATCCGTTCACCATTTCCCAGAATACCCAGTAAGCTTTCATTTATTTATACTTTTATCATCCAATTAACCACTAAAGAATATCAACATCTCATTTCATATTCACATATTAATCCAAATAACACTTTAACAAACAATATAGTTTAGTATAACCAAATAATCAATAACCAGAATACCATATAAACAATGCAGAAAGAACCAAATAACCAAATAATCGAGAAGACCATAAAACCCATCAATTCAATTATGCACAGAAAATCATAAAAAATCAAACTTACCGGTAGGGGGGTCTCTAGGTGCGGTGGATCTGTTAATTCTCCTCTGCGGCTGGGGTTTCTTCTTCAGTTAATCTGCACAGGAAAGGATGGTGAACGCAATGGTCAGAAAATTTTATGAAACGAGAAGTGAGAAGGGGCTCATCAAAAGGGTTTTAGAGTTTCAGTCACGGCGGCTCTGCTAGGCTTTGCCCGCAGTTTTCTGCTCACTTGCCATCTCTTTTGCTTCGATATGGCTACGAAGAGATTTGAAATCGAATTTCGAGGGGGTAGGAGAGAATTTTACATTTTTTTAGCGGTCGACAGTGACTTTGGTGCCGCAGCGGCTGGGGGTTGGTCTCCTTATCCGGCAGTTGGTCTTTCTTCTCCGGTGAGGGCAGGGTGGCTAGGGTTAGGATTCCCTTTCAATGTGATGTTTATATATTCATCTTGCATCAATCTGGGTCGTCCATTCGCATCGACGTGGAGCAAGAAGAGTTGTCCAATTATTGCCTGTTTAGGTTAATTGCATGCAAATCTGGACCATTCATCGCGATTGATCTCCTCCGTCCGATTGCGCATAAGAAACGAATACATCTGAGCCGTTCATGTGGGCGGGATCGAATATGGACTGTCAGATCGTTGGGCACGTGGCCTACCTGCGTGGCACTGATATCAGCGTATTTTGCCACACGGCGTACTCTGATTCACCGGAGCTGCTGATTGGGCCATTCCACGTGGTCAAATTTTTTCTTTTTGCATTTTGACCACTTATTTCTAATTTTTCTTTCAAAAACACCTCCGAACTCAAATTTTCATCCATTTTCCCTAAAATTGCTTTTAATTACATGCATAACCTATTTTTCTCAAATAATTTAATAAAATTAAATTAAATTAATGTTTTTAATTATTTTTATAACACAAAAATTAATCTCGAGCTAAATTTCGGACCCAAGTATTACAACTCTCCTTCTTTTAAGAAAAAATTTGGTCCCTAAAATTTGTCACCCTCTTACTTAGTTAAACAGTTTGGGATAATGGGTTTTGAAGTCCGATTCTAGCTCCTATGTGACATCTTTCTGTGTGTGATTCTGCCATATGATCTTGACAAAGAGAATTTTTTTATTGCAAAGTACTCTATTTTTTTGGTCTACAATGTCCACTAGTACCTCCTCATAGGATAGATCATCCTGAAGTGAAAGGGACTCGTGGGACAAGATGTGTGAGGAGTTTGGGTTGTACTTACATAACATGAATACATGAAACATATAATGAACCCTGTATAGCTCTGGAGGTAGTACTAGCATCTAGGTGGTCGTACAAATTCTTTTTAAGATTTCAAACGGTAAAATAAACTGGGGATTTAATTCTGCCTCTTGCCAAAACTACTGATTTTTTTGAAATGGGTGACCTTGAGAAACACTCAATCACCTTTCTCAAATTCAAAATCTCTCATACGGGTGTCTGCATAACTCTTCTGCCTGCTCTAAGCTGCCTAGATCTTATTTTTTATTTTAACTCTCTTGGCTATAGTCTCATCTACAAGATCTGGGTTGAATAATTTTCTATTACCCACTTTTTCTCAACAGATCGATGATCTATAGTGGTTATATAATGCATCGTAGGGGCCCATGCTGATACTTGTTTGGTAGTAGTTATTGTAGGTGAATTCTATTAAATGTAAGTGATCATCCCAATGGCCCTCGAAGTTTAGAACACAAGCTCGGAGCATAACCTTCAGTGTGCGAATCATCCTATCTAATTGTCCATCAGTTTGAGAGTGGAATGTGGTGCTAATGGACAATTTCATCCCCATACCTCACTGAAAACTAGACCAAAACCAAGAAGTTAACCTGAGGTCTCTATCGGATACCACTGTCACTAAAACTCCATGTAACCTGACTATCTCCCGGATATATATTCTCGCTAACTTATCCAAGAGGTCGGTCATCTTGATAGCTAAGAAGTGAGAAAACTTGATGAGTCGGTCGATAATACCAGATAACATCATGTCCTGACCGTGCCTTAAACAACCCTGTCACTCAGGGATATGTTCCTACTTCCACTTCGGGATCAGTAATGGCTGAAGTAGTCCGCATGAACGTTAATGTTTTACCTTAACCTGTTGACATACCAGACATTTGGAGATAAAGTCAGCTATCTTTATTTTCATCCCACTCCACCAAAACTAGGGTCGCATACTTTGTTACATTTTAGTACTTTCGGGATGTATGACGAATTTTGAGCTGTGAGCCTCTATCATGATGTCCATTTTTAATTCATTGTTATCGTTTAACACATACCCTATCCTGAAACCTGAGCAATCCATCGGCAGAGACTCGAAATTCTTGATTTACTCATTGTTCTACATCCTTTTTGAGAGCTGTTATGGTGGAATCAATCAATTAGACTTCATTTATTCTCTAGATCAATTCGAGTTAGACTGTCAGGTGGGCTAAACATGAAACTCTCTTCAAGTCCTAAAATTATATCTGTTGTGATGCCCCTATTACTCTGCATTTAGAAACCATTAGGTGAGCTAACATACTTGTACTTTTTCTACTGAGTGCGTCGGCTACTACATTGCCCTTACCGGAGTGATATAAAATATTACAATTGTAGTCCTTGAAGAGTTCTATCTAACACCTCTGATGCATGTTGAGATCATTTTGAGTGAATATGTGCTTCAAACTCTTATGGTTAGTATAAATCTCAATAGTCTCCTCATACAAGTAGTGGTGTCAGGTTTTTAAGGTGTGGATAATGGCGACAAGTTCTAAGTCGTGGGTGGGGTAATTTTTCTCATGACTCTTCAACTGTCTGGACCTATAGGCTATGACTTTTCCTTATTATATTAGAATACAATCCAACCCCAGATAGGAGGCATTACTATATACTATATATCTACATGTCCCACTTGGTAAAGCTAACACGGGTGCAGTAGTCAACCACTTCTTTAGTTCTATAAAACTCCTTTCATAATCATCGTTCCATTCAAACTTAACATTTTTCTTTGTGAGCTAGGTCAAAGAAGCGGTTAGGTTAGAAAATTCTTTCACAATCCTGCGGTAATAGCCTACTATTCCCAAAAAGCTACGAATCTCCTTAACCGATGTTAATTTCTCCCAACCAAGTACTATCTCAACTTTTTTGGAGTTCACTGACACTCTATCCGTTGATATGATGTACCTCAAGAAGGTAGTTTAATCAAGTCAGAAACCATACTTGCTCAATTTTATATATAATTTCTTCTTTTTAAGAACCTACAAGACCTGAGTTAAGTGGTTAGCATGTTCCTATTTGCTATTTGAATAAATCAAGATATCATCGATGAACATAATGACGAACTGATCTAGAAATTGTCTGAAAACTCTGTTTATAAAGTCCATAAAAATGGTCGATGTGTTGGTTAGTCCAAATGGCATGATTAGAAATTGATGGTGCCCATACCTAGTTCTGAAGGCTGTCTTGAAAATGTCTTCTATCTTAATCTTTACTTGATGATAACCCGAACACATATATATTTTAGAGAAGATCTAGACACCCTACAACTAGTCAAACAAGTCATCAATCTTGGGGAAGGGGTACTTGTTCTTGATCGTGACTTTGTTCAATATCTTATAGTCAATACATAATCTTAACGTCCTATCTCCTTTCATTGCAAATGTGACTCCAGCACCCCAAGTAGACACACTATGTTGGGTGAACCCATTGTCCTATAATTTATTAATCTGTTTTCTCAAATCTTCAATCTCAACATGACTCATGCGGTAAGGGGCAACCGAAATAGGGTGGGTGCCAGACTGAAGATATATAGTAAACTCAACTTCTTTGTCCATTAGAAGCCCGGGTAGTTCATCAAAAAACACACCTGAAGAGTGTCAGAGTATCGGGATCTCTTGAATGCAAATTTCTTTTTTAGGTTTGCCTAATGTAGAAAAGACAATTGAATTAAAACAATATGTAATAAAGAAATTGCCATAAGGGAATAAAATTCAAATTTGTTTATTAACTTGTAAATGACTCTTTGTTATGAGGATTGAATACAAATTTCTTGTGGAAACAATTTATGGTGGTGTGATACACCTCTAACCAGTTCATTCTCAAAATTACATCAAAGTCTTCGTGTCAATCTCTATCAGGTCCACACTCAATTTTCTATCTGATATATTTATGATACAAGCCTTGTATATAACATCTCCTAGTAGTGTCCTACTTCCAACAGTAGACACAAACAACACAAAATCAAGTCTTTCATGTAATACATTCAAGTTTGGTTTAAAAACATATGAGACAAACGAATGTGAAGTATCAGTATCAATCAAAATATGTGAAAAGTGATTACAGATAGTATACATACATTGTATCACGTTTGGGTTGGCTTTAACATCTTACTGAGTGAGGTTATAAACTCTGCCCTAGATAGGAGGTCTAGTCTGATTCTGATTTTGTGGGCACTCTCTCGTAAAGTGTTGGACACACTCATATATACGATAGATATTGTTGAGACGATAACATGGTCGGTTATCATGATCCTTACCACAGTGTTGACAAGTCTTACCGTATCCTGTTATTAGACCCTAAGGAGGAGCCTGAGTCACTGGTCTAGTCCTCTTGTTCTGCAGAACAGGTGCAGTGGGTGTTTGCGATGTGAAACTGGGGGTATGAGATTCTTCACTGTTAGAGAAAAGTTGTGAAGGTTTCTCTCCACTAGCTGTGCCTTGGCCAGAACGACTGAGTAGGTGCTGAGCTCAAATACGTATAACTGCTGTCTAATCTCGGGATGGAGTCCCCACTCAAACTTCCTTGCATTTCTGCCGTCATCCATCATACTCTCAGGGAATATCAGCCCAACTCTATGAACATTCGGACATACTCCGACACAGTCATATCACCCTGAATTAAGTGTGCAAACTCTATTTTATTCAAATACCGAAGGTGCTCTAGGAGGTACTCCGTATTAAAGGTCATCAGGAACTGTTCCCAAGTGACTGGAATAGGTAGGGTGGCCTGCTTGAGTTGCTACCAGCGATCTATCTCTCCCACGAGCATGTAGGTGGTGAGTACAACTTTCTGTTCAAGAATCACCTAAAGAGTTACGAAGACCTTCTCTGTCTCAACTAACCAATACTCGGTCTCTTCGAAAGAGGATGTCTTTGCAAAGATAGATGAGATTAGTCTTTTATACCTTTTAATGTAGCATGGGTCTATCATAGGTGGAACTTGGTCTCGTGGAAGAGAGATTGTATTATGCTAGGGAGGGACCAAGTGGCCCTGGGGTGGGCTGGATGATACAGTAGAGCACTGAATTGTACTGTTGCAATGCCGGATGATGCGATAAAGGCACCAGATTGTACTGTGGCGGTGCTGAATGGTGCGGTGAAGACACCAGATTGTATTGTGGCGGTGTCGGATGATATGGTAGAGGAGTAAAGTTGTACCAGAGTGGCTCCGGATATTTTTGCTGCAAGGGTGGCTCAAATTATGGCAATGGGAGAGGGTCAGATAACTCCCTCATTTCCTCATGGGCTTGCTGAGCAGAGATGAGTCTCTCCAGCATCTCAAAAAGTCGATCAACATCTTCTCGAAGCAAACCATCCTGGGATGTTCGGTTTAGTGGGGGCCATCCTCTCCTCATATCTTTGTACCTGTATTTCATAAAGAAGGGTTGAACAATAATTTGTATTTGGTGTTTGTAAGTCTCTGTGTAAGAAATAATTCCGAAGAACGTAGCTCTGATACCAACAGTAAAGGTCCGGAACCTTAAAGAAAATGAATTTATAATTTAAATGCGGAAACAAATAATAACATTAGAGTTTACATTCCTTACACGATAAATTGAATTGCCTAATAGGGCTAGGAAAATGTCCCTTATACGTGGTTCATAAAAGACAAAGGTAGTTAAAGAAAAACAAATAAATAATTATTATATGACAACCTTCACTAGCACTTAAAGGGAGTCCGGGAGGTGGACTACTCACAACTCTCTTACTGATTGAGATCTAGATCTTGGTATTCTTGATCTAAAATAGTTAATAAAAAGGTGAGTTACACTAATATAGTAAGAATATCACACTAATAAGTGATACAAAAAATCATAGATTAGTAAAAATTAGAAAACAACTAATAGAGCCATTGCTTTAAATAAATACATTTAACTTTAAAACTTTTTATTTGATACTTACTGTTACGGTTTTTCTCAAAATCAATATATGAAGACACTTAACCAAATGAAAGTTTAATTTTATGCATAGGATCATCAATCCTTCCTTTTTAACTTAGTTACTGGGACCCCTAGGGGTCTATAGGGATACTCATCTACTCGTGAACCCAGTATCAAGATTGATAATTAACCTAGCCATCCCCATACCCTGTCCGGTAATGGGCGTTAAAAACACCATCGCCTCGATACCCCATCCGGTATAAGGGTGAACCGTATCTCCTCAAAGCCTTCTGATATGAGACTTCTCAGCCCCGTCTGACTGAGGTAATGTCCACAATAAGATTCTCTATATACCGGGTCCGTCCATCATTTCCCAGGATGCCAAGTAAGCTTTCATTTATTTACACTCTTGTCATCCAAGCAACCACTAAAGTATATCAATATCTCATTTCATATTCACAGATTAATCCAAATGACACTTTAGCAAATGATATAGTTTAGTATAGCTAAATAATCAATAACCAGAATACAAGATAAATAACATAGAAAGAACCAAATAACCAAATAACCGAGAATACCATAAAAACCATCAATTCAATTACGCAAAGTATAATAGTAAACAAATATAAGCAATATAGAAAAATAAACAGGGAATCAGGACAAATGTAAACTAATCGGTTCCAACTTCACTAGTGACCTGTAATATTTTTAAGGTTTTTCTAATTTTTTTAAAAATTCACAATTATTGATTATTAATCTTCAATTTACCGTAACCAAGAATAGGGTGAGAGATCCTTACCCGAATTGATATTTTAAGATGCCGCACTATTTTCTAATAGGTTTCGGATTTTCTGAATTTTCCTGCGGGAATCCAAAATACTCGTCATACAACTAAAAATACCCTAAAACCCCAAATCAGTGTCGAAAATCCTTCCTGGCCAATTTTAAGGTTCCGGATGGCAGTGCTGCTGTGCTTTGACGTCGACTCTCTAGCCCGCGATGGCGCCGCCATGCTTCAGCACTGGCTCCATCACTCGTGGTGTTGGTTCATCTATGCTTGGCCGATTTTGGCCAGTTTTATACGCGTTGCTACGGAAAAATACGTTAGGGGTTCTCAGTTGGTCAGAAAATTACAAAAAATCGAACCTACTGGTAGGGGGGTCTCTAGGTGCGGCAGCTCTGCCGGTTCTTCTTCACAGCTGGGGTTTCTTCTTCTGTTAACTTGCGCAGAAAAAGACAGTGAACACAACGGTTAGAAAATTTTGTGAAACGAGAAATGGGAAGGGACTCATTGAAGGGGTTTTAGGGTTTCGGTCACGACGGCTGTACCGGGCTTTACCCACAGTTTTCGGCTCACCTGTCATCCTTTTTGCTTTGATATGGCCACAAGGAGACTCAGAATCAAATTTCAAGCGGGTATGAGAGAATTTTACCTTTTTTGATGGTTGGTGGTGGCTCTGGTGCGGCGGCGGCCAGGGGTCGGTCTCTTTTTCTAGTGGCTGGTCCTTTTTCTCTTGTGAGGGCATGGTAGCTAGGGTTAGAGTTCCCTTACGACGCGATGTTTATATACTCATTCCGCGTCAATTTGGGCCATCCATTCGCGTCGACATGGAGCAAGAGGAGTCGTTCGGTCGTTGCCTATTAGGCCGATTGCGTGGGTGAATTTAGAACGTTCATTGCGATTGATCTTGTCTATCCAATCACGCTTAAAGAGAGAATGCATATGAGCCGTTCATGCACTTATGATCAAATCTGGGCCGTTGGATCACTGGACACCGGATCGCCTGTGTGACCTCCCACATGGCATCGACATCAGAGTGTTTTGCCACGCGACGTGCTCTTGTTCGTTGGAACTGTTGACTGGGCCGTCATACGTAGTTGAATTTTTTGTTTTTGTATTTTGACCCATTGTTTCTAATTTTTTTTTCAAAAACACCAGCCAAACTCAAATTTTCACTCATTTTCTTTAAATTTGCTTTCAGTTACGTCCTTAAACTATTTTTCTTAAATAATTTAATAAAATTAAATTAAAATAATATTTTTAATTATTTTTATAACATGAAAATTAATTCCGGGCCAATTTTTGGGTCCGAGTATTACATTCTTCATCCTCAAGAATGCATCTGCATTCCCTATCTATCACTCACTTTTAAATAATTTGAATTATGGTAATTGTACTTGTATAATATTGAGTTTTATGATTGAGTAATAACCACCACTGTTTAGTAGCAAACTTATAAACATAATATATATGAACTCCAATCCTTAATGGGTTCTTATTTACTTAAAGAAAGAGACTTTCCTTAAAATCGCATGTTTCAACCTTTACTGAATAAGCATATAAAAAATGGAAGTTCATATCGAAATCAAAATTGGATTTAAACAATGAAACAAACTATGTATAGAGACCACAACAATAACCACAGTTACCTATGCTTTAGATGCAACAACCTATTAAAATCTTGGCTCTTTAGATATGGGTACATAGAAAAGTGAATTCATGTGTGAGATTGTTGTATTCCTTATCACATAGCTACATCTTACCATACTTTTTATTGATGATATAAACAATACCTTAAAGAGAATATCATAAAAGAACTTACTTGACTATGTGTGATTTTTCGTAGTTCCTTTTTTTGTGAATACTTGTACGAGAATATAAATAAAAAAAATATATTATGATATGAGAATATTTACCTAGAATATGAAAATGCAACTAAAGTAGAGATGCATATTACCTCCATGAGCCTTAGACCACTTTCATTTCCACTCTAAAAAAGTTGAGGTGAAGATAAACCATAATAAGATACAACTTCCAGTGACCAAAAAATAAAGTCCAATATGCTACTCCCACGGAGTTTCTCCACCAATATGGCATAAAATACAGGTGACCCGAACTGTCAGGTTCGTAACACTACATAGTGTAAAAAGTGTCAATTACAATAAATGTTAACTTTACAAGGGGAATGTCTTATAGAACACCAAAATGCAATAACTGAAGAGCTAGTGAATTAGTTACAATCTTTCTTACAAAAAGGAAACCATTGTCACTCAGAAAAAAGTTATAAGCCAGAATGGGAGATTTGCATTGCTTACCAGTATGTGACACATGTTCAGAAAAGAGCAAGGAATAACTGACCTACATCTTTTGTATTTTTTGGTTTAATACTTCAATGTAAGTTAATTATATCTTAGATTGATTTTTATCTTATTTATGTAATAAGTATTTTCACTTGCAATTAGAATAGGTATCAGATAACTTCATTAACTGATAGAGAAAGTCACTTATGTAGGGGGGCGTAAAGAGGAATGTTAGTCCTAGTATAAGGAATAGAATATGAATCTAAATAAGAATTATTCATAAACTCAACAAAAACATTATTAAGATTACTTAAAACAAAATATAACATTATAACTATCAATTTTGACACTAATATGTGTTTTCTAATAAAAATTTGGTAATGCCATTATATCTTATCTAATATGTACTTATTCTACCATGTAATATATATATATATATTTTTAATTATGTATAGAATTATTTTTTTTTATTTTTAAAATTTTAAATTTGATATATAGTTTATTAATAATTACAAAAAATTATAAACTGTCATGTACTAATGAAATTACATTTGAGAATCAATAATTTTTTCTTTTTCATTATACGTAAATATTAACTTACATAAAGTCCACTTGAGAGTATTAATATATAAGAAATCATAATAATACATAAACCCATTTCAATCCTTGACCTTGAACAAGTCTAAACCTCAGATCTTGAATTATAATTTTTATTAATGTAATTCAAGAAATAATGGGTAAACAACATTTTAATAAAAATATATTTTCCGTAAAATATAATAATTAAATATTAATATAAAATAAATCGTTGGTTACAAAATTGTTGTTCTACACTAATTTATCTTAAAACTGCAGCGGTAGAAGAAGAATATGAAGGGTGTACGAGGAGAGTAGAGTAAATATGAGAGGGAGAGTAGTTTGACTTGGGAAACTATTTTCCACTATTTGTATACACAGAATTAAATGAGTTTAATTAACAACATTTGCTAACTACAATTAACTTTAATAAATGAAAACATTAGTAATAAAATTAAAATAATAAGTAAATTCATCACCACTCATTCCTATTAAATATAAAATTTAAAACCAAGTTGTGCATCTGTACACCACAAACACAAAAATGTGCAACAACGAGGACCTGTAATATTGTTGGTATCAAAAATCTGGTATTCTTATTTATTATTTTCTACCTTGTTTTCTGCACTTGCATGTGAAGTTTACAGGGGCTGATAGTGCATCTGTCACTGAGGAGAGCTTTGAGTATCTTGATGAACCGGTTTGGAGGGTTACTGCATGGCAAATATTGATCGGAATGGTATCTGTTTTCACTGAACCTCTGATCCTTAAAATGATGCCGTTTTACCTGAAGCCTCCCTCCTCCATTTCAATTTCAGGCGGAATCTCGCGCGTTAAGGGAGGAAGTCTTCGGGATCCCCTTCGCACGACGGAAACCACCCACCTCCATTCTAAGTCCACGAAAATTGTTGCGCGTGAAGCTTCGGCAGCGCCCTTGCAAAACAAAAATGTCGAGGAGAGAGAAGGCCGTTTTGGACGACTTAAAATCTCGGAAACGAACAACGGAATTGAAGCAAATGATTGTAAGATTACTAAACCAAAAATAGTTCTATAAAAGGGAGAGGCCGAACAAGCAGAAGAGAAAAATCACCAGTGAGCATTCGACCAACGAGTGAGACTCAGCAGAAAATTCCAGTAAAAATACTTGTAGGAGAAAAAGAAAGTGAAGAGTCTTCTGTTTTCACCAAGCCACCAGCATAGGTATTATCTACTACATAGATACTTCAGTTCTATAACGATTGTGAATTTACTCTGTTCATAGTAGAATCAGGATAGTGGATGTATTCCTGTATCATTTTCACATTTTTTCTAACATTTCAATGAATGCGGAATGTTATGGATGGAAAAAAAAATTCAGCAGCGAGCATTTGAATCAAGTGTTTCTAGTGATTGTGAATCAAGAGTCTTCTGTTTTCACCAAGCCACCAACGTAGGTATTATCTACTTAATAGATACTTTAGTTCTATAACGATTGTGAATTTACTCTCTTCGTAGTAGAATCAGGATAGTGGATGTATTCCTGTATCATTTTCACATTTTTTCTAACATTTCAATGAATCCCGAATATGATGGACGGAAAAAAAAAATCAGCAGCAAGCATTTGAATAAAGTGTTTCTAGTGATTGTGAATCAAGAATCTTCTGTTTTCACCAAGCCACCGACATAGGTATTATCTACTTCATAGATACTTTAGTTCTACAACGATTGTGAATTTACTCTCTTTGTAGTAGAATCAGGATAGTGGATGTATTCCTGTATCATTTTCACATTTTTTCTAACATTTCAATGAATGCCGAATATGATGGACGGAAAAAAAAAATCAGCAGCAAGCATTTGAATCAAGTGTTTCTAGTGATTGTGAATCAAGAGTCTTCTGTTTTCACCAAGCCACCAACATAGGTATTAACTACTTCATAGATACTTTAGTTCTACAACGATTGTGAATTTACTCTCTTCGTAGTAGAATCAGGATAGTGGATGTATTCCTGTATCATTTTCACATTTTTTCTAACATTTCAATGAATGCCGAATATGATGGACGGAAAAAAAAAATCAGCAGCAAGCATTTGAATCAAGTGTTTCTAGTGATTGTGAATCAAGAGTCTTCTGTTTTCACCAAGCCACCAACATAGGTATTAACTACTTCATAGATACTTTAGTTCTACAACGATTGTGAATTTACTCTCTTCGTAGTAGAATCAGGATAGTGGATGTATTCCTGTATCATTTTCACATTTTTTCTAACATTTCAATGAATGCCGAATATGATGGACGGAAAAAAAAAATCAGCAGCAAGCATTTGAATCAAGTGTTTCTAGTGATTGTGAATCAAGAGTCTTCTGTTTTCACCAAGCCACCAACATAGGTATTAACTACTTCATAGATACTTTAGTTCTACAACGATTGTGAATTTACTCTCTTCGTAGTAGAATCAGGATAGTGGATGTATTTCTGCTTGCAGATGACCTATATTTTCATCATGTTTCAATGTCAAGTTGGTGGAATTGTGGACTGATGATTCACTATGTTAGTATTTGGTCACGTGAATAAACTTGAAGTTGTAGTTAGGCAGGAAAGAAAAACCAGATCTGCAAAATTAGTAAGGGGTTGTTAAAACAGTTTGGTTTAATCTCTTTCTCTCTTGAAGGATTCTTGGTTGTATCATCTACTTGCCTGATTGATTACCTTAGTTCCTATCCTGTAATCTTTTGTTGCTGCACCTCATTTTTAATAATTAATGGTTTGAAATTCTAGTGACATGCACGGCCGATTGCATAAAGATGCATCCTAACTTTGTTAGTTGCAGTGGACTTTATTGATTTTTTGTAATCATGTAAATATCTTTATACAGGGAATGCAACACCTTTGTGCTTTTTCTTTTTTCTATATATCATCATTTTTCTTCAGAAATTTTTTTTGTTAACTACATGTCAGTTTGATCCACAGAAAGGATACAAACACGCCGTGACGGATTTTATCAGCGCCTTACCAGAGAGTCTCCAGGTACGAATCCTCTCGTTCTTGTCCACAAAAGATGCTATCAGAACCAGTGTGTTATCTAAAACATGGAAGCCCCTTTGGACCCACCTCCCATGCATCAAAATCCACCATTCCGATTTCGATTTTTATGTGTGTAGCGAAGCACGATATGAATCAATGTACAAAACTTTACTGTTATACAGGGAACCCAAGCTCCATAAACTCTCTCTTCATCTTCCAGAATTTTCTTCTGATTCCTTTTATCACTTTATCAAATTGCTGTAATTTGTCACCGAATATCATGTGGAAGAGCTGTCTCTAGCTTTGCATGACTTTAAGCTGCCTGAAGACTTCTACACAAATTCAGTTCTCTCAAAACTGAGTTTGTCTCATGGCATTCACTTATCTAGTACTTTGTCTTGGACAGCACTGAAGATTCTGGAAATTCAATTTATTAGTGTACGCAGCAGTTTTTTGACAATGCTTTTACTTGGCTGTCCTGTTCTTGAGATTTTAAAGCTGTTTAGGTTCTTTGCTATCGACAGTGAGTTAGATATTACTTCTGGTTTGTTGAAGAGGTTGGTGTTACAGTCTCCTCTTGGTTACATGGGGGAAATTAAGATTTGTGCCCCAAATCTTTTGGAGTTGATCCTGAATGGGAATTGCTATTGGAGATTTAGATTGATGGATGTCTCGTCCTTGGTAGATGCTGATCTCTCCCTTTGCGGAGAAGAAGTACCAGATGGATACTTGGAAAAAGTACCGGATGGATACTTGGAAAACCTTGAAGGCATGGCAGTGGACTATCTTGAAAAGCTACGTCATGTTCAGAAGCTTTCTTTGTCCTGTTGTTACCTTCGTGTAAGTTTATCTATGGACTTGAATCTATTATAGCACTGTAAATCATTTTATTCCTCAAGGCTCTAGTTAGGCGGTTTTTTTCTCTCTTGATGAATTAGAAGTAGTACATGCATATTTTATTAAGCGATTTGTAGAACAAATGCATAATTTACCTAGAATGCATTTGCAAATCCAGACTTATTCTTCTGAGGAGAAATATAAATTATAAAGTGATGATAAGATTTAAATTCATAAGATATTGTACATGAAATTCTTAGGAGCCCAAAAATGTTTAGTTTAAATTTTTATCATTATCTTGTAGTTAAAATTAGTTCTTATTTGTAAATGAATTCAACACAAATACAAGTTTGATCTAAACATTGCCTAAATAGATGCATCTCTATGTTTCAGAATGTGTTGCCTAATTTGTTGTCTTCTTTTGCCTCCTTCAACTGCTCTCGGTGTCAGAGATGGAGAGTTATACTCTGCTGTTGGAGTGCAAAAGTATGACTCTTAATACTTCATTCACAACGTCCATGTTTGCTGGTCTTGAAAAGCTGCTAAGAAGTTCACTTTACCTGGAGACATTAACAATCAACTACCATTTTCTTGAATGTTACTAGGTTTGTTTTAGTGCAATACTTTATCTTCCTCACAACACGCCTCTGTTCTGAAATGTATAGACATGCATATATTGTTTATTTGGCTGCTGAGTTTTATATATTCTCCTATTTGTCATTTGATTTTTCTCAAGCATCTTTATCATCTGTACATTTACAAGATTGTAGTAGGAAAAAGAATTCCACTGATAGTATTAGTAACAAGAATTCCTCAGCGGACACAATGCAAAATATTGAATAATATTCATAACAATCATTGATTCTCTCTCATAAACTTATATTATTTAGCTCAAGGAATCGCTCAAGCTTTATATGGCTGATGGTTTCACAGGAGAGGGATACTGGAAAGAAAATAGACTGAAGATGCAAAATTTAAGAAGAGTTAAAATGAGAGAGTTTGATGCAACTTTCAAATTGGTGTGTGAATTGATTGAATTTTTGCTTATAAATGCCCCGATGCTTGAGGAGATGGTAGTGGGGAGTCCTGGTGGGACAGTTCTTGAAGTAACTAAACTCTGACTATCCTTGTCTTCCCATCTCCAAGATGTTATAGGATTTTATATGTTTTACTCTTTGTGATGCACTTTACTGGATTCCTTTGTAAGGATAAAATTACGAACATCACCAAAACATCTTATGTGCAAAAATACTTTTCTTCTGCATAAATTGAATTTTGTTGGCCATAGTTTTGCTTTATTGTTTGAATTTTTGTCCCATATTTGTTTATTTTGTCTTTAAAACGTAAATATAAATGCTACCCGCAGAATTTTAATAACTTGAGTTTCTAATTTCCGACGGCACTTTTTGGTATATAATTTGAACTTCATTTTAACCAGAAAAAAAAAAGTTGAGCGTAATACTTATAGTTCAACCTGATTAGATTGAGTTTTAATTTGTTCTTTTTTGCCTGATATATATTGGTTTTCTGCAGATTTTTGGATTTGTCTCTCTTGTTGGTTTGTAATTTTTCATTTTGAGTGGTTCTTTTTTTCAAAATTTTTAAACAGAGGTTTTTGCTGTGAATGTTCAGATTAATGCATACGATAATTCAATCCATGTCATGTATATATGTAATTTATGTTTTCTGACTTCTTTATAAGATATCGGTCAATTAGCAAATGAAATAAAAGGTCACAAATGAAAATTAATGATTTTTTTTTATAATTTGTATATTGTTTTTAGATTTTAAGACAAAGTTGTAAGTTAATATGGTTGGACTCTGTTGAAAAACAAAAACAACCTTGCATGGGGGGGGGGGGGGCGGGGGGGGGGATAATAGACTTTTTGTCATTATTTTTTTATAAACAGAAAAGTTAGATTTGCATTTAAATAGATAGATTAAACGGATTTTTTTAATAAAATATTTTATTCTTTTTAGTCTAAAATGATAAGTATTACAAGATTGTTTCAATCATATATATACTTACTACAATCCAAAAGTAAGGTAAGAGATATCCACTATATAAACTCCTCCACACTACATTCACATTATTTAATCAAGTATATTTCATATTATATCAAAAATAAAAAATTAACTACTCCCGATATCATGTCATTTATGTATCAAGATGTACAAATAACATGGATGAAATTGTCTGTTGAATTTTGGGGGTCCACTTGCATGCTATTATTTTATGTTATAGACACTTATAATGTTTTAATTTTATTAATATTTATTAAAACATTCATATGACATAAATGTATAGTATTACAAAAAATAATTCTTTTCGATTATATTATGTATAAATAAATTTTTTAATTTTATATTGTTAAAATAATTAACTATGCCAACATTTGTGTGCATGTCACCTAATCGATTATCAACTTCATTAAGATATTCAAAGATAATCAACTTCATTTGTATGCTTGTGAAGATCAACTTCATTTGTATGCTTATAAAGACCCGAAAATTAAATGAAGTGAATTTATATTTTAAATACGGAAACAAATAATAGACTTAGGATTTACATTCATTACACAATAAATTAGAATACCTTAATAGGGTTATGAGAATGTCCCTTCTACAACGGCTCGTGAAAAAAAGTAAATAAATAATTGAAAAGAAATAAATAAATGTCTTAGGAGGTTAACCTCTACAAACACTTGGAGGGACTCCGGGAGGTAAACTACTCACAACCCTCTTACTGATCAGGATTTAGATCTTGGTCTTCTTGATTTGAAATGATTAATAGAAATGTGAACAACACTAACCCAATAATAATATCACACTAATCACTGATACGGAAAACGAAATTTGGTAAAAATTATAAAACGACTAATGAAACCCTTAATTTAAGTAAATTTATTTAATATAAAAACCGTATTTCTATACTTATTATTACAAGTTTTCAAAACCAACTTATAAGACAAATACTTATATAAAATTATAATTTTATGTACAAGTGAGCAAAGTCAGCAATTCTCTTTTTTACCTGCTTACTGGAACCTCTGGGGGTCTATAGGGATATTCACTTACTCGTGGATCCGATGTCTAGATTTGTCAATTAACCTGACCGTCTCCATATTTCGTCCAGTAATTGGCGCCAAATACACTATCGCCTCGATACCCCGTTCGGTATGAGGTGAACCATATCTCCCAAATCCTTCCGGTATAAGACTTTTCAGTCTCGTCCCACTAAGGTAATGTCCACAGTATGGTTTTCTCTATGTACCGGGTCCGTCCACTATTTCTTAGGGTGCCTAGTAAGCATTTTATATATAGATCCTCATCAATAAAACAATCACCAATCGCATACTAACATCTCCCGTTCGGTATGAGGTGAACCATATCTCCCAAATCCTTCCGGTATAAGACTTTTCAGTCTCGTCCGACTAAGGTAATGTCCACAGTATGGTTTTCTCTATGTACTGGGTCCGTCCACTATTTCTTAGGGTGCCTAGTAAGCATTTTATATATAGATCCTCGTCAATAAAACAATCACCAATCGCATACTAACATCTCATTTCATGTTCTCATATCAATTAAATGACATTTAAGCAAACAATACAATTTCATATCTTAACAATTGAGAAATGTAATTGGGCCTTTTATTTCAAATCAGTCAATTAGAAAAAATAACGATAGGCAATCAATAAAATGAGAAGATAATTAAAAGTAAAAACTTAAAGCACACGACGGAACAATAAGCAATTTAGGTAGTATAGAAAAAATAAATAGGCAATACAGACAAAGTAGGACAATCGTACACTGACCAATTCTGGCTCCACTAGTAACATGTAATTATTGTTAGAATTTTTTTTTAATTTTCACAAAACATAAGATTATCGATTATTAAGCTTTAATTTACCATGGATAATGTGAGGGGTTCTTACCCATGTAACACCCAAGTATTTTAATTTTATTCTTCTTATTATTTTTTTTATTTCCTTTTTTTGTATTTGAATTTTTTAGATTTTTAATTAATTTAATTTGATTTAATTTAATGAAAATAATAATAATAATAATGATAAAATTGGGTAAAAATATTATTTGGATTTAATTGAAATTGATTTTGGAAAAAAGGGGTGAAAATTTGGATTATGGGGGTATTTTTAAAAAGAAAATCGGAAACCGAGGGTCAAAACGCAATTTAAAAAAGTTGTGCCACGTCAGCACCCATGTCAGCAGCCATGTCAGCGGCCCCGGCCAACCAGGACACGCCGCGTGGCAAGAAAACACTGACCAGGGGACGGACCACGTGGGCGATCCGCGTGCGCGCGATCGGACGGCCCAGATCCGTTCTCGCGCGCACGGATGGCTCAGATCAAATGTGCATACAGACGGTCCAGATTCACGCGTACGGACGACCCAGATTCAATCAGGCACGAATGACCCAGATTGCATCGCGATGGACGGTCCAGATTTAATCCCAATTAAATCGCGATGGGATGGTCCAGATTTAATCTTGATGGACGGTTGAGATTAAAAGGCAAAGGGTATAAATAACCCCACCCACACCTGACCACAAAACCCTAGCCGCCAGTGCCTCGCCGGAGAAGAAGAACCAGACGCTGGAGGAGCCGACCGCCGCCACCCGCCGCAGCACCGGGGAAGTTTCCGATCGCCGATAGAGATAAATTTTCTACCCCTGGCTCCTTTTTCGATGCTGAATCTGCCTATGGCCAAACCGGAGCCAAACCACCAGCCAAACGGCCGGAAAACCCAGCCGAAGTCCAGCGGCGCCGCCGTGACCCCCTTTGTTTTTGCCTCTGATGAGGCCCTTCCCGGCCTCCGTTCGATGCAAATTTTATACCACTGTGATCATCGTTCTTTTCTTTACAGGTTGATCAGAGCCAAACATCAAAACGCGACTCACGTCAGAGGAGCTGCCGCACCCGAAAGCACCGCCACCGGTAAGTCTCGGTCTTTCGTGATTTTTTGGCCCATCGAGGGCCCTACGGTTGTTTTATCGCAGGGACCGATGCAAGTGTGGCCGAATTCGGCCGAAAACGGCCGAAAATGGCCAACTCGAGGTGGATCGCCGCTGCAAGCGGCGACACCGTCGCCGGAGCATGGCAGAGCCGCCATGCTGGAATTTTGATATTGGCCGAAAGGGGTCCTAGGTCTGATTTGATATTTTTGGGACACGTGCAGGTACTGGTAGTGCGTTTAAGTTTTTTCAGAAAAAATTCAGGAAAATTAGGGACAGCTTGTAGGCGCACTGTAGAGTCGAATTCAGACCCTGAAACAGGTAAGGATCTCTCACCCTATTTTCTATCACGGTATTAAAGCTTAATAAATAATTAAACGGTATTTTGAGACTTTATAGATGTATAATTGATTGAGGTTACCAATGGAGCCTGAGTTTGATACAGTGTTTTCATATGTTGTTTTCATGAATCTCACCGAGGTAAGTGGACAGTAAAGGTTTTTATGTTAATAAACGAGTTCGTTATAAATTATGCTCTATTGGTCATTTTTGTTTTCTACCCACCTTTACTTCCGTGGCGGTGAGATAGTGTGATGTCTTTACTGGGCTAGTGTAGCTCATCCCTTATTTAACCATTTCAGATCAGGAAGACGTTGTTCCCGAGCCCGTTCCGCAGGAAGAAGGCGAAGGGGACGCCTAAAGACTTTATAGTTATATTTATAGTTTTTATTTTGAGTATCTCTTTTAGTTAGTTTGTTCCTTCATGCTTGAGTACGTTTTGGTGATTGTGTAAGGGATGTTAATCAAAATTTTTATTACGCTTCCGCATTTGAGATTTTTAAAACATATATTTCATTTAAATTTCCAGGGCTGTTACAACCCAGATCGGTGTTCGAAACACCGCGCTACCTACTGTGCCTCCTGACGATCTCTGAATTTTTTGAATTTTTTCTGTGAAAATTAAAATACCTGTTACATACTCAAAAATACCATAAAAGTCTAAAATTGGTGTTGAAAAATCTTGACAAATTTTAGGGTTCTGGCACCGCAGTGTTGTTGTGCTCCGGTGACGGCTCTCCTGCCTACGGCGGCGGTTTATCTTGACCTGGCCGATTTCAGCCATTTTAGGTCAATTTTGGTTGGTTTTACACGTATCTCTGTGAAAAAATATGTTAGGAAGCATCAGTTGCCTAGAAAAGTCAAAAAATCAAAACTTACTATGGGGGTCTCCGGGTGCGACAACTTCATCGGTCTTCCTTCGTGGCTAGGGTTCCTCTTCGGCTAACCTGCACCAGAAAAAGATGGTGAACACGGCGGTCAAAGAATTGCATGAAGTGAGAAACGAAAAATGGGTCATTGGAGAGGGTTTTGAGTTTTGGCCATCGCGGCTCGGCCGAGCTTTGCGCACAATTTTTACCTCACTCGTTGATCCTTTGGCTCCGATATGGCCACAAGGAGGCTCGAAATTAAATTTCGAGCGAAAAAGGAGGAAAAAGTACCTGCTTTAGCGTCGGTGGTGGCTTCGGTGCAGTGGTGATGGCGGTCGATTTCTTTTCAGGTCGCTATTCTTCTTCTTCTCTGGCGAGGGCTGGTGTGGTTAGGGTTAGGGTTCCCTAGAAAGCGTGCTTAAATACCCTTTATGTGTCGATTTGGGCTGTCCGTGCGGGGACACGTGACCCTCTTCCGTCTGTTGGATCTCTCTTATTCGAAGAATAAATTTGGACGACATGATCAGATTGAATCTGATTGTTCGATCGCACCTAAAGGAGAAACGTATTTGAGCCGTCCATGCGTGCAGGATGTGATCGGGACCGTCGGATCACCTGGTACGCTGATCGCCCTCATGGCCTCCCATGTGACGCCGATATCAGCATGTTTTGCCACGTGACGTACTTTGATTTACTGTGGCTGCTGACTGAAAATAAGTCGGGGGCAAAGATGCTCTCATTTCGTACATTATGTAAAGAGCACTTGCTTTGTATCATGAGCTTAACCTTTTCCATCTCACATGACCAAATTTCTCTTTTTTTATAATTTTACCCCATGTTTTTAAGTTTGTTTTCAAAAATACTCTCTTTATTCGAAATTTCACCTTTTTAAAAAAAAAATTATTTTTAATTTTGTCCCTATTTTATTTTTTCTCAATAATTTAAATAAAATTAAATTAAAATAAAATTTTTAATTATTTATATATATTTTATAAATAAAAACTTGGACTAAATTTTTAGGTCTAGATGTTACAACTCTCCTCTCCTTAAAAAGAAATTTAGTCCCTTAAATTTGTTACCCTTTTGCTAGTCAAATAGTTGGGGGTACTAGACTCTGAAATCCGATTCTAGCTCCTAAGTGACCTCTTCAATCATGTGATTTTGCCATAAGACATTGACGAAGAGAATTTCTCTATTGTGAAGTACTCTACTCTTCTGGTCTGCAATGTCTATCGGTACCTCCTCATAAGATAGATCATTCTGGAGTAAAATTGGTTCATGAGATAGGACATGCTAGGGGTCCAAGTTATGCTTATGTAGCATAGACACATGAAATATGTTACGGATTCTAGATAGCTCTGGAGGTAGTGCTAGCCTGTGGGCAGACGTACCAATCTTGTATAATATTTCAAACAGTCTAATAAACTGGGGATTTAATTTTTTCTTCTTACAAAACTTGATGATTCCCTTAAAATGTATGACCTTAAGAAACACTCGATCGCCTTTATCAAATTTTAAATCTCTCATCTGGGTATTCGCATAACTCTTATGCCTACTCTGAGCTATCTGGATGTTCTTCCTGATTTTAACTATCTTAACTGTAGTCTCCTCTATGAGATACATGATAAATAATTTTCTATCACCCACCTCTTTCTAATAGATCAGTGACCTATAAGGTCGGCCATACAATGTCTTATACGGGGTCATGCCGATACTTACTTGGTAGCTATTATTATAGGAGAACTCTATCAAGGATAGATGATTATTCCAATAACCCCGAAGTCTAAAACACAAGTTGGGAGTATATCCTCTAGTATGCAAATTGTCTATCGGTTTGAGAGTGGAATGTGGTGTTGATGGACAGTTTCGTCCCTATTGCTTGCTGAAAACTAGAGCAAAACCGAAAGGTGAACCTCGGATCTTTATCGGATACAACTGTCACTAGAATTCCATGTAGCCTAACTATATTTCAAATATAAATTCTTGCTAGCTTGTCCAAGGGGTCAGTCATCTTGATAGCCAAGAAGTGAAAGGACTTAGTGAGTCAGTTAATAATTACCTAGATAGTATCATGTCCCGAGCCTGCCTTTGGCAGCCCTATCACAAAAGTCATATTTGATATATTCCCATTTCCACTTCATGATTGGCAATGACTAAAGTAGTCCGTCTGAGTGTTGATGCTCTACCTTAACCTGTTGACATACAAGGTATTTGGAGACGAAATTAGCTATCTTTATTTTTATCCCGCTCCACCAAAAATGAGGCCGCACACTTTGATACATCTTAGTACTTTTGGTATGCATGGTAAACTTTAAGATATGGACCTCTGTCATGGTATCCCTTTTCAGATTACTATCATCTAGAACACACATCCTGTCTTGAAACCTGAGTAATCCATCAGCAGAGACCCAAAATTCTAAATTTACTCCCTATTCTGCATCATTCTTGAGAGCTACTAAGGTGGAATCGGTCAATTGCTTCTTTTACTCTCTAAATCAGTTTGGGTTAGACAATTAGATGGGCCAAACATTCAACCCTCTTTAAGTCTTGAAGTCGTATATGTTATGCAGCTCCTATTACCCTACATTCCAAGACCATTAAGTGAGATAATATACTTGTACTTTTTTTACTGAACGCGTCGACTATCATATTGCCCTTGCCCGAGTGATATAAAATCTTGCCATCATAGTAATTGAGGAGCTCTATCCAAAACCTCTGAAGCATATTAAGATCATTCTGAGTGAATATATGTTTCAAGATTTTAGGGTCTATATAAATCTCAAAAATCTTCCCATACAAATATTGGCGTCATGTCTTCAGGACATAGATAATAGTGGCAAGTTCCAAGTCATGGGTGGAGTAATTCTTCTTATAATTCTTCAACTACTTGAATCCATAGGTTATAATCTTTCCATGTTCTATCAGAAAATAACACAACCCCAAGTAAGAGGCATCATTATATATTGTATATCCACCCGTCCTACTCGGTAAAGCCAACACTGGTGCAGTAGTCAATCGCTTCTTGAGTTCTGTAAAGCTCCTTTCGCAATTCTCATTCCACTCAAACTTGACATTCTTTTTTGTAAGTCAGGTCAATAGAGAAGATAGGCTAGAAAACCCTTCCATAAACCTGCGATAATATCCTGTCATTTTCAGAAAGTTACGAATTGCCTTAACCGAAGTCTATTTTTTCCAATCGAATGTTGCCTCAACTTTCTCAGGATTTACTGACACCTCATCCTTTAATATTATATGCCCTAGAAAGGTAGTCTGCTCAAGACAAAGTCCACACTCAATTTTATATATAACTTTTTTTTCCTGAGAAATTGTAAAATCTGAGTAAGGTGATGAGTGTGTTCCCCTCTACTTTTTGAATAGACTAGGATATCATCAATGAATACGATGATGAACTAATTCAGGAATTGCCTAAAACCATGTTCATCATGTCCATAAAAATGGCTGGCATATTAGTTAGTGCAAATGACATGAGCAAGAACTCATAGTGTCCGTACCTGGTCATGAAGGCTGTCTTGAGAATGTCCTCTACCATGGTCTTTACCTGACGGTAACTCGAATGTAAGTCTATCTTTGAAAAAGCTTGAGCTCCCTGCAACTAATCGAAAAGATCATCAATTCAAGGGATGGGATACTTGTTCTTGATTGTGACTTTGTTTAATCCTCTGTAGTCAATACACAACCTCAGGGACCCATTCTCCTTTATTGCAAACGTGACTTTAGTACCTTAGGGAGATATACTGTGTCGGATGAACTTACTATCCTGTAATTTTCTAATTTATTTTCTCAACTTTTTCATCTCTACCCGACTCTTGCAGTAATGAACAACTGAGATGGGCTGGGTGCCAGGTTGAAGATCTATGGTAAATTCGACTTCTCTGTCTACTGGTAGTTCGGGTAGTTTATCAGAAAATACATATAAAAATTTTTGAACTACAAAGATCTCTTGGATGCAGATTTTTTTCTTAGCCTTGCCTAGTGTAGAAAAGACAACCGAGTTAAAGCGTTATATAACAATGCAATTGTCATGAGGGAAAAAAATATCTAACACTTTTATTAATTAATGAGTGACTCTTCATTATGAAGTTTGAATATAAACTTCTAATGGAAGCAGTTTATGGTGGCGTAATATGCAACTCACCAGTTTATCCCTAAAATTACATCAAAATCCCCTGTGTCTATTCCTATCAAGTTTACGCTCAATTCCCTATGGATTATCCCTACGATACAAGCTTTGTATATAACCTCTCCTAATAGCGTTCTATGCCTAGGAGTAGACACAACATAGAATTAAGATTTTCAGGTAGCACATTCAAATTTTTTGCAAAAGAATGTGAGACAAAAGAATATGAAGCACCAATATCAATCAAAACATGTGCAAGGTTGTTACAGATAGTGTACGTACCTTGTATCACGTTCGAGTTGGTTTCAGCATTCTGCAAGGTGAGGGTGTAAGCTCTACATTGGATGAGAGGTTTGACCTGATTCTGATTTCGCAGGCATTCTTTTGTGTAGTGTTGGACACTTCCACATATGCGGCAGGTATTGTTGATGCGATAACATGGTCTGTCTCCATGATCCTTGCCACAGTGCTGACAAGTCCTGCTGCATCCTGCTGTTAGGGCTTGAGAATGGGCTTAAATCATAGGTCTAGGTCTCTTATTCTGCTGAACCGATACAGTAGGTGCTAGTCTGCAGTGTGAAACCGGGGGTCTAAAATTGCCTACTATTGGAGAAAAGATACGAAGGTTGCTCTTTACTAGCTGTGCCTTTACCACAACTGCTGAGTAGGTACTGAGTTCGAGCACATACAGTTGTTGCCTGATATCAAGATAGAGACCCCACTCAAACTTTCTTGTCTTTTTTCCTTTATCCATCATACTCTTAGAGGAATACCGACCCAATTCTAAAAATCTTCAGACATACTTTAACACTGTCATATCGACTTGGACCAAGTGTGCAAACTTCATTTCCTTCAAATGCAGAAGATGCTCTGGGAGGTACTCTGCATTAAAGGCTACCAGAAGCTGTTCCTAAGTGACTGGAATGGGCATGGTGACCTGTTTCAGCTGCCACCAGTGACACGCCTCCCCCACAAGCATGTAGGTGGTAAGTACAACCTTTTATTTGGGAACCACCCCAAGAGTTGCAAAGACCTTCTCTGTCTCTACTAACCAATACTCGACCTTTTAGAAGGAGGATACCCTTGCAAAGGTAGATGAATTTAATCTCATGTACCTTTCGATGTAGTTGGGGTCCATCATGAGTAGAACTAGGTCCCATAGAAGAGAGACTGGATTATACTGAGGAGGGTCGGGTGACCTTATAGCGGCATCTAGTTGTATGGTGGGGGCACTGGATTGTACTATGGTAGTGCCGAATGATATGGTGGATGAGCAGGGTTATATCGTGGTGGCACTAGATCTTCTTATTATAGCTGTGACAGTTGTGGAGGGTCAGACAGCTCCCTCCTTTCTTCACGGGCCTGCTGGGCGGAGATAAGTATCTCCATGATCTCAAAAAGTCGATTGACATTCTCTCGAAGCGACCCATCCCAGACTTCTCGGTTTAATAGGGGTCTTTCTCTCCTCATATCCTGGTACCTGCATTTCATAAGAGAGGGTTGAGTGTCGGGTTGTATTTTAGTATTTTTAAATCTCTATGTAAGGAATGATTCCGAGGAACGCGACTCTGATACCAACTATAAATACTCAGAACTTAAAAAAAGTGAATTTATATTTTAAATGTAGAAGCAAATAATAAAGTTAGGGTTTACATTCATTACACAGTAAATTAGAATGCCCAATAGGGACACGAGAATGTCCATTTTACAACAGCTCGTGAAAAGAAGTAAATAAATGATTGAAAACAAATAAATAAATGTTCTAGGGGGTTAACCTCTACTAGCACTTAGAGAGGGTTCAGGAGGTAAATTACTCACAACTCTCTTATTGATTGAGATCTAGATCTTGGTCTTCTCGATCTAAAATAGTTAATAGAAGAGTGAGCTACACTAATCTAACAAGAATATCACACTAATAACTGATACAGAAAATAAAGGTTGGTAAAAATTATAAAACGATTAATGGAGCCCTTAATTTAAGTAAATTCATTTAACATAAAAACCGTTATTTTCATACTTATCCTTATGAGTTTCCAAAACAAACCTATATGACAAATACTTATATAACATTATAATTTTATGTACAAGTGAGTAAAATCGACAATTCTCTTTTTTATTTGTTTACTGGAACCTCTAGGGGTCCATAAGGATATTCCCCTACTCATGGACCCAATGTTTAGATTTGTTAATTAATCCGGCTGTCCCCATACCACGTCAGGTAATGAGCGCCAAACACACCATCATCTCAATATCCCGTTTAGTATGAGGGTGAACCATATCTCCCAAACTTTTCTGATATAGGACTTCTCAGCCCCGTTCGATTGAGGTAATGTCCACGATAGGGTTTTTTCTATGTACCAGGTCCGTCCACCATTTTCCAAGGTACCCAATAAGCCTTTTATATATAGATCTCCATTAACAAAACAACCACCAATCGGATATCAACATCTCATTTCATGTTCACAGATCAATTAAACGATATTTAAGCAAACAATATAATTTCATATCTTAACAATTGAGAAATGTAATTAGAGCCTTTATTTCAAATCAGTCAATCAAAAAAATAATGATTAGACAATCTATAAAACAAGAAAACAATTAAAAGTAATAACTTAAGGCACATGGCAGAACAATAAACAATTTACACGGTATAGAAAAAATAAACAGGCAATACAGACAAGATAGGACAATCATACACTGATAAGTTCTGGCTCCACTAATAACCTGTAATTAGTGTTAAGATTTTTTTAATTATCACAAAATATAAGATTATCGATTATTAAGTCTCAATTTATTATAACAGGGGATAGAGTGAGGAGTTCTTACCCGAATCGGTGTTCGAAATGTTGTCCTAGCTGCTATGCCTCCTGAAGATCCCCATATTTCTTGAATTTTTTCTGCAGAAATTAAAATACCTGTCATGTATAAAAAAAATACCCCAAAAGGCCAAAATCGGTGTTAAAAAACTTTTCTGGCAAATTTTAGGGTTCCGGCACGGCACTACCGTCGTGCTCCAGTACTGGTTCTATCGCCCAGGTCACACGTATCCCTATAAAAAAATACGTTAGGGAACTTCAATTGGCCGAAAAAGTCAAAAAACTTAAACTTACTGGTAGAGGGATGGGGGAGTCTCCCGGTGTGGCGGCTCCGTTGGTCCTCCTTTGCGGTTGGGGTTCCTCTTCGACTAACATGTACAAGAAAAAATGGTGAACACGATGGTCAAATAATTGCGTGAAACGAGAAATGGGAAGGGGGTCATCAGAGAGGATTTTGAGTTTTAGCCGTGGCGGCTCGGTCGAATTTTATCCGTAGTTTTCGGCTCACTTGTCGATTCTTTGGCTCCGATATGGACACAGGGAGGCTCGGAATTAAATTCCGAGAGGAAAGGGGGAAAAAAGTACCTGCTTTAACATCAACGGTGGCTCCGTTGCGACAATGACAATGGTCGGTTTCTTTTCCTACTGCCATTCTTCTTCTTCTTTGGCGATGACTGGTGCAGCTAGGGTTATGGTTCTCTAGAACCCGATGCTTAAATACTCTCTCCGTGTCGATCTGGGCCGTCCGTGCAGGGAAATATGACCCTCTCTCTTCCGTTGGATCTCTCTTATTCGGGGAATGAATTTGGGCTCCACAACCGGATTGAATCTGACTGTTTGATCATGCTTGAAGAAAAAATATATCTGAGTCATCCATGCACGCGAGACGTGACTGGAACTGTTGGATCACCAAGTACGCGAATCACCCGCGTGGCACCGATGTCGGCATATTTTGCCACGCAGTGTGCTCTGGTTTGCCGTGCATGCTAACTGAGCCGTCCCATGTGACCGATTTTTTTTGTTGTGATTTTACCCACTGTTTTTAAGTTTTTTTTTCAAAAACATTCTCTTTATTCAAAATTTCATCTATTTTTTTAAAAATTATTTTTAATTTCATTCTTGTTTCATTTTTCTCAATAATTTAAATAAAATAAAATTAAAATAAAAATTTTAATTATTTATATATATTTTATAAATAAAAAAACATCCCGTGTCAAATTTTCGGACTCGGGTGTTACAACTTGTATAATATTATTTTATGTTATAAACACTTATAATGTTTTAATTTTATTAATATTTATTAAAACATTCATATAGCATTTATAGTATTGCAGAAAATAAATTTTTTTGATGTATAGATAAATTTTTTAATTTTATATTGTTAAAATAATTAACTATGCCAACATTTGTATGTTTGTCACCTAATCGTTTATCAACTTCATTAAGATACTCAAAGATAATCAGATTATACAAAAGAGAATATATGAAACAAAACAGAAAAAATATTAACACATACTTATATATATATATATATTTGTGTAACTAAAATAAACCTCAAAACATTCAGGTAAAATGGTAGTTGATTGTTTAACTTCTCCAACTTTTCTAAAGCAGCATGCACCTTGTATTGAGAGTTAGAGTTTTGCACTCTGTGGATGGAGCTTTCAGAAATCGATTGTTTTTAGGTGTATTTATAATTTAATTTCATGAAAAATATGTAATTTGTAATTTATTTAGAAAGTATATTATTATTATTATTATTACTACTAAATCTTTGTTCTCAAGTGTTAATTATATGAAAGACAATTATAATATTACTATTTAATTTCGTTTAAGGCCTCTCATATTGAAGTATTTTATTCAACTTATCATGCCGAAAAATTTTAAAAGAATGTAAAAATTAATTGAATTTATTAAATTAGAATATATTTCTTGATTAGTAATTCTTAAATATTGTATTTTTTTAAAAAAAAAATTTACTACAGATTAAAGATGATAAAATTAACAAATAATTAATTTATATTTATAATTAAGTCATACTAATTTAAGCGCATAGTCATATATTTTTTCAAAAAAAAAATTCATATTTGGTAGTGTGTTTAGTTATTTGATTCTAAATAAAGTATATTATGTCTCCCATAAATTGTTAATGGAATTAACTCATTATTTTTAGAAGCAAATCAAACCTTCAAATAGAGACACTTCAAACATATCTCTAAGGGAGGGTAAAAGGGTTCTGAAACTAACATTTATGCATAGCTGCAGATATGAATACTTTATCCAGAAGTATCTTTCTAGGGATAAAATACTTTTTGCTTTTCCACTACATATACGAATTTTCCTCATTGAATTACAAGAGCCATTATATGATGAACTGGAAAATTACTTCATTCTAAATTTTTGTTAAATAATTTTTGTGAGAAATTTTATGGTTGATTTTGATGGAATTGAATATATATATATATATATATATACACACACACACACACACACAATTTTCTACTCTTCTTCTTTCAAGACAAAATTATGATTGTAGTAATAACTTCAAGACAACTGTCTTTCCAAAAAGGAAATTATTATATGTATGCTCTTCGAAAAAATTAGTTAAATTGTGTGTGTGTGTATATATATATGATAGGAAGACATATATATATCTGAAAAATAATCGATATAATGGTAGATAATAGATTTATTTGTATAAAGATACATCAAAGTATCCTAAATAAGGGTATTTAAATCAGCAAGCAGGGGCCTATATATAAGCCCTGACATCATATACATATATATATCGATGAATATATGTGTGTATATATATATATATATGCACCATTCTCGTTTATATGTATTCCTGTTTTGCCAGAGTCCTTTTTCTTTATATAATTTATACTGTCTGATCAGCAACTTTCACATGGGCAATAATAATTAAGATTTACCGAGTACAAAAAATTAACTTCAAGATAAATGGCAATCAAGATTCGAAATTTCAACCGGCTCTAATATTCCAATTACAATTAATCCTATGCTGCTTTTACAGATTTAGGCATAATAATCTTATAGACAAAAGAAATATGTGTGTGTGTGATATGCTGCTATTACAGATTTTAGCAGCAGCAACAGATAGAAAGAAAGAAAAGGGCATTGTCATGGATTGTCCAAAACATCTCCAGACTTTTCTTCCTTGTTTCACTTTCCTTTTTCCTCTTTTTTTAAATATGAATTTCCTTTCTCATTTCTGCTATATATGCATGACGATATATATTAAATGGCGAACAGACATTATTTTCCAACAGATCATATTACAAAGCCCTCCCGAAAGATTGTACCAGATGATTATATAGACGTACAGTTTTCCATTTCTTTTGGAGAAATAGATATAATATATCCTAATATTTAACTAGATGATATACATATATACAATAAGAGTATTTATGATTACCCTGAAGCAAAAACAGTCTTGTCTGGGATCTCCGGGACCATTAATACACATTAATATTGGTACCTCTTGCAAAGAAATTAAACCTGATCGATTTCTTTAAAAACCTTCTCGTGATATCCACCATCGAGATCAATATATATATATATATATTTGTATATCCAGAGTTCTACAATTAATCTCTCTGCTTTCCTCACAGAAAGAAAGAGATAACTCAGCAGAAAAAGCTTTTCCAACCCATATAAACATAAAACCCTAGAACACTGCTAAAGACAATATATATTGTTTTATCTATATATATAGAGACAAGATTATTATTTACAAGTCTTTATGGTCCATGTAAAAGACTTCTACCATAAAGACTGTGAAACCCCAGTGATCTTTAATTAGTTTTCTCTCCTTTTTGCCCCACATTTTCCTTCCCCCCCTCCCTTCTCTTTTCCCCCCTTAATTAATTCAATTTCCAAATCAAGGGCTTAAAATAGATCGACATGAAATTGTGATTTTTTCTTTCAGATTTTGATATCTAGGTTTTTGCACATGGACATGAATGAATACTTATTCGTTGCTTTTGAAAGCTGACGAGGATGATAGGATTTTTAGGGTTTACATAGGGCGGATGAATTTGGCTAGGGTTTCTAGTTTCGATACATAGGGATTATATATATACAGGATAGAGCTGATCAGCTTTTGCGTAAAACTACTGCAACTGCAACTCTTGCACAGTCTCTAGTAGATATTGATTTTTTTATTCTAATTTTTCGGGTGAAGATTCCTCCATTCATCTAGATTCTTAAGTTAACTCAGAAAAAGAAGTTGCAGACTCTCTCTCTCTATCTCTCTATCTATCTTATTCTGTCTATTTCTATGTGATTTCTCTCTTACACGGACACACGCGTTACGAGCACAATATACATACATATATATATAAATATGGATATATACACATGCAGCACACAGCAGTATGTTCTTATAGTTTTTTTTTTTTCTGTAATGCATGTTTGAAAGTTACTTGTTCCTAATCATCTACCAGTTTTCTTCCTTTTTCTTTTTTTGTTTCCTCTAGAAAACAAGAATTATATTGAGCATCCCTTTTTTAAATTAATATATAACCAGAATTATACTATGCATATATATAAAGATGATGACGATGATTAAGAACTTTATCCCGATCTCTCTTAGTACGACGTACTATGGACCATTATATTTAACAAAAAATTCCTCTAAAACCTGATCAACTTAATCTCATCTTTATCTCATACTGCTGCAACCCTTTTTCTTCTTTTCCTTCAATTCTTTTGAGTAATTACCTTGAAAATCTTATCTCTGAAGCCTTCCTTAATAAGAGATTTCATGACCTATATATGAATATATTTATACATACAGGCTTAAATATTAGAATGATAAAAAAGAGAACAATTTTAGGCAGGTACCATGTCATCCATAGAAAAGTTTACTTTATAAAATAACTAAGTAATTAAAGTTTAATTTATATGACATGTTAGAAATTAATCAGAAATATATTTATATATATACACGAAATATGAACAAGGTAAGTTGATTATCATGATCCTGATATCAAGATCATATTGTAATTGAATGGGAATGGAGATGATCATATGATTAGATTGATTAGGATGCAAGTTGTGCTGCAAAATCTCACTGCAACTTGTACATATATGTCATATATGTGTATGTGTGTTCGTATATGCGTGGTCCTGCTCCTCGTATAGTACTCAATACTCAGAGTTAGATGCTTTAAAGAACCTATGTGGGTTGGTCCCTCCTCTATAAGCTGATGACTAGCCATCTATCTACATCTAATCCTCCACTATTCCACACACCACAACTTTGGAGCCCACCTCCATCACTCCCTGTTTAAACCCGCCTATATACATACACTACCATACATCATGATATATATATATAAATATACAATCCCTTAAGATTAATTTATAAGTTTCATCTAATTTTTCTCCTAATTAGTTTTACAATATTGTAACACATAATGACAATTGCCGATTACATAAAGAAATATTCATCATAAAAACATTCAATTTTTAATCCCAAAATATAAGAATCTATGGTTCTCTCACTAAAAGATTAGTATATTAACTATTTGAAGTAAATCAATATTTAGGGTATATTTGGGAGATAATGATAAAGGTTGTGTTCATATATTTAGGTAGAGATAGTAAAGTTAGTAGTACTGCAATATATAATTAGATGTAGCTGAGATAAAAATAAGAGGATATAATTAATTAGGGTTAGGGTTTTGTTAAGTTGCCTTCCTTTTCATTCTGCTAGGCATGCATTATAAAGCTAGCTACTTGTAGTTGTCAATAAAGCAACAGCCCTCTTTTTCTAATAGATGTTGGATGGTCCCGGCCATATGAAGAAGTTAAAATTAACCTTCTCCATTTATATAATATGTATATACACACACATTTTGTATGTATATATGCTCTTTTTGAAAAATCAAAGTTATAGGCTGCAAGGATGACTACAAAGACATAACAATTAAACCAGTGATTGTTCAGTCTGTGGTATGAAAACAAGAGAGGAAATTACCCTTCTGACTCGATTAATTCCACGTGTCAACTTGCGCAAACGCCACATGGCTTTCGATGTACCATTGCTTTTCCTTTTTTAATCCCATGCAAAATAGTGCTGTTAAAATTCCAGCATCTTTTCTTTACTCAATTTGCTAGTATAATAAATTTCTCTGTTGCCCTCTCTGCAAAACAAATTTTACATTTAAATACAATTTTTTCTTCTGTCTGCTAGCTAGCTTGCTATCAGTTAAACTGAAGAGGAGAGTTGAGAATTTCCATGGTGCTCTAGTGCTCTCTCTGGTGTATTAATGCCCTACCCGTTTTGGATAATTGAGGATTGAAATCTGGTTAGAGCAACGAACATGAAAGCAAATACAAATCTGTAAGTATATTTCATCCTATTATGCACTACTGATGTATGCATATCTATATATATAAATTTCTATCATATGTAATTCTTCTATTCTCCTATGGGGGGGTCTTTCTTCTGATTTTCTCTTGAAATTAAAGCTTATGAAGTCAATTGAGTTGGAATAGTACTTCAGGTTTCCATTATCCCTAACTTTGGGAATTCTCCATTTGAGTTTAATAACATAACTAATACTTTTTTCATAAACAAATTCAATTCACCGTAAAATCCAAGTTGATTTTTTTTTCTTATGTTTGAATTATTTAATTTAGTTTATGCACCGTTCAAAACCCTTCATAATGTTCAAGATACAGTCAGTAGTACTAGAAAAAATTTGCATATGCATATTCTGTATGTATATCTAGGGTTCCTTCTGCATATGGGGAGGTAATTGAAACAAATTTATCAAGAAAGGTGGCTTAGCATTACCATGAGAACCTGGAAGTACTGATGTAAATTAACTTAATTAATTGTTTATTGATCAGCTGATTAATTCAAATGAGAGAAGAGGGCTAGTGAGGAATTCAGAAGACGATGATCTCAAGTTCGAGAGAAAGAGGTCTCGAAGCAAAGCAAGAGAATGACATGAGCAAGATTGACAAGTCGAAGATAGCATCGAGTTCAAGGCAATGGTCAGCGTTTCGAAATCCAAGAATCGTGCGAGTTTCACGTACTTTTGGCGGAAAAGACAGGCACAGCAAAGTGTGCACAGTAAGGGGATTGAGGGACAGAAGGATAAGGCTTTCAGTTCCCACCGCAATTCAGTTATACGATCTTCAAGACAGACTTGGACTTAATCAGCCTAGCAAGGTAATAGATTGGTTACTAGATGCCACTAAAAATGATATTGACAAGCTCCCACCTCTTCAATTCCCACCAGGATTTGGCCAATTCCATCACCAAATGTTTCTTCCTCATCATGAATTATCGCCTTCGATTAATTCCATTTCTCAGTCTTTGCCTTTTGCTTCCTTTTTCGATGCAAATCATTCTAATCCTTCTAATTTCTTGAAGGATGGAATGTCAGGGTTACATAGTTCCTTAGGGATTAAGACCAATAGTGTTGGTGATGGGGATCATGATGATCATCATCAGTCAATAAATATGGCAAAAGTTAAGCCATATTGGGACATGGATTATGCTAATAATTCATTCAGAACTGCAGCAAAATGTAAGGAAGTTGATAATCATCAAAATAATACTCCATCAGCTGCAGGCAAAGGCAAATGGATTAAGTCAAGTGTAGTACAAAATCGAGATCAAGATAATCAAGATCATGGACCAATCAGTGGCGGGTATTTGCCATCGTCATCAGCTCAAAAATTCTTTCCTCTAGCTAATCATTGCTACCTAAACAATCCCATGCCTTTCAATTCCTACTACCATTACAATTGGGATCCTTCTTCAAGCTTGTCTCTATCACAATTTGGAGGCCATGGTTACCAGCCCCAGCTAGATCAAAGTAATAATAATTCTCTCAATGATGCAGCTGTTACTTTGGCCACACCACCATCTTCTTCATTGTCCCTCTCTTCTACGCCATCTCACTCTCAACTATTGTTTTGTCCGCCTCCGCAACTCCCACCATCATTTCCATCATACCCAACTCCGTATCTTACTACTCCGGCCGCGCCGGAGAGTAGTGATCAGGCCAGGCAGATCAACCATTTGCAGATGTTAACAAGTAATAATTCTCTGAAATTGAGCTCATCAGCTATGAAGGTTCCATTCCAGTTGAATGTAAATTATAGTGCTGGTGATATGCAAAATCACAATAAAGGTAGCCCAAGCAGACAAGGATAACAATGATTCTTGAGGATCTTTCCATAGTGGCTTTAATTTCTTGATTTTGTGTGTGTATACATATATATACACCTCAGCACGGAATATAGAGCTGAGACTTAAGGCTATGAGGGGAATTGTACGTGTTACAGAATCAAGACCCTGAAGCACTAGCAAAGCAAGAATCCTGAAGAGGCCTTTTTATAAATGTACACATGCAACCAAACGAGTAGTACAAGAGAAACCAGCTCGCATGGGCATTGGTGTACCTCCAAGTAAGTAAGATATATATATTTATATATACAGTGTTGATTTTCTCATGAGTTTGATATATAGATAACGATCTGCAGGCAGTTAGTGACCTGATAGGTGGAAGTTTGTAATTTGGTAATTATATATATAGGAGTGCATTTAACTCTTGGTTTGAAATCTTTATGCAAATTAATACACATATATATATACACGTTCATAATAAATCTGATACATATATGTTTACGTATAGATATATTCACAATAAACAGTTCTGCTTAGTGTCTGCATATATATGTTTTTAACAAACGGGTTAAGCAACAATTTATTTGAGGTTAAATATAGCATTTTCTTGGTCAGTTTTCCTTTCAATGTTAACTATATATATATATATATATATAGCATATATGTTAACAGAGAATTGTGAGTTTCAACAATTAACTTTTCATGTATTATGAAGTATTATATCATATATATATATATATATATATGAATTTGGTTCATATTTAAGACACTAATAATGATTATTTTAAAGGAAGACGTTAACTATCATAACAAGCATGGAAAAAGGAAAATTACATGGTTTTGAATTTTGATTTTCTAAAATAATATATAATCGTAGACAAAATTTTCCACATTAGTTATTGAAAAATAATTGTAAGTATATAAACAACTTTTTTTTTTTTTTTTTTTTCTTTTCCCATACTTTCACTACCCCTTTTTACTCTCATTTTTATAATTAAAATGTTCTATTTTATAAAAATAATTTTTTTTTTTTACAACGACTGGGGTTCAAATTTTGTTAAATTTCTTAAAAATCACCTGGAAATTAGAATTTGATAAGTACAAACAAAAATATTTTGTGGGAATTAGAAGTGGCATGAAATTGAATAGGAATAAATCCTTTACCAAGTTATGTAAAAACAAATCTTTTAACGTTTTAAAATATATATATAGTTCTTGCATTATAGATAAGGAAATTAAATTTAATTAATATTTTAGAAACTAATAGTTTAGTTAATATTCTTATTTAATTTATTATTTTAAATGTTTAAATTAATTGAGAAGGATTCGATTTACTTATATTATAACATGTTATTTTACACGTAAATCCATCAGTATTTAAAATATACATTATGTATAAATTTTATGTAAAATTAATTCTCAATAAAAACCGAGTTACTAAGATTTAAACATTAAAATTATTATTTTAATATTATCTTATATAATATATTAAATTTTAAAATAATCAATTCAATTAACCATCAAAAATATTACTATAACATTAACTTTCACCAAAAATTAAATCTTTCCTGTTAATTTTTATTTGAGCTTCCATTATATTTGATCTAAAATTATCTTAAAAGTTTAATATAAATAATTTTTGTTGAATTAAACATAAGATATTGTTTATTGATGATATGCTGTAAGTTAAAATGTGTTTCACTTGGAAGATGAGATGATATAATATATATATATATATATATATTTCATTATGGTTGGTGTGGGATAAGACTTTTTGTACATCTCATGCATTTCACATATTATTAATTCCACAATGTTTATTGTGTTTGTATTTTTGACTCATATCGAATAAGAACAAGAAAATATTATGTGGTTTAAATTTATTATGTAATTGACTTTGAATTAAAATATCATTTTAAAACTGTATTATATTTGTATTATGTATTCTATTTTGTTTTATAACATTAATTTTAAACTAAAGTTAGAGTCAATTATTTATTTACTTTTTTTTTTTTTTTTTTTTTTTTTTTTTTCCAAACATGATGTGTAGAAAAAAATTGACGTGAAAGTAGATGGTTAGAAATAAATTAATTCAGAAAATTTTTTAAAATTATAAATTAATTCAGAATTTTCAAAATATTTTTGCAGAAATAAATTAATTTATTAAGTCGTTCTCTGAATTCCTTCTTATATTTGCGCACGCCTGCATCATCTCTTTTCTGCATCAACATAATTGAAAAGCTTTACTGTGTAAACTTAATTTTCACGTATGGATGCATACATTGCATACATATATATATATATATATAGATACATACATTGGATACATATATATATATATATATATATATATCCACATTCATAGTTAATTTTTGGGTTTGTACGGATATCTTTTTTCAAATAAAATTTTTCTTACTTCTCAAAAGAAAATGAGTTTATAGTTTAGTACATAAATATTGTATAAAAGATCTACATACGTATGCATATATATATATATATACATAGAGAAAAGAAATTAAGGAAAAGAAGAGTGGGATCTGTTGGAGACGAAGGAAAGATAAACGTGGCATATTAAAAGTGGCGTAGTCAAGTTTATATGTATATATAATTCAACTCCCGTACGTGGACCACTTTGAATGCAAATTAATGTATGTTGAAGAGCGGAGAGAATCTTTAATTTAAACTTCATTTTCTAGTCTATTTTCAGGGCACACAAACAGGCAGTAAGCTTAAGCATGGACAGAAAGTTAAAAGGCATAGAGAAGAAGACTCCACAGGAAAAGCCAAAAGTTAAAATTAAAGCTAGAGTAGAGTAGAGTAGAAAATTCACTCTATGTTGCATGCATTATATATATATATATATATATATTATATGCTTTTGATTGGATTATTGATACCGTCTCTATTTATTTTTATATACTTTTATTATTAAAAATTTATGTTATGATAAGTGTATGTACATCATTTTTATTAATAAACAAAACATTTTTAATCACAAATATATATGTGTATACATATACATGCCAACTGAGATATAATACTCTAGTTTCTTAGATATTGAGATAAATAGGAAAGAGAATGAGCACTAATAATTCATTTAATTAATTGATAGTGATACCATATACATATACATATGCCTGTACGTATACATGTTTGTATATATTTATTTATATAGAGAGTAAGAGGTAGGCAAATAGCGAGAATCTTGGATGAATCAACGAGCTGTTACTGCAAAACATACATAATTTTTCCAGATCCAAGAAAATCTATCAGCCTCTTTACAACTTGACTCTTTAATACCTACACAACTTTAAAGCTGGCTGTCATTTAAAAGGTTGCCTCCTCCTTTGTGGTCCATTTTACCTGTTATATACATAATTAATGACTCAATAATAATAATAATAAATATTGTACATTTTTTATATAGTCAAAAAAAATATATCACAATAAAAAAAAAAATTAATTAAGTCGGTGTTATTAAAATTTTACTGAAATATTTAATTATTTATTGTATTTTTTAAATAAGTTAAATAATTAATAACGGTAGTTTCTCTCTCTCTCTAAGACGTTAGATTGTCACAGATAAAATTTAAGAAGCAAAAAATAAAAACATATATAATATTTAAAAGTAAAATCTCTGATTTAATTATAAGAATTAATTGGTTGATTTTAAATTATTATTTTTTCTTAATCATGTTAAAATATATATTTGCATTTGTCTCAGCAATAATTTTCTCCTATATAATTGTAGGACAACATAAGTAAAATGAATATTAAATAATAAATTAATAAAATAAGAGCCCCCGGCGAGGATCGAACTCGCGACCTTTCGCTTACGAAGCGAACGCACTACCACTATGCTACGGAGGCAATGTTGCCTCTTGATTCCACTTTTAAATAAATAGAAAATTTGGATGCCGTACAATCGTAACAAATCATAACGAAAGATTAGATATATCATAAAGTTGTACTTTTACGCTTTAAAAATTCAATAATCAATAAATTTTTTTAAATTGAAACTTTACTAAAATATCAAAAAATTCAAATTTTTTTTTATAAATAAAATAATTTCTCAATCCAAATACATATTATATTTTCTAAAGAAGAATCCAATCACTCATACATTATAAGTTTCCATAAGAATTCTATTCTTCAAAATTGTAAGGAAAGAAAATGGAATAAACTCACAGCTCAAATAATAAAGAAAATAAAACAACAAAATAATTTCAAATTAAATATTCAAATAAGAAAATCTATTTTTTTTTTTTTTTTTGGGTATACACACTTTTAACTCTTCTAATCTAAATGTCATGGAATGAAGGTTGTAATTTAGAGTTTATGAGACTTAATTCTCTTCTCTTCTCTTCTTAGGGTTTTACAGTTTTTAAACTAAACACTAACATATATACAAAGTTGTTCTCACTATAATTATTACATTACAAAAATAGCCCAAAATAATTATATAACTTCTCTTAAACCTATAATCAAATAGTTTAAGTATTTTATTATCATGTATAAGGTATTATAATAACTGTATGTATATATTTTTTAAATTTGATATATTAGTGTCAAAATTTATGTAAGATATTTCATAATAGATTGTATTTTAAAATTAATTTTTAAGTTTAAAAATAAGTATTCTTCAATCTACCAACTCTAATCATAATTTCATGTTTGTTTGAAAGTAACTTTTAGTTATTATTTTATCGGATACGACTCACGTTCATCACGACCTAATACAAGATATTAATTATAACTCAGCCATCCGTACATCACTTGATGCATATGAAACTTAAATAGCAAGAATACATTGTATAATTCCAGAATTTTGAATTCAGTAATTAATTTGGTCATGAATTTTGTCTTCTCTAAATTCACCTTCCTATTATAATCTTTCTCATAAATTCATAATTCATTGTATTTGTCATATGTATTATATTTGGATGTGATTTGAATAGGATAGTCAATGCACTTTTTTTATTTAAAAAAAAAAAAAAAAAAAAAAGTAGATTATTGTATCGCATCATTAAAAAGAATGATGAAAACACCATCAAACAAAATAATAATAATAATAATAATAATAATAATCTAGCGCATTACGTACCTTCTGTTTTTGTTTTAGCATAACTTTTTAAGTCTTGGCTAAATTGCTAAATATACAAAATGATTCTTAGCAATAGCATATGACTTCTATGCACAAGTGTTCTTTTTTATTTTTCCTGAAGAACAAACGGAAGACACATAGAGACTTTAGGTTCACTATCAAATGAACTTAAACCTCTCGTTGTTCGTTTCCGAATCCGTCCACTCTCTTTAACATCAGCATTCGCAGCATTCAGATTCCAAGACCAAAGACAGAAACCTAAGACTTTGTAGTTCGAGTACTTGAGAAATTAAAATCAAGTGTTTGGAAGTCTCACATTTTGGCTGTTGTGAAAATGTGTTTAGTTCCATCATTAAATAATTTTGAGTATCAACTTTCCTACTCGCAGCTCAGGACTCAACTTCTTTACCCATGAATTATTTTTTCTTTCATACCAGCAAGGAAAAGAACAAATCTAATATCACAATAAAGAAAAAGAACAACAAAGTTATTAAAACAAAAAAAATCCTATTCTTGAAACAGCTTCTGCTACTTTATAAACAGCTGCCGGCGCTTACCTTGCCTGGTTTTTGTGCCTGCTGCCTCCCCGATCACAATCTCGTTGACTAAATCCTTAAACACCAGCCGCTCAACATCTAACACGACACCTGGGACCTCACAGGAGAAGTCTGTCCAACTCTCTGACCGATGCATTACGTCCTCTGTTAAGATGCCTTTCAGGCCATCTTCCTCTTCTTCCAAGTCCCACACTGCTTTCCAGCCCTCAACTTGTTCCATCTCCTGACACAGTTCTTTCAGGAATTTTTGGGCATTCAGGGTTTTTTTTGCCAGTTTATCAGACTTCAAATATGGCTCTGAATTCACCCCCAGCAAAGCTAATTTCTGGACAAGAACCTCATTAACAGTGTCGAATATGAGCTTCCGGTGGAACTTCTCCTGATCCGACTTTGAATTGGAAGCCTTCCGAAGGATGCTTTCTTCTTTCGAGTGCATATTTCTTGCCTTGGTCTGCTCCAAAACAAAGAACAATTCAGGATTGATTGGGTGACCTGAAGGATCGAGCTGAAAGGTCGCCAATCCTGAACCAAGGTCTCTAAGTAGAAGGCCTGAAGCTAATAATATCTCAGAAATGTATCTGTGGTCAGGATTTGGGTTCTCACAAAGTGATGCAATGTAGTCTGTTCTGGCTTCATCATGGCTAGAGTTTAGTCGTCTCAGCTTTTGCACCAAGTTTTCAATGTTCTGTAATTTCTTGTGATTCATCTCTGACGTAAGACCAGATACTTTGCTGCTCGCAAAGTCAGCAAAGGGAATCCATCGTTCATTGTGATTGTCGGTGGAACCTCGAGCACCATCACCTGTAGCATTAAGGAATGTTCAAGTCAGAGAGCAGATCAGAAGTTTCCTTCTGAACCTTTAAATTAAGAATGATGTCAAACAACTCCCCTTTATTATGTCAGTTTATCCTTTATTTAGTTACAACTCACTACCATAGCAGATTAAGATAATCACTTAAACTATAATTTCAATAAAATCCAACTATTACATCTGACCATAATCAAGTTAATCAGTAAACATATTCCATATTGATATAAAAGATAGATTTGTAGTGAATAGTAGAAAATTCACCTCCTTGCATCTGCTTCACAGGAGATGGTGCGTCGTCTCTGTACAATAAGGTATCAAGGACAGAGACAGGACTTGGATGTTCTGGTGGAACTGTAGCAAATTCTGCCAAGGATCCATCTTGACTCAATCTTGGAGCTGACACCTAAAACAAATAAAACAAAAAAAAATTTGTCAGTTACATAATCAGACAGTTGACTGGATGGGGAAAGACAAAAAAGAACCTACTTTCTCCATTGAGGTTGAAACTGAGTACTTTTCAGCCTTCAGGGATGGACTCTGGTTGCTGTTGACTTCAACAGATTGTTCAGTACTGGCAACTTCAGTATCTACCTTTGGCTCCAACACAGTACTGCTGTCAGAATGAAGAGATGCATCATCCCCCTGGTAACTTGAACTTCTAGATTCATTGCTTATCTGACTCAATTGGTCATCACTTCTCTGCAAGTCGCGAGATTTTGATCGAAGTTTACCACCAGGAGAGCTTGATTCTGTCAGATGCCTGTTGGATTGCCTTCTGGGTTTGCTTGAATCAGATGGAGGGGTAGGTGGACGGGATCGCTTGTCCAACTCAAGCTTCTTCTGCTGCAGTCTCGGGCTTGTAGATCCAGAATTCTTTACTGAAGTAGCAGCACTTTCTTTGGACAGTTGTTGAGGCTTTGTTGAGGACTGTGAAGATCTGATACTCCTACTACTCAATTTCTTATCAACGGAACTAATGGAGAAGTCATTGAGCATGTTTCTAGGAGACTTGTCTTTAGCTGTTCTGCTATTCCTTGAACTCCTTTTACTATCTACAGCTGCATGAATTTGGAGTTTGTTGAGATCAGAAAAACTATCAATTGGAATTACTGATGAAGCAGGCATACCTGCTTTGTCCACAAGTTTTGCAGGTTTCATGATCACAATTGGGGATTCATTGCTCCTGCTATGCTGACCTTTTGAATTCTGACTGAGAACCACAGATTTTGGTTCGTAACCGTTTCGAGCTCTGAAGGTCAATGGTTGTTCTTTCTTGGTCTCTAGGAACCCCTTTTCTTGCATGGCTTCCAGTATCTGTTTAAGAGCTCCCAGATCCTTCCCAGATCCCTTGACTTCAAGATCATTTAATTTTTTCTGGATTTCGCTATAAATAGAAGGAGATGAGGAATTCAATGTTCTCTCTTGAACTTTTACCACACTAAAAGCTGGCTTTTGTGAATTTCGAATACCATCCAGCTGCCTCCATGGTGCTGATTCAATTGGAAATTTTGAACTTGAAATTGGCTTCATGATTAGATCAGGATTTTTCCACCGTGGTGATGCCGGATCTTTGAAAGAGCTTCTTGGGGAGCTAGGAGAGGTTCGAATTGGCCTATTGAGATCACGTCTTAATGCCCTAGAGAAAGGATTTCCATCCTCAATGGGGCCAGTTTTGATCAAATGCAAATCATTGTCACTAGCTGAGGCAGAATCAGGCAATGTTTCCAAGCCCATCAACTTTGCTACAACACCAGCAGGACGTTTCTGGCTACCCAGTAATCCTCGTGGACTAGAGACTTCATTACCAGAGTTGACCGAATTCTGAAAGCTTCTAGAAAGATAACCCGCATTTGATTCAGAGTTGGAACCGCGAACTGAACCTTCTCTACTATCCAATGAAAGCCTAGGAAGCTCTTTCAGCTTTGGTACAGATTTGCAGGAGTCTCGTGATTCAAAAGATAATCGATTTGTCTCTCTCCCATCATAAGAAAATCGAGGAGCATCTTTTGCTATTGAATGCCAAGACCTATCTTTTGCTTCATATGATGATCTACGAACTTCTTTAGCTTCAGTGTAACAGCGAGGTGCCTCTCGAAGTTTGGCAAGAACCCTAAGAGACTCCGACTCCTCGATATCAACATCACTTAACCCAGCACCATGAGATCTATCTACTGACTTAGACGGTTGTATTGGCCTTGGAGAGTCTTTATGCTTCATAGCCTGGCCCTTTATTTCCTCTTTGGTGGTGGTTTTAACTGAAAGTCCTCTTACTTCCCTATACATAGAGTCCTTGACCACATCACGAAGATCAGGGGATTGCAGCCCTAGATGTGGAAAGGAACTTGCTTGGTGAATTACTGGCTCCCTGGAAGGGGTACCAGGAAAAATTGTTCTCTCAAAGGCAGAGGCTTCTTGTTGAGCCATTTTATTACACTCTGAAGAGGATAAAGAAGATGAACATGTTGATGAGAAAGAAGGTCTCGATGATTCAGTAGAAGTCCTCTGTTTCTCACTCACACTCCTGTTCACATTCGTTTCCTGTAATTACAACATTATAGCATTAGGACAACCAAGAACTTCCATCACCAAAATAGATTAGTGACAGCATAAGGAAATTCAAGATTGCCAGGAAAATAAGGAAAGAAAGATTGGTTGGAAAAATAGTGTTACAAGTTCATGTACAAACAGAAAAAGCCCAGTGACAGGCCAGAATCGAGAATTACATTTTCAGAACAGTTTAACATAAGAACGTGAAATCCTACTTTGTTGCTGATCCAATATCCAGTCATTCAAATAGGAAAACCAAAAAGATCAAAACAGGCCTAAACTTAAAGGATCTCTCCTGTCACTTGCATCTTAATGATATAAATGATGTTCTATGAATTTGCAAAGGAAGAAAAGAATGTCCAAAAAAAAAGGAGAGACAGAAAGAGCTTACAGTTGCAATTGATTGATTATATGGATTATTAGACTCTCGTTCAAAGCCATTGCTATTGAAGTGAGAACTACCTGAAAAGTATGAAGGCATTAGTTAAATCAAACTGCAATACTAACATTTTAATGCTTGAACTCAGCAGAGCATTTCAGTTCTCCTCCCCCAGTTTCGAAACCCCTAAAGAGGCAGAAAATGTACAAAGAGGGTAGGAATTAACTTGTAACTAACAATGCGACACCATCATGTGCATACTGCATTTAAAACTTATAACAATTGAAGAAAAAATGAGCAAAAATAATTCAAACCCTATTCTACTCCTTCGAGATACAACTATGTGAAGAGTTAACAAAACTATCAATAATAAGTTGCATGTGACACGCATACTCTCATTCGTAAAATTCAAGTTGGCAGCATAATAAGTATTTGCCAGAATTCTAACTGAAGTAGGTAACTTAAAACAACAAACAATTTGAAAATAAACACACTCAGGGCGAGTATAATTACACACATAGACATTGGTTAATATACAGGCATGCATAAAGCAAAGGACTTGATGAACAGTATATATTTTATGATACCAACTGTAGTTTTTCTAGAGTGAGCTGCAGTGGATTAAAAACATAGAAAGAATGTACAGAAGCCATAGAAATTCTTCTTCTCAGCTATGTTTGGATGTGGGAATGAAGGTGGTAATCGAAGGAATTGGAGTTTATTAAATGAAGTCTACAGAAAAAATAAAATTTTTCCCTTATTTGAAAGTTTATTGAAATTAAAAGGCAAGGATAATATAGAGATCCGTCTAAACCCTAGATTCGGTATCGCTTATCCTTTGAATTAATCCAAATTGGGATAAAATGGAAGGTAAAAGAATTATATTTAAGCTTTTGAATTACAGAAAAAAGACCAATTTCGGGAAGATCAAAATGAAAATCAACCTTTTCCTTCCCTTCCCCTCCATATCCCTCTACTTCTTACAGTGGAACTTCCACACACACTCTAAAGCAATGATTCAAAACTGGATTGGATCAGTCGTAACCTAGCAACATAACTAAAAGAATACTGATAATACATTGATTAAAGAACTAAAAACTGTTGAGACATTAGCAATACAAGTCAGATGATTTACCTGGTGCAGAAAGCCTCCTATGGCTCAGACGCCTACCAGTGAGGTTATGGTGACGGTCAAAGAGTTGAAAAATTCCAGTCATGCATCCTATCTGCTTCTGCAGATCTGGGTTGTCATCTGCCAATGAATGTAGAAGCTTGGCAGCCATCTTTCCTCCACTAACACCTTAGTTACAAAAGCTAAGACTCTTTACTTTCCACAACTCTACCGACCCTGTTCCTCCCACTATAACGTCTTTTTACAACACCAACACAATCTTGCATCCAGGAATGTCGAATCTAAGACCCTCAAGCAATCTCTGAGATTGAATTTCAGATTGAGAACAATTGGACATAGAAATGTTTGACTCTTCTTTTGTTTTTCCTTTGCTTTCGTTCACCTCTATAAACCAGAACGAAATTGAATCTCTTTCCATTTCCATTTCATGATAATAGCTGTATTCCCATGTATAGAATAGAAAAAGCTTTGAATTTTATTTCCTTTTTTGATATCTAATTACCACAAATGTAAGGAACAATCTCGCCCAAAACCCATTATCTTCCAGCTACTTCACAGCTCAAGCCTAGCAACCACTGTCTTGTATCAGTACCCATAATATCAAAACTTTCCCTTCTCAGACCAAAATCCTTACCATCAAAATTTTCCCTTTTCAACCCAAAATCCTTCTCATGACAATATCACATTTTCAGATGAGAAGAAAATATAAATGAAAATGGAAAAAAAAAATACCCTTTTGGGAATTTTACCCGGATGGTTGCATCAAATCCCAACTTCTTGCAAGAATGAAAGAAAGCAAACGTAGGAAACCAAAATCAGTTCTTGTGAGGCATATATACAAACAGGGAAGCTACCTTATTAAGTTTCACAAATGAATCCAGACAATGCATTGTGTGAGATACCCTTAATAGAAGCAGCATGCAAAGGAGGGGACCCTTCCTCAATATCCCAAGCTTACAAAATCCAACCAAAAACCATAACTTATTCCTCCAGCTCAGTTACCCAGAAGAAGAAACTATTAAAAATGGTAAAAATAAGAAATTGCAGAAAAGGAAGGAATTGAGGAATGTGTGGAAGAGACAGGCTGTGCTACAGTTCCCCTGATAGAACAAAATAGGAAAAGAGGGCAAGCAGGAGAGAAGACTAAAAAGAGAAGGGAGGGAGGGTGGGGGGGGAAGGGAAGTTTTGTTTTTGCTACATCATTTCGTCATCAGGTTGAGGAAATCAGCTTGGGAAGAGGCATTTGCCAATTTGCAATAACAATAACAATAACAATAATAATAATAATAAGTTTGATTTATTTATTTTAGGGAAGAAGGAAAGAGAAGGGTATGTGTGTGGGTCAGGTGTCACACAGGCTCTATCTCACAAATCCATGTGGGATGAGTATGTAGGTGGGTCTGGAGCTATCTGCATGGCATGTGATTTTGTCAGGGAGAGAGGTTGTTATTATTTATTATTATTTACAATTATGTGAAATATAATATTAAATACATATGTGTAGGAACAGTGGAGTAGAGCTTTCCTAAATCACCTGCAGAGTCAGTTCCCATTTGCTGCCGATTTTTTTCACATGCCATATTTAGCTTGCATCACTTTTCTCTCTTCTTTTTCTATTCTAATGTATATAAATTCTTATATAATATATAAAGATTATAAATGTAGTTACTGTATATAAATTTTTATTTTAATTATTTTCCAATTATTATCGATAATGTTTTTCAATTTAGTTTGATGGTATAGAAGATGCATTCCCAAAATTATATGATTAAATTTTAATTTATAAAGTGGGTTCAATTGAATTATTGAATTGTTAATCTACAACTACACTGGCTAGTAAAATGATTGTATATATTTCATGTTAGTTTACAAAAAACAGAAATTTCCAAAAGTTGGTATGTTTTATTATACCGATTTAATTTAATTTTAATATAATATTTTTAATAGTAAAATAAGAATGTGCATTTTTTAATAATTAAAAAAAGGGAGGAATTTAATCCTAATATTAATTATTCCCTTGTTTTTCTCCTTTTCCTTTTAAAAAATTGCCCCTATTATTTATCTTCTTTTACACGAAATGATGTCGTTTTGAAATTATAACCACTAACATCTATAATGTGCAATTAATTTGTCTTTATTTCCTTGACAAAATTTGAATATTAATAAAATTTTATAAACTATTTATTTTGTTGTATTTGGTTAAAATAGTCTTTTATTTTTATTTAATTTTTAAATATTATTTGTTTTATATATAATAATATAATTAATATATTTTTTTTTCACAATTTTAGTGTTATAATTATTAACTTTATATTTTATTTTATATCAAAGAAAAAAATCATAAAAATATCTAATATAAATCAGACTAATTAGATTAAGACTTGGATTAATATTTGATTATAAAATATTTCAATTGAATGTCCATCCTTAATATATATATATAGAGAGAGAGAGAGAGAGAGAGAGAAACAAACAATAAGACAGTAATCCGGGGGGTAGCATACATGGCGGCCATTATAACCAACCCAGATTAAGCCAACAACTCAATTAATTGTGTTTGAATATTTATCACTTTGATTAATTTATTCAAAACTGACATATATATATATATATATATATTTACACACTTATGAGATATATTATTTTATGTAATAAATAAATTTTCATAAATAATTTACTAAAATTTAAATTAAGCAATATAATTTATAGAGTAAACTTTGTGTTAAATATAATACAATATTTTATATAATACCCGTTATGTAAGATCATTCCTTAAAACATTTCATACCCATTTTGGTAGTTAACAAATATATGTATATAGTCAACTTAGGGATAATATGTTTATGTATGTATATCTTTTGATTATATAAATAACAAAGTGGATTTTATTCAGGATTAGTTGAGAATTATGTGTCGGATTCCAATGGGCACATGGTTCCCCACCACTTATGGTTTGTCAAATCCCTGCATTTTGCATGCCATGTATTAGTTTTCATAATTTCTTCTTTTAATTCTTGTCATAATAATATGATTTGATTCATACATGCGCATATATATATATATATATATACACATATATCTCACTCTCTCTCTCTCTCTCTTGTATGAGAGTATATACATATACATGTAGCATCTCTAGAGATCATAAAGAATTTGTGCTAAGAACATAAATTGAGAAAAGTAGTTTAAACAATTAAATATGTTAGCTAGTCTCTTTATGATAAGAAAAGACTTTTAATAATAAAAAAAAATGTTAATACAAGACAGTGCAAAAAATTACATAAAAATGCATTTAACATGTTGAGTGATAATCAAGGTTTTCTAAAAATTTATTTAAATTAGATATAAAAATATCTCATAAGATATTTTAATTTTGAATTAGAATGATATAATATGAACAAAATTCTTATAGTTCAATTTGTATCGTCTTAAATGAGCTGCTCGTCATTTTCTAGTAATAAGTTAAAATATATTTAGAACAACTTTAAAATTTATAAATTCACATTTAGTTTAATTAGTAGGATTCATAAATTATCTTACAATGACAAAGAAAAATTGGCCTCATATAGAATTCTATATAGATTGAGAATAATGGATTATAAATTTTATTAAAATTTAATGAAATTTAGCATATTTATTCTAAATATGGTAACTTGTTATCATTTTAGAGAAAAATTTTAGAAATTTTTTAGTTGTAAAAAAAATTAAATATTTTGTAAACATAATCTAAATGTGAATTTCTAAATGAATTTTACAAAAATTCTTAACATGTTCCAAAAATAACCTTAATTACCATAATCTAATTCAAGTTTTGCCTTAAATATGTTATATCCTACCTGAATACCGATTAGGCAACAATTCTCATTATGTTAGCTATTTTAGTTAAGAAACTACATATTCCTAAGCAAGTTCATACACTCGACACTTAGAAGTGAAAATATACTACTAATATGAAATAAATTGCACATTTAGGATACAAATTAGTATACAATAAATTACTAAATCTAAAGTCTTACATTGCCTTTAGACACTAATATTTATTATGGAAAACCACCCTCCTACTAAGGCATAAAATTTTACGACAGTGAATCCTTCACAATAGCTTACTAGGTGTATATACTAATAATTGTTTTACTAATATTTCTCTCTATATATTATACAAGCTATTGGAAGCAAATATTGCACAAGACCTCCTCTTAGAATATCCTCTGGCTACATTATTTTGGTATCTTTCAACATGGGACATCAAGCTCTCCAATATACTTACATTATCTATCACGAAGTGGGTCTTATTTTTTACTAGGCTAAGCTAAATCAATAAAGTCTCAAAGTTGAACTTTTAAGCAAATATTTCATTATGCTATTATAAAGCTTATACTACAAAGGAATCAACGAATACATGGCAAGCTAAAAGTACGGGCTATATAATGTATCCTACAAGCAAAGATAACATATATGCATCAAGAAAAAATCCTTCACATATCTCTGCCATGCAAACATCAATTTCAAGCCACTAGAAGATAAAAGAACTATTTTGTCATCCCTTTGCTATGGCTATAAATCGTTATCAACATGCGTCTGACTAGTTCCATGCCTCAGTCTTCTCCTTGAGTGCCTTTAAACCATGTACATCAATCAATGAAGGATTCACCTTTATATTAAATGTTTAAGAGAGATAAGTTTTTCTATTGCATATATATTTGGATCCAGAAGTATCTAATAAGCGTATTCCACATAACATCTCATCCTCAAATACTACACCCTCTTTCCATTTACATTGCCTTCAGTAAGAGATGGGTCATTTTGATCTCACATGATTTTTTAATTAGCCTACTGTCTCGCCCACAATTTCCTTAATTGTGGAATACCATTGGGTATTTTGGGTCAGATCTATCTTCTATATATTTATCAATTCTATGTTGTACACATCTTTTTTTTACTAAAGAATGAATTAAGATACATTAGAAAAAATAAATCAAACATGCATCTCTAAATTTAGAGTTCAAAATTTTCACTTTAAAATTGTGTCAAAATACTTATGAGTTCCTATACGATTTGATTTTTCCATCTAAACTCATATATATATTTTTGGCTATTTTAATTATGTATTTTTAAATGTTTACCGAATCTATTTTTAGCTTTAATTATCGTTATGGGTCACTAAGTCTCAAACATATGGTCATTTGAGTTTTTTTTATCTAAATCCCTATATTTTTTAGTCTATATTAACTATATACTTTTAACTTTTTATTAAATCCAACCTTAGTCTTAATTGTCGTTTATGAGCTATTAAGCCTCAAACACATTATTGTTTATGTGTCAAAATCAGAACATGTGAACAATAATATGACACATGATATGACTGTCATGTTAGATTAACAAACTCAAAAATTCATCTATCACTCCCAATTCTTATCATCATCTTTCTCTAACCCCCACTATTTTTTTGAGTTGTAATCTAATACCCTTTTATACATGTCATTTCTATACTTCTTCATTCTCTTAGAGAAGATTTCAAAAACTTATTCGTTTGTTTTAGGTACCATGAACAACAAGAGAGAATAAGGAGATCACCTTATTCTTTCCTCGATTTTGGGAACATGGATGGAAAAAAGGAAGGAGGCGACAAGGAGATAAGATGGTATTTGAGATTTGAAGATTTCTAATGTTAGAGCTCGAAGGAAGGGTGGAGCTCAAAGGAAGAAGATGGCAAACATCAGGTGATGCAAATTGATTTTTGAGTTTTTTAATGTGACATGGCAACCACATTATTACTTAATTGTCCTAATTTTGACACGTAAGCAACCACATGTCTGGGACTTAATGGTCCATAAACAACAGCTAAGCTGAGGGTAGATTTAGTAAAATTTAAAAATATAAGGTTATGATAAATCAAAAAATATAAAACTCATTATAAAAATCAAGCGGTTATGTGTTCAAGACCTACGAGCCAATAAACACAGTTAAGGTTAAGGTTAAGGTTAAGGGTAGATTTGATAAAAACGTGAAAGTACAAGGTTACAATAGAGCTAAAGAAAAGTCAAATCAAATATATATTTGTTCTTTAGAAGAACAAATTCTTAACCATACTAGAACAATTAAATAATGTTTTGAGTTCATATGAACACAAGTAAACTTATTTCAACAACAATTTATGCCTTTTCCAACCTCTCTCTCCTTCTCTCTCTATCTATGTTTAGTAACAAAAAATGATAAGACTTGCTCAAAGCTGCCTTACCCGACCCGTTTGAACCCGGTCAAATGTAATTCTATTAATAAATTGATGGGTTCATGTTAGTATAGGTTCTGGTTGGCGTATAAATAGACTACTTCAGAATGAGTTCAAGTTTGATATGTTAAAATCCACCTAAACCCAATTAGGTATATTATATAAAAGAAATTAAATATAAATATACATGTGTAACTATAGTTTTGGTTCTTGCATTATTTTATTTAATTTAATTCGTTCCATACTATATCTTTATGTTCATTTAATACATAAAGGAACTAAATGATTTCCCTTTTTCACTTCATTTACCAATGCAAAACATTATATCTCCAGCGTCCATCTCCCTTGACTCCCTATCTTCATAGTCGAGTCTTGATAAAGCATCGCGATGTCACGTCATTAATGTCAACTTCCTGTAGCTAGCTCTAGCTCCTCTTCCTCTTCAGCTTCACAACCACGACACCGGCTACTCTCTTCTTCATCTCGAGCCTTAATGGCGCTAGCTCCTCCACCACTGCTAGTTCGCACTAGCTCCCATTCCTTTCACTTTAGATTTATAATTTGTTTTTAGTGGACCAAATGGATGATAAATATTCTACATACACGATATGACCCAAAAAATTGTTAGAAAGTTAAATCCGCCATAAATTCCTGGTAAATTTAGGTTATGTAAAAATTTATATAGGTTCAAGTTTAGTCATATCCCCTCCAACCTGTGCTGGTGTTTAATTAAAATGCTACCTACCTCAACTACTTGTCATACCCTTTCAATATGTGCATATATATGTGTTTGTGTATACATATATATATATATTTATACACGCACACACACATAGCAACTTTAAATTCACACTGTGTTTTTGGCCTGTGATGGTGCAGGACAGGAACTTTATATGGGAATTAAAAAAGGTAAGTGAATGTAAGTAAAAAATGTAGGTGAATGTAAGTATTAATAATTCCATGTCCTGGTGAAATATATACATATATATATATATATTCTGTATAGGTCCGAAACTTAAAAGGGAATAAAGTCATAAATTAAATGCGGAAGTGAAATAATAGAGTTTAGGGTTTACATTTCTTATATAATAATTTAGAATACTCAATAGAGTTACAGAAATGTCTCTTCTAAAAGAAAAAATGAAAATCAAATGAAATAAACAAAAAGCAATACACTGAGCATTCTAGAACGACCTTCATTAGCTTTTAAAGAGAGTTCGGGTGGTGAACTATTCACAACCCTCTTATTGATCGGGATCTGAGTCTTAGTCCTCTTGATTTGAAATAGTTAATGAAAGGGTGAGCTACACTAATTTAGTAAGAATATCACACTACTCACCGATACAAAAGCTGAAAGTTGATAAAAATAATAAAAACAACCAATAGAGCTCTTGATTTAAGTAAATTTCTTTAGCATAAGAAAAACTATTTATTACATATATTTACCATTGCGAGATTTCTAAAATCAAACTATAGAGATAATAACTCAAATAATATTTTAATTTCATTTTTAAGTGAGCAATAATAACTATTTTTCCTTTTTATTTGTCTACTAGTATCCCTGGGAGCCCATAAGGATATCCCACTACGCGTGAACCAATATTCAATATTGTCAACTAACTAGCCGTCTCTATACTCTATCCGGTATGAACGCCAAAAATATCATCCCTCAATACCTTATCCAGTATGAAGGTGAATCAGGCAGTCACCATACCCTGTCCGGTATAAGCATCAAAACTATCATTCCTCAATACTTCGTTCGGTATGAGGCAATGTTCACAGTGGGGTTCTCTATGTACCCGTTCCGTCCACCATCTCTCAATATATCCAATAAGGTTGTCATTCATTAATTCACATGACCAAATAATTTTTCGTTTGCATATTAATTTCTAATTTCAAAAATCAACTGTAAATCACACAAGACAAGCAATATATATATCAAAGAAGCAGAATTGAATCATTTAACTATTCTAGTATATCATCATGTATTTAAAACTGTAAATTTGACAATCAGTTAAACATGACAAATAAAAAACTAACCGATTCCGACTCCATTAGTAACCTATAATTATTCTCAAAGTTTTTTAAATTACATCAAATACCATATTATTGATTATTAAGCTTCAATTCTATAATAGAGAATAAGGTGAGAGATTCTTACTTGAATCGGTGTCTGAAATACTGAACTTTCTACTACACCTACTTACAGTCTCTTGGTTTTCTGAATTTTTCTACAGAGATTAAAACACATTTTATGTACCTAAAAATACTCCCAAAAACCCAGAATCAGTGTTAAAAATATTTTTTCGGCCAATTTCGGGTTCCGACACGGCGGCACCACCGTGCTCCAGCAACGGCACCGCTGCCCGCGACAACACCGTCACCTGCGGCGGTGGTTTGCCTCGGTCTGGTTGTTTTCGGCCAGTTTTGACCAATTTCGACTAGTTTTATACCTATCCCTACGAGAAAATACGTTAGGGAGCCTCAGTTGGCCAAAAAAGTCAAAAGATAAAAATTTACCTGTGGTAAAATTTTTTGGTGCAACGGCTCTGCCAGCTCACCTTCGCAGCTGGGCATTTTTTCTTCAATTAACCTGCAGAAAATAGAACGGCGAACACAATGGTAGAAAAATCGCACGAAACGGGAAACGGAAAGCGGCTCGTTGGAGTAGATTGCGGGTTTTGCCCACAGTTTTTGGCTCACCCGTCGTTTTTTTACTCCAATTTGGCCATGGGATGCTTGAAATCAAATTCCGAGAGAATATGAGAATTTTTATCTTTTTTGGCAGTCAGAGGTGGCTCTGGCGCGACGGTTGGTGGCGGTCGGTTTCCTTCTCCGGCGACTGATTCTTCTTCTTCGACGAGAGACTGTTGGCTAGGGTTTGAGTTTGGCGTGATGCGAAATATTTATATTCATCTCGCGTTAATATAAACCGTTCATCACGTTTGATCTCGATCGTCTGATTGCATTTAAAAAAAAAATGAATCTGAACCATTTATTGCAATTTGATCTCGATCGTCCGATTGTATTTAAAGAGGGAACGAATCCGAACCATTCATCGCGTTTAATTACGAACGTCCGATCGCGCCTGAGAAAGGAACGGATCCGGACCTTCCACACGCACGGGAACGCTTCCAGGCCGTCTGATCACGGGGCACGTGGATCGCCAGCGTGGCCTCCCGTGTGGCACCAAGTCAGTGTGACTTGCCATGCGGCGCGCTCCGGTTCGTCGAGGCTGCTAACTGAACGGTTCTACGTTGCGTAATTTTTTTTAATTGCGTTCTAGCCTCCAGTTTATGATTTTTCTTTCAAAAATATCATCTGAATATAAGTTTTCACCCATTTTTTTCAAAATTGTTTTCAATTTTATTCTCAACTTTTTTTTTTTCCATAATTTCACATTAAATTAAAATTTATTTTTAAATTTATACATTTTTATGTTAAAATTAATTCCGGACCAAATTTTGGACCCAGTTATTACATATTCTAGAAAGAAAAATTATAAACTAAATTAGAAAAATTAGAAAAACAACAAAGATTTTTTTTTCCCCAGAAAAAAAAAAGAGTACATTATTTTCAATGTAATTACCATTATATGATTTTAATCTTTATTATTACAATTATTCACTGCAGCTAGTTAAATAATGAATCGATTGTTGTTAGCATCTTCTGAGAACCATTTTATTATAGCATAAATTTTTAATTAAACTCTTGTTTATTCATAATTAATTCATAATTAATTAACAATTTGTCTTCTCTGAAGAAAAAAAAAAAAACGTGTAGGCAACTCTGATGTCAAGGAAAGAGAGAGGGGATGGGATATACTCAAATTCAAAGGATATAATCATGCCCATGAAGGAGAAATAATAATTAATTATAATACTTGTTGTTATTAATTATTACCATCCAAGCATCAATTAATTATTAAATTACATAAATATCCTTTTAATTAAACCTTAATTACAAAAAAAATATCATATTAATTTTTACCATTATATAAACAATTTGTAACAATTGATGGTATTATCCTTTTTATTTACAGATGATCTTATTGTTTTCTGTCAAAAAAAAAAAAAGAAATGAGGGAAGGAAGAAACAAAATCTTCTCATAAGAATAATTGAATTAAAAGTTACACAAACAAACACCCCAAGTTTCTATGTCTCCCATCATGTTAAAAGGAAGAATTGCAAAAGATATATTTAGTGGGCTAATCAATAAACTCAAATCCAAGCTAGTATGAGGAAAGGGAAGCTTCTATCATATACAGGGAGATCAACTCCTATCAAGTTCGTACTAAACTTTATCACTTTATATTTTATATCTACATTTATATTTCTCCAAAATATTTGTGATGATCTAAAAAGTTAACTAAATTTTTTTTTATATAATACTAGGAGGGACCAACTTATTCTCGAAAGGCGAGACCCGTAGACTTCAGGAACCCCGTGGGATGAATGCCCACAATTGGAAGGCATTCCGAGCGAGGATTGAACCGCAAATAGCATGTCATGCCGCATGCAAGCACACAATAAGCATGTTGCACGCACACGTCCATGGTTGCACGCATAATGATCGCATATGGCCCACACTAAGGAAGAATATGCGTCTTCGAGAGAGGAGTCGTGACCATGAAGAGGTTGAGGGTCATTCATGCAAGGCTTCTCGCCAAGTAAAGGCCGAAGGAAGGAAGGAGTTCGGCCCACCCAAGTGTCCCATGATGGACTCAAGTTTGGATCCACCTAAGGAGGGCCAAGGAGATTCGCTTAAAAGGAGCTTAAGCAACGTGAAGGAAATCTTGGACCAAATCAACAAAGCCCAACCCAAAGAGGCTCTCAAAGGCCCAACTTGTGAAGCCAAAAAAGAACCCAATGAGCATGAGGCCTTTATGGCCTAAGGATAAGCCAGCCCAAGGCCGCTCGGCCAAGAGGGACCTCAGCCAAGGTGAGTCACACAAACAAGCTTACACATTCGTGGGAAGGGCAACCCCCTCTTGTTTTCTTTTCCTTTTATGAGTTGCACTCTTGCGAATGTTTTCTTCTTCAACTTTTGACCAATGTGAGTTATGGAGGTTAGGACTCTATTTAGGGAAAAGATCAAAGAGAAATAGTCCTTGAATGAGCAATACACGGCAAAAGCCAATCCCGAAGGTTTTCTTGTACGGGTTGAGTCCTATTGTGGATAGGACTTTATTTCTTTTGTTCCACATATTTTGTGAAGATGGCAACAAGAAGAAGTATAAACATGGAAGAATTCTAAAGGAAAATCCAAGAAAGAGAGAAGCTCTAATTATCCTAAATTATTATTTTATTGATTATTTAATTAATTATTTTAAGATAAAATTAGGATATGCTACTATTTTATTAATTATTTTACGAGTATTTTAATCTTAGGATTATGATAATTATGATTTAGGTAGAGTTTAAATTAAATTCAAGTATTCACAGTTGTTTAGGATTCATCCGGTAAAAGCCTATATAAAACCCTCACCTTAGGCTGTAAAAAAACAACTTTATATTGGAGAATAAAATTTCTACTTTTACAAGTAAATTAGCTTTGCTAATTTTTTAGTGTTCTTCAATGGAAGTTGCCTTAACCATCTTGTTAAGTTGAAAAATCTTGAATCAACTTACCGAATAAGTCGTGGTATCTTCTTAATTCCTTTTATTTTCACAATTACCTTGATAACATTCACTTTATTGAGTGTAATTCAAGTATAAATAGTTTAATTTAGATAATTGAGTTTCTACATGCTAAGTATAGTGTGTTCATGATCAAAGTATTTTTGATCCTAAAGTTCTCTGTGTCATTTGGTATCAAGACTTAGGCACCTAGTTGAGCCTACTATCTTAATTCGTTTTGCATATTGTTTTTGCATAATTAGCAACTAAAATACGTTATTCCTAATCAGTTATTTTGCATCTCACTTGATCTGATCCAATTTGTTCTTTCTAGTGGAATTTGTTTGTCAAATTAATTAAAAAAATAGAAAATCAAAAACCAAAGAAAATCGATTGCACATCATAAGCCAATCTGAAAATCATTATGTTGTATTTATAAATGAAAGAAGATTAATCACCTAACAGTTTGACGAAAACTTTTGATTTTTCAAACGAAGATTACTTCACTTATCAGGTATGCGCGAAAAACTTTATTTTGGCATTGCACACGAAAGAAAGATTAACCACTTATTAAAGTGTGCGAAAATCGTTGCTCTATATTTTAATTTCAAAGCACTGCATCATTGAGTCTACATATACTTGTGTGTAAAGAAACTTAATTATTCATAAACTATAGCAGTCATTGGGATAAAATAAATAGGAATAGCATTTCGGCTATATCTATAAGGATTGATTGGATCCCTTACGTTTTAAGTCCAGTATTATTTCTTTGTGCTCTAAGTTTCTTTTCTTAAAATTGTGTTTTTGTTCTAAGATGAATCTAATTGGCTAATTGTTTCCAGTTACTTAACATTTAATTAAGGAAAAAAAAAACCATAATTCATTATTCTGTGTGCTTACTTCTGAGCTTCTAGCAACGAGATCCCATTAAGATTCCTTGTTATATCTTTAAGACAAACGTAATTGTTTCCAGTTACTTAACATTTAATTAAGGGAAAAAAAACCATAATTCATTATTCTGTGTGCTTACTTCTGAGCTTCTAGCAACGAGATCCCATTAAGATTCCTTGTTATATCTTTAAGACAAACGTGCGACAATCCGAGTGAGGAGCAAACCGCAAGCAACATGCATGTCGCATGCAGGCACACAATAAACATGTTGCGCGCACACGCCTATGGCAGCACGCGCGATGAACACATACAACCCACACCAAGGAAGAGGTCACATCTTCAAAAGAGGAGTCACAACCATGAAGAGGTTAGGGGTCATTCCTGCAAGGCTTCCCGTCAAGTAAAGGCCCAAAGAAGGAATGAGTTTGACCCACCCAAGTGTTCCTTAATGGGCTCAGGTTTGGATCCATATAAGGAGGGCCAAGAAGATCTGCTTAAAAGGAGCTTAAACAAGGTGAAGGGAATCTTAAACCAAATCAACAAAGCCCAACTTGAAGGGGCTCTCAAAGGCCCAATTCAGGAAGCTAAAGAAGGACTCGAGGAGCATGAGGCCTTTACAACCCAAGGAGAAGCCAGGCCAAGGCCTTTTGGCCAAGAGGGCCCTCGGCCAAGAAGGGTTACACAAGTTGACGGCCTTGCCCGTATATGCGGGCTTGCAGATGTGCAGAAAGGGCAGCCTACACAATGCGGGAGACCCGCACACATGAGGGCAAATTGCACTTACTTCCTGTTCCTTTTGCGAGTTGAACTTTTATAGATTTCTTCTTCTTCAACTTGAGGCCAAGATGAGTTATGGAGGTTAGGACTCTATTTAAGGAAAAAAAATAAAGGAGAAAAGAGTCATTGAATGAGCAATACGCGACAAAAGCCAATCTTAAAGGTTCTCTTGTGCGGGTTGAGTCCTATTGCGAATAGGGACTTTATTTCTCTTATTTTCCACATGTTTTGTGAAGATGGCAGGAAGAAGAAATATAAACATGGAAGAATCCTAAAGACAAATCTAAGGAAGAGAGAAGCTTCAACTATCCTAGATTATTATTTTATTATTTTGTTGATTATTTAATTTATTATTTTAATATAAGATTAGGATAAACTATTATTTTATTAATTATTTTAACAATATTTTAACATAGGATTATGATAAATTATGATTTAGGTAGAGTTTAAATTAAATTCAAATACTCGCAATTATTTAGAATTCATCGGGTGAAAGCCTATATAAAACCCTCATCTCAAGCTATAATATATATATATATATAACTTCATATTTGAGAATAAAATTTTAGCTTTTGCTACTAATTTAACTCTGTTAACTTTTTAGTGTTCTTCAAGGGAGATTGTTTCAAGTAACTTGTTAAGCTATGAAATCTTGAATTGACTTATTGAATAAGTCGTGATATTTTTTCAATTCTTTTTATTTTTTCAGTTATCTTGACAGCATTCATTTTATTGGATGTTATTCAAGTAGGAATGGTCTAATTTAGGTACTTGAGTTTCTACATATTAAGTATTGTGGGTTCATGATTAAGGTATTTTTTATTCTAGAGTTCCCGATATCAACTTTAGGAGAACTGTAAGGAAGATTAGAATAGAGGCTACACTCTTATTAGTTTGAAAACTCCAAAGTAAGCCAAGGGTGATGGGAGGTATATCATTTTGGAACTTCAAAAAACTTAATTTGGCTTAAGTGAGCAAACTGGCCTGAGAGCTAATCAAGGAAGAAGCATCTCTCTATGTACAAAGTTGTAAAATCCAAGTACCCAAGGCGAAAAACTTTCTCTATGCCCTAAGAGGAAAATAATATTCCTTTTTGCGAAGAACTCTTAAAAACTAGAAATTTAGTCCAAAAAAGAGTACGCATAACTACTAGGAACGGGGATTCCTAATTCTGAAAACTTTGTTCTCAAGCCAGTGGCTTGCCTGATGAATGTGTCAGTCGGTTAACTCATGGAGTAGAGAACCAGGGAGTAAAAAAAAAAAAAAAGGAAAGATAAAAAATCAAACTCTCCCCAGGTCAGTCCCTTGGCAAATGGATTTCGACCCCAACCTCTAATGGACAATATGCTATTAAATCTGGATACAAGCTCTTCAATAATTTTCCATCTATGCAAACATGAAGGAGAAAGCAAAACATTTGTAAGTTAAACATGGAAAGCTCTTTAATATTTTTCGTAATATGAAATTATGAAGCTAACATGGAATAAGTTTTTTACGGTGGAGAATATATTAACGCATTGTTTACCATGTGTTTCTAAAGATTCTATAATAAGAATCCCCAATCATGTATATTCTATAGAGCACACAAGGAGATGCCTATGATCTATTCTTGAGGTGCCATATTGTCAAACTGTTGTGGTTTAGCTCAATATGGGGCCTAAGAATTGAATCTTTAAACGTCAGCTCTACTTTGGATGTCTTAAATTTTATTTTTAATATGGAGAAATTTGACAATAAATTCTATTATATGCATCCACCATTGTCACAGATCAAGTATGAAAATGGAGGAACAACTTGAGTGGCAAACTTGGTATAATTGTGGAGGCATAAAAAGACAGTCTTAATTATATGGTAAAAATAAAATTGATGATTATGACGACGACGATGATGCAGTTAATATACATGAATGCATCCACCACTCAATTTTCCATGGAAGCGACGGAAATGAAAGTGTGATCGTGACATAAGTAGAGACATAAAGAGAAAGACTGATTGAGATGGCATCCCCACCTATACATACATATCGTACATACGTAGATATATATATATATATCTCAATATGCATAAAAGTGAAAGATATATCACGTGATATGCTTCAACTCCATTAGGCAAATACTACCTAGCCAACCTTCAATCATCCCTAAAACCAAACATTACTCTTTGATTGCGTTATTATATATGTACAAATATATACATATACATATATACACACACACACACGCATATGCTTTTCATTTTTTTTATTTTTCAATTATAAGTTATCCCCACAAAAATCATTGTGCATGAATACTCATATCAATGAGTGTGTTGAGAATATTGATCATCAACTAGGGTAGAATATTATTGAACTTGAAAATTTAATCTAATTTTCAATTTATTTTTTCATTTTATGTAATATTTTGAATGAAATTAAGACTCGATTTTATATAAAATAAATATTTTATTTTTTCCAAATGCAATTGACGAAATAAACTAAAACAGTCAAATCATCAACTCCCAAAAACATCATATATCTATATATATATATATATATGAGAGAGAGAGAGAGAGAATGGGTTTTGGGTAATAATAATTTGTGAATTTATATATAGAAAAATATTTGTATATGTATGTGTGTGTATATATATATATATATCCAATTCAATGAATGGTATATATAATTAAAGTAATGATGAGAATGAGAAACAAATTGATAGAGGAAGTAGTTAGTTTGAGGTAGCTGTAGTAGTTCCAAAAAGTATATCACATTTGGTTTTTCCTTTTAATTTCTTATTCTTCCAAATGGGACCCCACTACTACATGCGTCTTAGATTTGAGTGAACACCAAAGGAAAGAGAGGCATATAAAAGTCAATATTTGAACCCACGGGACATATATATATATATATATATATACACATATAGATAATATAATTAATTAGCTAGATGACCTTCTTTTTTCCTTTTTTTTTTTTTTTTTTCTCCATGTACGTGAATATCTATACAATTTATTTATTAAATGTTTCCTAATTACACTTCTAGTACTGAGAACATGGCTCAAATTATTAACACCAACTAAAATGTAAGTCACCATATTAATGATTGAACAAAAATGAGAAATAATAGAACTTAAAACTATTTGAACTAATAGTGGTCCTGATAATCAACTCAGAGATATTTTCATATGAAGAAAGATGCTGTATAATTCATCATATCTTAATCATTATAAAATTAACTCTTTTGAAGGAAACAGAATATACTGTACGTAAATTTATAATCACACCAATCTAAATCCCACATCCCTCCTTTGACATCATCGTAATCATGTACTTTAAAATCAATAAATTCATTAATTTACTCTGGATTATAATCATGCAAAATTAAGGGGTAACAATAAGGAGAATCATATGAGGAAAATTCAACAGAAAAAATAAATAAATGAAATTTGGGTAAAAGCCAAGTCATGAATCTAAACTGCCAAGTTATCAGAATCCCTATCATATCTTTAGGGCACATGCCCTGCCCTAGCTACTTGACAGTTGATGATTAATCAGGAGATTCTCCTACCCAACCATTTTATGAATATGAGTTGGGTTAATTATATATATACATATATCTTATCTTCCTTTTAGCTAATACTATTGATAACTAAATAATTCTATGTGCCTCTTACCTAAATTATGTGGCCTTTCCTTTTGGGACAAACGGACCAAAAAAAATCAAAAAGAAAGAGGTTAAATGAAGGTGGGCCCAATGGGTGAATGTAAACAACAGGGCATGACCCTAAGCCCCTTTTCTAAAATAAGTAAAAGAGCACATGGGAAACCCTTGCAACAATCAATTGGTATCTATCTACTCCCTGTACGAACTTATGATAAGAGCAAATATAACCTCAACCGCCCATATCATCTATCTCCATACCATGTGGATATAATTATGGTGGCAGTATCGTCTATGAATACATACATGTATATACACATATATACATATATATGCACATTGAATTTAATCCAGATAACCAGAAATAATTTACTTAAAAATTTGACTTAATTCAGTTGACAAAAATATATTTCTAATCTTAATCACTTAATTTGATTATTGTAATTTGATGCTCCGAAATTACAAGAATCAAATTATCATGCAACAAAATATTCAGAATATACTCCCGACAACAAAGTATCATGCAATAGTTTATTTTTCCTTGTTAAAAATGTATTAGTCTGTAAATCGTAATAGTTGAATATCATGTAACACTTCCTCATTAACTTCATCTCATTATATAACTCCTGTCTTGGTCAAAAAGGAGAACAAAAATCTTTTAAGCCTCCTTTATCCCCCACAAAGAAAAGTCTGAAAGTGTAAAGCCCTACCAAAACTGGAAAGAGGGTATTATATATACATGTACTTGAATCAGTAAATGTTACAATGACAATTCAAAATACTCGGTGGAAAAGAAAATGTTCGTGTTGGAGTATAGACTAACCACAGGACAAATTATTGGCGTTGTATGGCTCACGACCAGTGAGGTGATCAGGCTGCATGGGGAAAAGAATTATCTAACCAGTCTTGCATTCCCACACCTGAGCAATCTCTAGAAGCAATTTATAAAACATCATTCAGGAAAAATAATAAATTTGGTTAAAGATATAGAACGTGATATTGTGAGATCAGCAGTAATGACATCAACTCGTGCTTAAAATCCTTGAGTAAAAATCCCATGATGGGTCTGATTCTGTAATAGCTCGTTGACCAAATGGATTTTGCTCAACGAACTTCTGAACATTCTCAGCAACAGCTAGCCTTTCTAGATATAACCTAAGATCGCCTTCAGGTCCTGTTGTAATTAAGCATGAGCAGGCAAAGAAGAATAATGATCATGATTGTTATAAAAAATGGGGAACTCCGTTATTGTCCTCTTGAACAGATGCATAAAGCATTAAATTAAATAGCAGAACTATGCTTTGTAAAGGAAGTGGAAGCATACAAAAGCTCATGGGCAGAGTGCAAGAAATATCAACTGTCCTCCAAAATCTAAAATCTAACAGCATAGATGACCACTAACTGAATAATGCAGAAACTGATGGAAAAAACAAAGAATGAAGCAAACAATTCAAAGTCACTCAAGATAGTTACGAAAATATTTTATCCAAATATCATTTGTGTTTGATTCAATTCCCATTCGATTCCTACTTAATTACTAGTTCCAGTTCTCATCTTTCTGCCTTAATATTCATAATGCAGAACATAATTTGTAGTGTTTGAGTTATCCTAACTTCCCTTTGAATTCCTTGATGGTGAAAATTCAATTCCTAAATTTCAAGGTCGAAGTTGAATTCTCACCACCAAAAGAATTGGCTGGGAACTGAATATGGAAAGCCAAACACACCATGATAGTTATCCTGGGTCAAAAGCTTATGGACTGTACATTGGTTCCAGTTTTTCAAAACAGATATATTGAGGATGTGAAATATCTCACCTAATGAAGAATCCCGAACATCCTTATACTGGTAGGAATAGGGAAATAATCCTGTGTGTGCCTAAACAATGAAAAAGTTGGCTCAGATACGAGATCTAGGCTATATCCAAAGTGATGAGCAAGTCATAAAGCCAAAAATAATAATAATATAGAGCACAGATTTCAGTACTTACTGGATTGCGCAAAGCCTTGTAAGGGGAATCATCCACCAACAAGGTGTTTGACTCATTATATTCTTGATTTACCAAAGAAGGATGATGTCCAAGATATTCCCACAAAACTTTCAGTTCCTTCAAAACAAGAGGTTTATCTTTATTGTCAATAGTCTGCAATCCTGTTCTAGTACAGTGAGATGCATCCTGCAAATAACCCAGATGGTCGGTCTTTAAGATTCACAGATCTTTATTAAAGAAAATACAACCAAAGTTACTACTACAATCAAGAGGATGAGTCGAGAACTTCAATTAAAAAACAAAAGCTAGTGCACCAGTAAATTAGAGAATGTATCTTCTAGTGAAAATAATTCTCTTCAAACAGAATACAGAGTTGCATGCAATATTCATAATACTCCAGCACATGCAAACAGACAGCAGAAAGGAATGATTTAGAACTTTGTAAAGAAGTATAATGCAAAACATGCCAAGAAAATAAGACGGCTTTCTAATGATTCTCATTTGCAATAGGCTATCTATTTAGTCCTCATTTCAGAAACATTTAACAGCAACAAATGGCAATCTTCTATCAAAAATCAGCGCAGTTGACATGCTCAAAATTGACTTACCCAACAGAACAGCAATTTGTGTTGTGTATCTCTGAAAAGAATATGAACCAAACTGTCAACATTTTTCCTGCAAAAAATATTCAAGACAACAGTGTCGTCAAGCCATAAATGGATCATAACTCGGAAAAGTAGAAGAGAGATTTTTTCTGAGGCATAATGTAAAAAACTACTTTTCAAAAGAAACTGATGTAGAATAGGAAACTCATAAAGTGGACATATTTCAGTAATAGGAAATATGAGGTAGAATCAACAAAGGGACATAAACATTTTGAGAAGTCAACTAAAAGAATGAAGATTTAATTTCCTTTTCTAAGTTAATTAAAAGAAATAGGAATATGTAATTTCCTTCTCTATGTTTCAGGGAGTTTCATGTTAAAAGAAAATAAGATGATTTGTTTTCCAATTTCTTATATTTTTTATTTCTCAACTCCTTTCTATTTAACTTATTTTTCTATTTACTAGGTTCTTTAGATTTCCTATTTTTAATATATCTGGCGCCTAAACAAAAGTTACCTAGTTTAGTTATAAGGTAGACTAGTAAATTATTATTCAAATATTAAGATATATATTGATTATTGAGATCTGAGGTCTTCAAATTTTGTTCTTAATAAATTTTCCCAAGCTTTATCTTCAAGTTCTCCTTGTTCTACTTCAGTTGGTATCAAAGCCTAAACTTGATTCATCATGGTTCCCTAAGTTCTCCACAGTTCAGTTCCCAAAATACTCCATCTGCTTCTTGCATATACACACCGTCTCCCCTTTTCTCCATAGAACAGCAAAAAAAACCATAAACTATAAAAGCAGGTCAGCTTGTTTGCCGGCTATCGCCAGGAGGTGGTTGACACCGCCTTCAGCATTAGCTTCAGAAGTTCCCGGTTGGCGAAATCCCAAAACCCCAGTACAAACAACTCTTGAGGTTTTTAGAAGTGCTCTTCATTTTTTGAGTTAGTTGGCTAAAGTTCTTGTTCACTATTTACCCTTGCAAATTGATATTGGACAAAATGTGTTTGGAGTTAAGAGGAAGATTGGATGGATTTCAAAATTGAGTAGAGTTCTTTTAGTTACGTTCTATCAAGTATATGGTTTAGTTACAAATAACTATATGCTTTATACAAATCTTTTGATCAATATGGATATGTGGAGAAAATTAAAATCAATCGACATTCTACACAATTGCAAACTTTTGTGACATATAAACTTTATGAAGATCCTCTTTTTTTTAAAATAAAAGAGAGAAATATTATTCACAAAGGTACCAACAGGGTACTACCTGTATACAAAATAATTACATATCTATCAAGTGATTCATATCTAATTCAATATCTTCTCAATCATGCACATCATGACCTAATAAAATAGACCTAAAAGTATAAAATCATTTATTTCTAATGTTTATAATATTAGTTTCAATGCCCTCGAACGCTCTTGCATAAGATTCTCTGAGGGCATAATAAGGTTCTCTCTAAAGATATTACTTATAAGATAGATGTAAATAAGGTTCCCAACCTGCACTTTATGAAGATGCTCTTAAGGCATAAGATTCTCTCTAAAGATATTACTTATATGATAGATGTTATCAAATGGAGTTCAATATTATCTTCCGATGTCTAAAATAGTGAAAACAAGTGCTCCACCTCCAAATAAAAAGTCATAAGAACAACATGACACTTCTTATTCTTTATAAAGTTTTCGAAGATATGAAGCTATCCAAGATTTAAATAATTTTTCTTTTGAAATAAAAGCGTGAATAATATTAATAGACCCCAAAGGGTTGTCCACCAGTATACAAATATTTATATATCTACAAACATGTAAATAAGGTTCCCAAAAATCCTTCATTGAATACAAATGATGACCTAACATAAAAAAGCCAAGGGTATAAAACCATCTATTCCTAATTCTACTAAAATCTTTCTCATCCTCTTACCCCTCAGAAGCTCTTCTATTCCTCTCATTCCACAACTCCCAAAAAATAGTAAGCGAAATAATATCAAAACACTTCCTCTGCCGACTTATACTTTTCCATGCCCAAATTTCATCTCTAACCGATCCAACCATCCATAGCTGATACCCAATAGTACCCATAACTTGCAAGCTATCAGGCACCACAAGAGAACATGATTACAAGTCTCTGAAGCTCCTTTACACAAATAGTATCCATTCACCATAATCTCTCATTCTCATCAATTTATCAATCGTCAGAATATAACCTCTACTGGCTTCCCATGCCAAAAAAGATACCTTGGGTGGAGCGTTAACCTTCCATATCTGTCTAAAAGGAAACTCGCTACCTCCATTTGCTTATTTAGTCAAATGCTTAAAGAAAGAGTTAACCGTAAAAGCTCTAGATTTAGTAATGCTCCATAAGGGTTGATCATCACTGCTGTCCAGGACAATGAGACATAAGGTACATAGGAGATTCTTGTATTCATTGATCTCTAAATCATTGAGGTTTCTCTGTACATCTATTTGCCACTCCTTAGCTCCTCCCCTATATCTTTGAAAGGTTCACTCACTAGAATGTCTTTCTGTTGAGCTATGGCGAAAATCTGCGGATACTGGTGTCTCAAGGCTCCAGCATTTAACCACGTGTCGAGCCAATAATTGAGTTTTCAATCATTGAGGTTTCTCTATACATCTACCTGCTACTCCTTAGCTCCCCCCTTATATCTCTAAAAGATTCATACACCATCATGTCTTTCTGTTGAGATATGTCAAAAATCTGCGGATATTGATCTCTCGCCCCACCTTTCAACCACGTGTCAAGCCAAAAACTAACTCGGTTACCCTCTCCGACCTTCCATTTGATACAAGACTGAAAACTGGCTTTACCCATACAAATATTTATCCACAAACTTTTCCATGTGGCCTTGTCAATGATCTTTTTCTCAATGATCTGATGAATCATCCTTTCTCATCTCCAACATACTTCATTTCAGTCACCCTTCTCCACAATGTTCCCTCTTCTTGCATGAACCTCAACAGCCATTTACCTTGCAAAGCCAAAATTCATATCCATTATAAAACTTAACCCTAATCCTCCTTGAGTGAGAGTTTTCTTGATCTCCTCTCATGCTACTAAGTGGAATCTTCTTCTTTCATCTGAATCTCCCCATAAAAATCTACTTTGTATGGCTTCCATTCTCTTGGCAAAAATCGTAGGAATAGTGAACAGGAACATGCAATATATGGGTAATTGCCTAGGTGCTTTTAGTGAACATCAATTTCACACCTTTAGATAGAAAAGCACGTTTCCATTCTGCTAGCTTCTTCTCTAATCTACTCATCACTGGATCCCAAGCACTTAGCAATTTCTAATAAGCCCCAACTGATAACCCCTAACACCCTTGCCAACCTTGCGATACCTTTTCATTCCCCAAGATTTAAGTAATAAGATTGATATATATGAACTGGTGATGAAAAACATAAAGAAACTCTTGAATATTCAGTTGAAAAAACCTCACATATCCTAAACACCAGCAAAGTAAGAGGAACAAATAAAGGATGAAAGAGTGAATGAATTGGTGAATGAGCAAAATCTTATAGAAGTCCTGAAACCTAATGATAAAGAATTGACTAATAGTATTGAAGTTACAACTGAGATATTTGGGATGAAGAGATTGCTAACAAGGTTGTTATTCATACTAATCAAGCTGAGTTTCCGAGTAACAAATCTCTCGATTTAGTTTTAAGCAATGTTGTTGAGGCTGAAAACGACGATTGTTCTTGCTAAAAAGAAAGAGGCCCTATCTAAAGAAACTGCTCTACATTTTTTGGCTCCTAAAATAATGAGGAAAGTTTGACTATTCTCCCTTTATAGATTTTGTCTCTAAATTGGTTCCCTATATCTTTAGAATCCTTTATTTCAGAAGCATTCAAGTTTTCTCATTAAAATTTCAAGTTCTGCAAGCTTCAATTATTAAAAAGTTCTGAATTTGAGATTCTTTATACTTCCATATCTCAAAACTCGATATCAAGTTTTCACTAAGTGGGGGAGAATGATACAAAATAGTAAGATCATAAAACGGACATATCTCAGTAATATGAAATATGAGCTAGAATCTAAATGAATATAAATGTTTTGGGAAGTTAACTAAAAGGAATATGAAGATTTAATCCTTTTTCTAAATTAACTAAAAGAAATAGGAATATTTAATTTCCTTTTCTAAGCTTTGGAAGTTTTATAATAAAAGAAAATAGACTCTGTAAAACAGCCTTGAATCATGCTACCATCTCCTCTTGGGCTATCCAGTCTCTCACAAGCTATGGTCCAGTGTCTTGGGTCTTATGGGTATTTCTTGGGTAACTTGCGGTTCGGTCATTAAAGAACTCCTTGCTTGGGAAGGCATAAGCAAAGTAAAGAAAACTCTCAGATTAATTCTTATCACCATCTTTGGGTTCTTTGGAAAAAAAGGAACAATTGTGCATTCAAAGACAAAGAGACTGACTTTAGTATTATCATTAATAGTTGGTTTTAAATATACACTCTCCCTCTAGTTTTCTCTCTACCTATTCCAAACTAGTGGAAATCTGGTCGGCCGATTAGACTGACCGCAATGTAAGAAAAGACATGAGTATGTTCGGAAGAAGATTTTTAGCAACTGAGAATAAATCTTTCGATCTGGTATACGACGGGAAAAGGGTGGATTGTATTCAGATCACTGAGAATGGGCGCGGCTTTAGGCGCTCGATCTTTCTAGAGAAAGACGAATCTGAGTGGTTCTTGGAAACTCTTGACGAGTTCTGGTGGAGGAAAAAGCCGAGGTGTTGGGCTAAACACTTGGTGAAGAGGAATTACGAGTTATGGCTTTCATTTGGGACAAATAGAAGGGCGAATATCTTGCGCTAACAATGCAAGGGGGTCTTAACACAAAGAGGATTTTCTTTTCAAGAGGATTTCAAGGGAATGGATGGTGTAAACTGATGGTTGCTAGATATGAACTTGGGAATAGGCCTGTGATATTCCCTAATTCAGAAACTGAAAAAGATAAAGAGGAGAGAGAGAAGTCCAATGGAGAATCAGAATAAGGTGAAGCAACCGTTGAAGATTTCCTTCCCATGCCCGCATTGCAAAGATCTGATTAATGTTACGATAAATGGGGGAGGTCCACTGTCATATGCAGCGGCGCTAAAAAATGATGGAGGAAAGGAGAAGTGGATAGGACAGAGGCAGATTGCTGGCAATTCGAAGCGGGTTGGCTTGAACCCATTGGGCACCCGGAAAGATAGTAACGAAAGAAATCTTGGGCCTAATGCAAGGAATAGGGGCCAGAGTCGTAATTTGAAATTTGGGTTGGGCAAGACAAGCAAGTTCACCTGGAAAGAAAAAGAGAAATGGATTGCTAGCCCGAAGAAAGATGAAGGCTTTACTTCCAGCCCAGGTAGGGTTTTTGGCTTTAACTCGACCTGGGGTGAATGTTCGGGGATTAAAACCACATCAAACAGATTAGTGGAAGAAAAAAGAGAAGGAAAAAAAAAATAGAACAAGAGAAAAAGTTAGGTTTCGAGGTCGTGGAAAAGGAAGGGGATGAGAAGGACTGTGAAGGAACAGAGATACCAGAGAAACAAAGTGATGACGAATACAAAGAGCTTTGTTCGGTCTTCTCTACTATTGATGGCTTCGTTAGTGATAGTATAGTTTCGGTAGATTCACAGAGTGAAGAGGAGAAAGCGTCGAACATGGTAATGGTTTCCCTGGACAAAGAAGCCCAGGCGCTCAATTCTGTTTATGACTCTGAAATCAAAGAAATCATTCAACTAAGCCTAAAAAGTGTAAAAATCATAAAAAGAGAAATGGATCACTGCTCTCAGTGGGTTGCCAATAATATACAGAAATTCAGCAAAAAGATGGGTGTCTCACTGGAAGGTATGGAACATTTGACCTTTCTTTTCTTCTCTGAAATAGAAAAAAGAAAAACTTCAATGAAGTTGAAAGGGAGGGTCAGTAAAGAAAAGAGAAAACAGCCCGGTGGTACTCCAAGAGAGTTAAAAAGATTGGAATCTTCAATAAATTATGAGAGCAGAAGGAAGGGAAGCAGGGATTCAGGAGGGGTTAGGATGACTTGTCAATGATAGGAAAGGTTATTTCTTGGAATGTTCGTGGTGTCAATGACAAAGGCAAAAGACGGATAATCCGGGGATGCTTTAAGAAGTGGAAACCTACTGTTGTACATTTGTAAGAAACAAAACTGGAAATGTATGACAGTGGAATTGTTAATAGCTTATCGTGTGTAAAAGATAAGGGATGGCAGGATATTCCAGCTAAAGGCACTGCTGGTAGTATGATTATGTTGTGGTGGGATAATTACGTGCAGTGTGTGGATGTCTTAAAAGGGGAATGCACATTATCCTGTATTTTTAAAAACAGGCATGAAGATTTTAGTTGAATGTTTATCGGGATTTACGGCAGGGGAAACAAAGAGGAGAAAGCTCTGTTATGGAATGAGTTGGAGATGTGTAGAGCTAAATGGGATGGTAGTTGGGTCATTTGGGGGGGATTTTAACATGACTATGAGAAGGGGTGAGAGAAGTGGAAGCAATTTCTCTGTAAAGGAGGCAAGCGAATTTAAGGAGAGAATGGATAGGGCTGATGTTATAGATCTGCCTGTATCAAATGGGCAGTGGACTTGGTCCAATCAACAAAGTAGGTCGAGAATAGACAGATTTTTATTTCTTCAAATTTGTTGGTGGATCTTGCCGGAATTTGTCACAAAATTTTACCCCCACCTACATCGTATCATTACCCTATTTGCATCGAAGCTGAGGGGATTCAATGGGGTCCTATCCCTTTTCGTTTGGATAATAAATGTTTGGGAATGACAAATTTTAGGCAGCTGGTGGAAAAAATTTGGCTGAACACGGAAGCTGAAGGTTTTGCAAGTTACAGATTTGCATATAAACTTAAAGTCCTGAAAAAAGAAATTAAGATTTGGACTAAAGAGGTCTTGGGTGAGAAAAAAACTGAATTTGAGTTTGTCACGGCTTAGATTAATGATCTGGATGAGAACGAGGGATCGAAGCGCTTAAATGATAAGGAAAGAGGTCGGAGAGGAAATTTGAAACTTAGACTGACTACTCATTTGAAGGATGAAAAGTCTGTTTGGAGACAAAGATCCAAGGAGAAATGGTTGGAGGAGGGGGACAGGAACACTAGATATTTCCATGCTTTGGCCTCTTGTAGACACTGTGAAAATTACATTGAAGAGATTTGGTGTGATGGTTCAGGGCTATACTGAGTTGAGAGAGAGGCTGCCAGAGAATATTTTCTCAATTTATACAAAGAAGACAGGGAGGTTCGCCCCAATCTGAATGGTTTGCCATTTAATAGAATTTCGTAAATGAGTTGTAAAATGCTCGAAGCTGAATTCACCGAGGAGGAGGTGCTTGATGGGTTAAAATCATGCAATGGCAACAAGGCTCCTAGTCTGGATGGCTTTAATTTGAAGTTTCTTCAAGTTTTCTGGTACTTGTTGAAAAATGACATTATGTGTATATTCAAAGAAATGCATTGTTCGGTTAAATTTGTGAAATCTTTAAACTCTATTTTTATTACGCTCATACCTAAAAAGAATGGGGCCAATGAGTTTAAAGATTTTAAACCTATAAGTTTAGTAAATTGTGTCTACAAATTAATTACAAAGGTGTTGGCTAGAAGGCTCTCTAAGTGTTAGGGGAGGTTATTGGGGATTGTCAACATGCTTTTATTGAAGGAAGACAAATTCTTGACGCGGTGATGGCTGCAAATGAAACAGTTAATGATCTTTTTGTTAATAAGAGGAACGGTTCGGTGTGCAAGCTTGATTTGGAGAAGGCTTATGACAATGTTAATTGGAATTTTGTTGATTATTTGCTTGATAGAATGGGTTTTGGGTCAAAATGGAGGAAGTGGATGAAAACATGCATTACTACTACATCTTTTGTTGTACTTATAAATGGGGGTCCTAAATTTTTCAAGGCAACAAAAGGTTTAAAACAAGGGGATCCTCTCTCTCTCCTCTTCTTTTCATTTGTGTTATGGAATCTTTTAATGGCATTTTGTGTAGGGCGAATAATCTGCAGATGTTGAGGGGCAAACCGGTGGGTACGGGTGGAAACAAAACTGATGTGACCCATCTATTTTTTACTGACGACACTCTCATACTCTGCCAACCAGAATTAAAGAATATGTTATATTTAGGATGTATATTATTATGTTTTCAAGCGGTTTCGGGGTTCAAAATTAATCTCAACAAATCCAAAATGGCCAGAACTGGGGGTGGTGGTGCGGCTGGGGCTTATGCTGAAATTTTGGGGTACAAAGAAGCCAATTTCCCTTTTAAGTACTTAGGGGTTCCCTTGGAGGCTAAATACAAAGATTTTGTATGTGGAAATCGGTCATCGACATGTACGAAATGAGACTTGCAGGGTGGAAGAGGGGTTTTTTGTCTAAAGGAGGGAGATTAACCTTAATTAAAAGAACTTTGGTCAATCTTCCAATATATTACTTATCTACAATTACTATCTCGGTGAGAGTGGGAGAGAAATTGGAAAGCATCTAGCGTAGGATTTTGTGGGTGGTGGTATTGATGATCGGAAATATCATTTGATTAATTGGAATGACATTAAAGCTCCTCTTCAATATGAGGGATTGGGGATTCAGTCCTTAGTTAAATTGAATGAAACGCTTCAACGTAAATGGCTTTGGAGGTATTGGAGGGAAGAAAATAGAATGCAAAGAAGGATTGTTGAAGCTAGATGGGGTGAGCATATGACCTCGAGAAGTGGTGGCAGATTTTCTATCCCTCATGGGCGGGGTTTGTGGAGGAAAATTCTAATGCAATGGAATTTGTTTAATTAGTGAAAGTGGAAACTTGGCAGAGGTAACAAGAGAAATTTTTGGGAAGAAGATTGGGTTGGTGAAGGTAGACTACTGAGGAGGTTTTCCAGAATTTATAATATCGCTCAATCCAAAGTTATGACTGTTTTGGAGGCTTACAAGGTTGTTAATGGGAACACAATTTGTTTAATTAATACTAAGAGGAATTTAAATGATTGGGAGGTTAAAGAGTTTGAAGACTTGGTGTCTACTCTTGAATCTGCACAGGTGTTGGATAGTGATGATCAGGTGGGGTGGAATTTGGAAAAAAATGGATTATTTTTTGTCACTTCATACTATAGGTTATTACACGAGATGGGTACTAAAAACAGAAGACCATTTCCTGCTAAGCCGATTTGGAAGACTAAAATTCCTCCACGCATTGCTTTTTTTGCTTGGGAGGCTTGCTGGGAAAAAATCCTTACTTTGGACAGGTTGAAAAGTAAAGGCAGGATTATTGTAAATGGTTGCTACTACTGTTTAAAGGCTGAGGAAACTTGCAATCACCTTCTACTATGGTGTCCTACTGTTTCTAAACTATGGTACAGGATTTATGGGTGGTTAGGTATCAATTGGGTTTTTTCGGGTTTGGTTGGGGAGGAGATTTGGGCTTGGGATGGTTTATGTGTAAAAAGAAACATTGCTAACTTTATCACTTTGACCGTTTTTTCGGTTATTTGGAAAGAGTGGAATAAAATGGCTTTTGATAGTATAGAGAGTAGTTCTAATAGATTAACAAATGGATGGATTCACTTGTTTGGGACAATTGTGCTTGGTCATGACATCACTAATGATGAGGATTTTGGGGATGTCCTTGATGCTCTAACTTCTTTGTAGTGATTTTGTACACGGGTAGTACCTCCATTTTTGGTACCTTGTAAATAATACTTTACACTTTTTATTTCAAAAAAATTAACAATTAGTTTTATTTTTTTGGTTCCATTGTTTTGGGACATAATATTGACTACCTAGATGACCTTGGTTTTGTGATTGGTAACTTAATAGATTTATAAATAATTTTGTACATGAGTGGTGCCCTCTTGGTACCTCTACATCAATTCATTCAACACTTTTATTTCAAAAAAAATAATAATAAAAAAGAAAATAGAATGATTTATTTTTCTATTTCTTAGATTTCTTATTTTCTTGTTTTTCCCTATTTACTAGGTTTTCTAAATTTCTTATTTTTAATGTATTTAGATCCTATAAATAAGGTACCTAATTTAGTTACTAGATAGACAGTTTAGGATTATTATTCAAATATTGAGATATTGTTTTGATTATTGATATCCAAAATCTTCAAGGTTTTTTTCTAATAAAAATTTCTCTAGGTTTGTCTTCAAGCTCTCTTTATCCTACATCACAAACATAATCAAGATAGAACAACAAGTAATCAAAATATACTTCATAATCAAAATATACTTCACACTTTTATTTCAAAAAAATAAAATAATCAGAATAGAACAAGTCAAAGGAAACAAGAATGTCATACGAACATACTTCAATCTTGATGACCAGATTCCAACATCAAATCTCTTAAAGCAAAACGCCAAAAAATCTTCACAGGAAGGCCTCTTAAAAACTGAAAAGTTAAACAACAAAGTTAGAATAAGCAAAAGAACAGACATCAAGTTAAAAAGATTGCAGCTTGAAAAATGAGTCTTCACCTGATTTTCCTGATACTCTAGCATATGGCCTATATCCATAAGGAACATATGGAACAATATCTGCAAGTAGTCCATTCAAGTCAAGCACAAGAAGCTTCCTCTTAGAATGACTAGCACAAGGTCTTTCTGACAAAGAATGCAAAATTTGGGAGAAATTGTCTTGTTTATCAGCATCATTTAGGTCACCACTATCTTTTGTTATATTCAAACTGGATAAAGAAGGAATACCCTCTTCTATCTTTGTTTCTTTCTCTGCATTCTTTTGCCTGGGAGTGCAAGAAAAGTCATGGCCAGCCAAATCATCACAACTTCTCTTGCAATTAATTAGACACTTATTGCAGCTGTCATCCTTCTCATGTTTATTTTGAACTGGAATCGATACCTCAGCTACAGTACGATTATTTCTCTCTTCAATGCACTCCTCATAGATCTTTAACACTGATAAATCTTCCACGATTCTGTCTCCACCAATAGCCTCTTCTGGATTCATTTCCATTCTGTCCGCAACCTCCTTGGATGTGACTTCACTATTTGAACCATTTGCAGTGCATTTCTTCTGCAGAATATGTTCTGAAACTTTTGCTGATGTAACATGACTACCTTCCAGTATTACATCTAACTTAATCTCCGAAACGACAGCTGCATGTTCCCTGTATGAATGGTCCTGCGAGGTCTGTGCCAAAGCCTGCTCCTCAGTAGTTTTTAAATCATTAACAGAGAAAGAGGGCATTCCCCTTTCATTATGACTTGTTATGATTGTTTTCTTCTTCCTCTGGTTGGTTTCGACATTTTGTGTATCAGGCAAAATTTGATCAACCTCGGTATCAAAATCTTGTTGAACAGAAGTTAAATGCTTCGGTAAACCAACTTCATGAGAGATAAGACAATTTTCCTTTATATTTGTTGACTCAAAACCTGCAACTTCAAGAACAGGCTTCCCATCATTCTCGCTATCACAGTTTGCTTCATTATTCTTTGAGGAATCATGTCGGTTACTCCAAGGCTCTCCTTCATTCTTTTCTGTGCACAAACTCGAACTTGTGTTAAGTTCTGATATTTGAGGCTCAGAACATTCCAGGACTTGTTTATGTGAGCATGAATCTACTAGCGAAGCATCCTTCCTTGTAGAATTTTCTTCCTGTGAAACATTTTCTTTATCATCATTCTTAAGGGCACTGCAACTCTTCTTCTTCCGCTTCTTTATTTTTACCCTTCCTGGTGGACGGCCTAACTCAGGATGACCCATTTCTGAATCATTCTGTCTGCCAGTATCAACTGAACCCTCCATTACAAGTGAAGTGATCTTAACTAAAGAAGGATCCTTCTTACTACAGTGATTAATTTCATTATTTCCCGGGGCATTTTCCTGTCTCTTCTTTTGCTTCTTTCCAGTCCTCTCTTCAGTTGGATTGCTTAATTCTGAGCCAATATCAATCCAATCCTCTTTTACAAGGGATGTACTATCAGTTAGAGAAGTATCTTTTTCAGTAACATGATTTATCTTATTATTTCCCAGGGCATTCCCCTTCCTCTTCTTTACCTTCTTTCTTTTCCTCTCTTCTTGCAGATGGCTTGGTTCCGAGTCCAAATGCATCTTTTCTAGGTCAAAACTTAGGCCAGTATTCTCTGTTACAAGGGAATTAATCTTAATTGAGGAAGCACCTCCTTCAGCACCATGGTTCATGTTATTGTTTTCCAAGGAGTTCCCCTTCATCTTCTTCAACGTCTTTCTCATCTTCTCTCCGGATGGATGGCATAAGGCCAAATTCACAATTTCTGAACCCGTTTCTGTGCCAATATTGATCTCATCATCCGTTACATGGGAAGTGGTCTGAATTGAAGAGGCATCACCTTGGCCACCATTGTTCACATCTTCATTTTCAAGTGCATTCCCCCGCCTCTTCTTCTGCTTCTTTCTTTTCCTCTTTTCTGCCGGATGGATTAATTCTGTGCCCAGATGGGACTTCTCTGAACCATCCTTCAGCCCAAAATCAGTCCCAGCTTCTGTTACAGGGTAAGTGATCTTAATTGAAAAAAAATCTTCATCATTGTAATGATTCATGTCATTATTTGCCACAGTGTTCCCCTGCTTCTTCTGCTTCTTCCTTTTCTTTTTTTCCTCTTGAGGGCATGATTCCAGGCTACACTGAGCCATTTCTGAAACAGTGGTAGGGCCAGTATTAATTACTGGCTCTGTTATGAAGGGTGTAGGATTAGTTGAAGAAACATTTTTTTGAGTGCCATGATATATGTAACTATTCCCAGAGCTATTCCCTTGCCTCTTCTTCTTTTTCTTTCTTTTCCTCTTTTCTGGTGGAGGGATTAATTCTGACTCAACATGAGCCTTTTCTGACACCATCTTCAGGTCCGCACCAAGGGAAGTGGTCTTAATTGAAGAAATATCTTCTTGACCACTATGATTCACATCATTATTTCCCACAGCACTCCCTTGCCTCTTCTTGCACTTCTTTCTCCTTCTCTCTGCCAATGGACAGATTAATTTTGAGTCCAAATGAAACTTTTCCGAATCAGCCTCGGGGCACATATTGATCCCATCCTCTATTATAAAGGGTTTCTTATTCGAAGAAATATCTTCCTCACCACCAGGATCCACATCTTTATCTTCCAGGACCTCCATCTTGTTACTTGATGAACTATCTTCTTGACCACCAGGATTCACATTTTTTTTTCCCAAGGCATTACCCTTCCTCTTCTTCTGCTTCTTTCTTTTCCTCTCTTGTGATGGACATACTAACTTCGAGACAAAGTGAATCTTCTCTGAATCAGTCTTTAGGTCAAACACAGCCTCTTTTAAAATGGATATTTTCTTACCGGAAGAAATATCTTCTTCATCACCAGGATTTACATCTTTATTTCCTAAGGCATTAGTCTGTCTCTTCTTTTTCTTCTTCTTTATCTTTTGCTGAGATTCACCAACAGCCTGTATCTCCTGATTCAAGTCTTGTTCTCTCCTCATTTCTAAATGAATCAGCTTTTGATATCCAGTTGGGCCTCTGTTGAAACTGATTTTGAACTGTTATGTCCCGTGGGTTCTACATATGAATCTCTTGCCAAATTAGCATTCATCATTATCTGAAATCTTTCTCACTCCTAGTCAGCTTCAATCTCTTCTTCTATGCTGGTAACAAAAGTAAATTTTTCAGCACCTGCTCCCATTTTAGCAATTACTGCAAAGATGCACACCGATTACAAACTTAACACATAACAGAAGCAATCTACATGAAACTAATAAATAATTAAGGCATACAAATGAATCCAATCTTGCAATTACACAACCAAAATGGGGGGGAGGACATTAGTAGTTTTTATAAAAAAAAAAAATCAGTAGGGAAAGAAAAGACACAAACTAAAGGAGGTTAAGCTATCTTCCAAAAAGACTAAGCAATTCAGCTTTTAAGTCTAGAAATATACAGGATTTGATAATAACCTCTATTTATCTACTGAAAGAGGAAACCATGAACGGTTCCTTAAGAATAAGAAAGCCAGGAGAAAGGTGGAACACACAAGCAAAACCTACAAACTCGCAAAGACATAACACATGCAATTTACATGGGACTAACAAATTAATTGATGCATGCCAATTGATCAAGTCTTGAAGTTAAACATGAGAAGGAGAGAAAAACCTTAGCAGGTTGAGAACACTTTAAGACAAATATCTGAAACAATTCTGAAATAAGGTGACCAAATATGACATGCAATTCAACTTGAAGTCTAGAGATTTACAGAAATTTATAATCATCTCTATATATATGCTGAAAAAAAAAAAGCCATGAACAATCCCCAAAAAAGGAGAAGAAAAAAAGACATGGGAAGATAGAACTTATATAAACTCGCCTATCCCAACAAATTAATGTATATTACAAACAAATTCTTGCTCCAGGAATCAATTATGTTTTTAAGCTATCTACCTTTCTGCTTGACAAGTTCTTTTGTCCCCTTTGTGACAAACGCACTTTTGGTTAGAAATGGAGTGGCCACTGACACTGGTTTAAGCTCGGGCAAAACACTGTCAAATAAATAAATGAAATACAAAAATAGGTGAGCAAAATAACAAGGTGGGAAGGCATTAGGCATACAACTCCCTAAGAAAATTTTAATTACGGCTTGTGAAGATGTGTAGATGTAAGTGACATCCATAACAGAAAAATAAATTACCTTATTACAAATCGCTGGGCCATAAACCAATAAAGAAGTTTATTTCAAAAAAGAAAATAAACCAATAAAGAAGTAGATACAACTCTTGAATTGGGGGGAGGATTTATACCTTGAAAAAATGATATCAATTGGGAGTCTAATGCTAAAAATAAAATGCAAAGAACAAAATGAAATTCCAACTTAATCTCAAATAAAAGATTATCTAGTCAAGATAGCTGAATGGAGAGTTAAAGAATCAAAGAACCGGAGAGATGGAAAGAATAAACAAAAAAGAAAAGGAGATATAAACTGGATCAGAGTTAAGGATTTGAATTACAGTGCAATGCCATCTAAGAAAAACTAGATAATCGAGAGAAAATTCTAAAAGATAAATGAAGAAATAACAAACAAAAAATGGAGAAGACAAAATAAAATGAAAGCAAAATTCTAACTTTCCCTATATAGAAATTAGATAGAAAGAATGAGAAAAAAAAAAAAGAATCGAGGAAGTAGAATAACACCAGCACTACCAAACTAACGAGAGAAATCAATGAGTGCAAGCAGCATTTGTCTAATGATCAAATGAATGAAATAAAAAAACTGTAAATTCAGAACTATAATCGCGTTGGTGCTTATGTCCATACAAAAGCAACTGTACACGAACACGCATGAATATATATAAACACTTAATAAAACTAAGCAAAATGGTTTAAACAATATAGAATTAAAAGATTATTAAACCACCTTATTATATTTCCTAGTATGAGGAAAATGAAAAAGCACATGAAACGACTAAGTAACGTACACATTCAAATCGATGCATCATCAGTTAAGAGAACTAGGCGTGGACGTAAGACAAGGTCAACATATGTACATCACTTACCCAGTGGAAACTTATTTTCCAAATCTTCACAATTATGAACTGAACAAGACTTCCCAACCCACTTAGTAATTGCCAGCTCAACCAAAAAGCTATTAACAATTAATTCAAATCTGAGCACCTAGGAAGCTAGTAGCAAACACTAACTAAAGATAAACTTAGGAAACATCCAACACATAGACAAAGAGGGAATATCCAAAAAAGGCTATTCCATACCATACGGTATAAAAGTAGAGGGTCTAATCCAACATACCCAATAAACAATGAGACAGTAAAAAAGATGAAAAGCAAACCAGGATCAAATCCACTGCTTCCCAACTTCAGTTTCATACAAGAGACCACTGAAACAACAAATTACACATATACCTTCAGCTTTACATCAACAAAACCATAAAGAACTCAGCGCAGGGAGGTTAGAGCTCAATTTTAACATGATGTATACGTGGGAGGGGAGGGGCCGGGGGCGGAGGGAGTATGACTATGGACGTACATATACATGTCTGTGTATATGTATATATATCACATTAACATATATCCGAAACCAGACAGGGAAACGAAAAGAAGATTGAGACCAGGATATGGTGAACAGTTTTGCAATGAACAAAGAAAAGAAACTATTTACATCATGCAACAATCACTCCCACAAATTAATAGATCTATAATGCGCGGAAGTCGGAGCGTAAAATACCAAACAAAACGAAAGAACGTCAATAAAATTAGTGCACCAACGGATACAAAATATGCTCTCATATCAAAAGGAAGAATATATATATATATATATATATATATATATCAGCTCGTACAAATCCCGTTAATGTGTAAAGAAACACTGATTCTCACTGGAGAGTGAAAAGAGGGATAAATGAATAGAGAGGGAAAACTTATCAGAGCTGCACGTGAACGGAAATGTTTCCAAAACTAAACATCCAAACCCGTATTTTATGCCTTCTTCCAGACAAAATACAACTGAAACATACACGCATCATAACTACAAATTGCATCAAAATCCAAACCAAGGTGCTCTCCAAGCTAACCAGCAAAGGGAGAGTGAAGACAAGGCGATTACAATCAACCAAAATAAACAAGATCCATTGATGTCTATCCACGGGGACAGGAGTCAATTTTCAGACAATAGTGGAAAATCGACCTCAAAAGCATCATAGGCAGGCATTCAAGAAATAACGAGGGATCGACCATTACCTCGCAAAGAAATCTAAAGCGACAGCGACAGAAGAAGCTCACGGCTATGTATCAACTTGTTACGGGTCTTGTCTCAAGGAGAACTTAGCGAGCAAGGTAGGAAGGATTCGCGTCACCACTGAGTTCTTATTGCTTTGGACTTGAGAAGCTTGAGTAGAAGAAGATTGAAAAGTATACGTAAATAAGCCTAGGGTTTTCGGGTTTGGACAAAAGGACGTGGCAGGGGATGGAGCCTGCTAAGGAAAACGAGGAAGAGGAAAGGCATTAATTTGAGAAAGAGGAAGATGAAGCAGTTGAGGGAAGGGAAGAGGTGAGGTAGAAGAAAACACGGGGCACGTAATCGAGGTGGCTGTAATAGAAAGGAAAACGAGTAGGGAGAGTGGTGAATCGAGGGGGACAAGGAGAGTTACAGTCTATAGTAAAACGGTAATTGGAACTGGAGGGAAAAAAGATTAATTGGAAGAAAAATAATTATAAATTCTAGAAATCAAAACTATATTTGATGTTTTGTTTTCTCGTTTATCATTTTGTAAATAACTGATATATATTTTTACGAATTAAACAAAATATTACAACAATATTCATATGTTTATTTATTTATTTATTCTTAACGAAAATATCTTCCATTTCTCTTATTTGAAGTATTACATGTTTTTTTTTTTTTTTCCTTTCTATCGTTTTTTTTATCTCTATTTCTTTACTAATTTTTGGCCTAAACATGACACAAAGAAATAGAGAAAAATAAATAAATAAAAAAACAAAAATATTATTGTGATATTTTATTATGCTTAATTTTACAAAAGAAATAAAATAATCTATTACAAAAGAAAAAAACAAGAGTTTTTTTTTTTTTTTTAAACGATTTTTCAGTATTTCATTTCCACTCATTTTACTCGGGAGGTTCCAGGGAACAATTGCAGAAAGAAATAGTGTCTTATGTTTTCTTTAATTTGTTATTTATCGGTAAATTTATTTGTTTTTGTGAAAATCCATCATTGACTTTATTGGAGAAGAAGTTTACGCAATCAAAAAATAAAAAACACTCAAACAAATACAAGATACCAGTTTTATTTCGCACACTTCCCATTCCAAATATCAATGCCCAATAACACAACAGTCATTTTAGAGGAAATACCACTCGTAATGCAATCCAATTGCTGAAACAAAAAACAAATCACAACCATGACATTCAACCACTATGGCTCTTATCAACCATTACAAACTAAAGATAAACATCTTATGATAATCTGAATACACAATCAAAAAATAAAAACTATCTATTTGCAAATTTCATCCAACATAGATTATCAGCTACATAGAAGAAAACTGTCTTCCATGGTACACGAGGCAACCTGCAACAGGGATGACAAGCAGATTTGCAACACCCCCTCAACACTTGTTTGTTTTAAGCATATGCGGTTAACATTTTACTATACTGTAGTCTCTGGGTGAGGGAAAAAATGCATAGCACCGAGAACAAGCAGTTTATTTAAGACCTAATCTTGATTTTAGACTGTTTAAAATAGTTGAAATGATGATATTTGATTCTAACGATACAAGCAGTTTAATTCACTTATAGATAGTCGTGAATGATGATTGTTTCAGACCTCAAGATATCATCCTCCATTTTTATACTATTGTAAGAGATTTCCATCATCTTGTAATCAGTGTGAAAATGTAAATTTCTAAATGGAGATTACAAACAAGGTTCATTTGTTCCAAACTTAATTTGAAGTTGCATCACAACAACATTAGATGAAACACCAAAAAACTCCTACTCCTGAGTATATTCAGGAAGTAACTGCAAAAGGACTCTTAATTGTTAAAAAAAATGTAAATAGGAAGGAAGAGTTCCATGAAACTTAAAAATACCAAAAGGAAATCAGTAGCCTACTATAATGTATTAATATGCATCTATTTCTACACGAGTGCACACAAATAAAGAGACCAAGTCAAATCTTTAAAAATGGAGAAAGAAATGAAAATAAAACATAGCAAAAGAAGTGGAAGGGAAAGGATTCTCTGAAATAACTTATTGTAACTTCCATTTCATGCATCTTATACACAACCAGCTTCTTCATAATCCACCGAAAAATTGTAGTTCTTTTGCCATCGAGAGCAAAATTCCTAAAAAACAATCCACACTAACCGTGAAATCATGAAGAAAGTATTTACTGATCTTCAGGTCAAAATATCTTCTGCGTGTGTGCACGACAAGAAGGCTCACTGCTAGTGGCATGGAATATCTGAACTGCTTTCTATTTTTCAAATTCAAAAATAAATCCATTTAATATAGAGGAGGCAATGCACGAAGCCTCAAACTCATGCATGACAACAATGGCATTTAGCTCAGTGCATTAACACAACCTGGTACTAGAGAACTTTCAAACTACCATTACCATCAGAACATCTGCAACCATCAAGCCTCTCTAAATGTCAGTTTTCTCCAGGTCTGAGAATGGGGTCACTTCCTGAGGTCACATTCCACTGTCCATTAGGTGGATCAGCCCCATAATCAACTTGTCATGGGTTTCAACTGGGGGCCAAACCAGCAGCAAGTTATAGTATCAATTCTCTAGCTTAATGGCGTCTGAAGTAGTAATTCTTGGGAGTAAGCATTCTACTTTCTGGGCTTGGTACTCCATAAGGTTCAACAAAGTTGTCCCAGCTCAAAAAGTTCAACAAATTCCAATCTACAAAGTCAAAGAACTAAGGGTTGTTATGGTAAAGGGTTATTATCAAGAAGCAATTCAAATGTACAAGCTATTGTCTCAAGAAAAACTTATAAGATACTTGAAATTATCGATGTCAATAAGGACAGGCCTATAACCATTCCCATAAGTTACAAATAAGTACAATAGAACTTAGTCAGAAAAGGAACAACTTGAATTGGGTTTTAGAAGAGAACTAGGAGGTTAACATCATTTGTCTTTGTATTGACGATTTATCAGCTTCATAGCTCAATATGGAAGTACATACAAGACGGACATGATTGCAAATGCATAATAGATCACAAGCAACTATTAACAAATTCATATAGTCCCATCTGCATAACTATTCCCAATCAATCTTCTAACGTCATAAACTGAAGTATTAACAAATTTAAGCACTACTATTTGTTAATCGAATAATATATCCTGAAAGAGCCATGGAAATACTTCATGATAAACTATTACCATGACAAAAATTTATTATGATACAAATCCTTTCAGATGTTAAGATATATGTGAAGATTTTTGGAGAAAAAATATAAATTTTATTTCACATCTTTTAGATTTTTGGAGGGATGAGAGACGAGGTCAAAAGTCTCATCAACTCTGGTGGTCTTGATCTGAGATCCTTCAAAATTCTAAATAAGGCATTGCATGGTAACTGGGCTTGGAGATACTGGAATGACACTAACAGTCTTTGGGAAAAAGTGGTGGATTGCAAGTGGAATCTGAATGGAAGACAGGATCAGATGTTGGATAGAAGTAATTTTGGTATGAGCTTGTGGAAGGGAATCTCTTATACTAATCATTCTGTTCTTGAGTTCTCTAGATGGAAAGTGAGAAAAGGCAACAAAGTCAAATTCTGGTCTGATTTCTGGTGTGGGGATTACAATCTGCAGACCAGTTTTTCTCTTATTTTTTGCCCTCTCTAAGGATAAACAGATGATAATTGAGGAAGCTTTTGACAAATATAATAGCATTGGTTGGACCATTGTGGTCAATAGGAATTTAGAAGATTGGAAATTGTGGAACATGAGAATTTGCTGGCAGTACTGAACACCATTCAGCTCAACAGCTCAGATGATAAGCTGATCTGGAAGTTGGAAAGCAAAGGCTCCTTCAGCGTAAAATCATACCACAATTATCTTGCGGGACATAACAGAATTGTGATAAAAACTTTTCCTGCCAATGTGATTTGGAGGACAAATGCTCCAACCAAAATTTCTTTCTTCGCTTGGGAAGCTTCCAAAGAATGCATTTTGATCATTGAGAATCACATAAAAAGAGGTTTTTCCCTTACGAACAGATGTTATCTATGCAAAAACAATGCTGAAACTAGTAATCACATTTTGCTTTGATGCCCTATCACTCACAAGCTATGGACTATGGTATATAGTCTACTTGACATTTGTTGGGTAATGACCAGCTCTGTTCAAGAAGAATTATTCACTTGGGATCTGGTGTGCCAGAAAATTAAGAAATTGAGACTCATTCCACTCACTATTTTCTGGGTTATCTGCAAAGAGAGAAACAATAGAGCCTTTGCAGGAAAGGAAGAAATATTTGGCAACATTGTGAACAAATGGCTACACTTTTTTGGGTCCACTGTATTGGAACATAATATTAACCATTTTGAAAATTTATGGTCAGTTGTAGATATTCTTATTGACTTGTAAATCTTTTGTACATGGACAGCGCCCCCTTGATGTTTCATATCAATATATTTTCTACGCTTTTCTTTCAAAAATAAAAATAAAAAGAATTTCTATTCTACTGAAAAGAAAATTTTTATTATATTATACTTCTAATTATATGAAATTATTATTCTCACAGAATTTTAATTAAATAATAAATATCAACTAATTAAATAATAAATTAAAATAATTAACTACTAAAATATGGTAGTCAACATCCAACCCAGCTAAAATTATCTAGAAATCTGGTGCTCCACCTAGAATCTCTTTCTTCGCTTGGGAAGCTGCTAAAGAAAAAATTATAACTCTGGATGATCTTATGAGAAGAGGATTCCTATTGCAAATAGATGCTATCTCTGTAAAATGGGTCCTGAATCGTGTAATCATCTTCTAATTTGGTGTCCTTTTTCCTACAATCTCTGGGCGATGATTCTTGGCCTACTGGGGCTTTTCTGGGTTATGGCAAAAACAGTATTTGGGGAACTTCTTGTTTGGGAAGGTCTTAGCAAAAGAAACAAGATCTACAAACTCATTCCATTTACGGTTTTTTGCGTCATTTGGAAGGAAAGAAACAAGCGTGCTTTTGACGGAAAACAATTAGATTTCAACACATTAAAAGACAATTGGTTTCACTATTTTGGCTCCACCATACTTGAGCATGATATTGATAGTAATGTGGATTTTGCTTCCATTGTAGATGTACTCATTGATATGTAAATATGTACATGGGCGAGCCTCGGCACCTTTCATCAATACATTTCTATACTTTTCTTTCAAAAAAAATGATAGTCAACATCCCTCCATCAAGTTGGTGCCGGAATATCTCTCATACCCATTTTGCAAACCAAGTTCTAAAGAGTCATCCTATAGTTTATCAGTATCAATCATCTTCTTTGTTCGAAAATTCTTATTTTACTAGATTTGTTGCACTTATAGCTAATGAAGAATTAAACTAAGACAGAATATGCTTCAAGGTTTAAATCTCTTTATTTGAAAATACTCCAATTGTTGGTGTGTCAGATGTTTCACTTACCTCAACAAATTTTCTTGGGTTCTCGTAGGCCCACCATTCATTCTCTCACGACGTCTAATTAGTTTTTCATGCAACTTCCAACAAATTTCGTTAGTGTATTTTGGCTTACCACAGTAATCACACTTCTGAAGATCTTTAGATTGGTCAGACTGAACAACTAATGCAGCTTTTTCAACTAGTGCTATGTAAAGCATGTCATTCCTTCTACTTTCTTCTTACTAAACATAAGCATAAGTTTGTTCCAATGAAAGAGGAAGATCCTTACCAAGCACCTGAATCCGTAGTTGATCATATTTGGTGTTCAGACCAGCTAAGAAATTATAAATTCGTTTTTTTCTATTAATTTCTGAAATTTAATTACATCTATAGGACAATCTGCTTGAAAGTCTTGATAATAATCTAATTCCTGCTATAATCTACTCAATTCAGAAAAATATTGTGAAATATTCATCTCTCATTACTTCGTGTCATGAATTTTATTTCAAAATTCATAAATTTAGGCGTCATTATCCACTAGTGAATATGAAAGAGATGTTACATTCCATATTTTTGTTGCAATATCGAGCAACAAATATGTTCGTGCAATATGGGGTTTCATGAAGTTGATGAGACAAGATATTACCAAAGAGTTTTTCAAAGTCTCATCTGTTATATTCTAAATCACTTACATCTGGTTTCTTCATTTTATCTGTAATGTACTACTGCAATTCTCTAACTTTGATAAATAATAAACAAGATCTTGACAAAGCAAAATAATTAGTTCCATCAATTTTCACAAAATTGATTTGTAATGAAGGGTTATTTGAATAAGAAACCATCACTTGTTTTTACTTCTGTCATTTTAGAATGATAAAGACAAAAAGAAAAACGCTCAATAATGAACAATAGTTTTCTTACTATGAACCAAAGTAGCCAACAAAGATAGAAAAATACTAAAATCAAATATGTATGGCTGTCTGGCTCAGCTCAAAAACGGATCGGCTCAGGCTGAAACTCAGCGCAACTTGATGCAAGTGGCTTGGCTCGGGCTGAAATCGGCTCTGCTCGACGACTCAGATCGGCTTAATGCAGCCGGCTAACAAAACTCCCCATGCACAACTCAACGCACGACGAAGAGGAAGATCATGTGCGGCAAAAGGCCGATAAGTTGCAGCCAGTGGCTTTGTGCAATCAGAGTGAGGCAGATCGAGGTGGTCGAGCAACTCTTCGTGCGGCTCTGTGCGCGACGAAAAAAACTGGGTTGATCGAATCTTCGCACGTCTCTGCATGCGGAGGAAGAAGGAACTCGAGGTAGTCGCACGGTTCTACACACGGCTGAAGAAGGAAACCGAAAGGAACCCGTGGCTCTGCGCACAGCCGAAGAAGGAAACCGAGGTGGTCGGGCAGCTCTACGTGCGGGGAAAGAAGAAGGAACCTGTGGATCTGACCTTTCTTCCCAAATTTGGCTTTCTCTCTCTGATATGGCTCTTTTTGCTATTCTTAGGGTTTAGAAAAGAAAAACGCTAAAATTAGAACCCCAAACTAGGGGGTGAAGAGGGTAACTCTAGATAACAACCCTACTTATTGTGCTATTTGAGGGTTTCAAAGAAACTCTGAAATTAAAACCCTAAATAGTTTTATTTAACTATGATATTATGAAGATTTTTGGAGAAAAAATATAAATTTTAATTCTCACCCTTTAGATTATTACACGTAGGGTATTTATAGGATTCATATTCTACTGATAAGAAAATTCTTATTCTACTAGTTTTCTAATTATATAATATTATTATTCTCATAAAATCCTAATTACATAATACTAACTAATTAAATAATAAACTAAAATAATTAACTATTAAAATATGGTAGTCAACAATATGCTTAAAATTTTAAGATAGGTATTTATTTATTAAAAAAAAAAGTCATTTTAAGATAGGTACATGGTTAACATATTTCCATTTACCTCGCTGAACTAACCCTTCAGTTGTAAGAGAGAAAGCTGAGAGAGCCAAGAAAATCTAGGATTTCGAGTAACATGTTGGCACACAGGCACACCCCCATATTTTCCACATCAACCACATGATACATCCTCCCTAGGGTTCAAGGAGGTTTCGTTTGAAGACCGAAAAAAAAGGGGGCCTGATAGGAGATGACATGGCATAGACCAAAACAACGTATAACCAGCCACTGAGTACACTGAAACAACTGCTACGTTTGGCAGGCCAAAAAAAAAGCTTGGTAGGAGATGACAAGGCACAAACCAAAACAACGTATAACCAACCACTAAGTCAATTGAAACAGCTGCTCATTTCCATGTATGCTTCTTCCTATACAGCAGGCTTGATATTAGAGCACGTAAGATTGAACATGTACCCCATCTCCTATTGGTTACCCCATGCACATTTTACTCATTCGATACTATGACAGGCAAGGAGGAGTTCGTTAGTTATAAGAGAAACCTCTTACACTTAAACGGAGTTATTCTGAGACCTAAGAGACCTTGGGACAACAGTCTCCAATTTCCTCCTACTTCAATATACCATCCCTCTCTTCGTCATGGAATGATATATAGATTAAAAAAATTGGAGGAGAGTCAAGTAAATATTAAAAGATATGATGAATAAATAAGGCTCTATAGCATCTATAGTGTCATCTTTCATAATCCTCAACGAAATATTTTAGAAAGAATAGAGAAGTTTATTATTATTATTAATTTTTTTGAAGAAAAGATGAATTCTTAACTGCCTAGTTAGAAAAAGAATTATTCAGAGGGCAGAAATTTACAGCTTCATCAATAAGCATATGATCTCCCCCGATCTTCCGCCAAATTATGCAGATGATTCTTGAACAAAAAAATGTCAAGTCTGGAACCAACAATATGATATGCTGCCACTATCATATTATTCTGGTTTTCTTTGAATTTTTTCCAAAGTAAAGCCCAAGTAGCATTTGTTACGTTAATTAAAAATATTGCTTCTTTATGTATATATTCAAGCACTATACCTAAATCTATATATGTTTATGACAGTGGCATATCTAAAGAGATACAATATTATTAGAGAGGGAGATAAAGAAATGAAACTGTTGCTAGATATACCATTGGATATCTACTGCTACTATTTTGGTTTTCGGTTTAGAGAAGAGAGAGAGAAAGAGAGAGAGAGAGAGAGAAAGAGAGAGAGGAGGGAGGAAGAGGGAACAAAACAAGTAGAAATGAAAATGAAAATGAAAATGAAAGAGAAAGAGAGAGAGAGAGACAGAAAACATAAAATATAAGAGGAATGAGAATTAAAAAAGGGAAAAAAAACTAAAAAGCAGTTTTAGGTTAAAAGAAAATCATTAATGAAGGATCTGATATAATAAGATCTCAGAGTTTAAGGTGTACACTGGTACAATTAGAAGTGGATAGTACAATTTGATACCAAAGACAGAAGAGTAAGGGCGACCTTTGGTATTGTACTCAATATCTAAATTATTGTTAGACATACTTTTTATTTCAAAAAAAAAAAGTTAGACATACTTCCCCATGATTTTTGTCAGACACAATAAAGAATCTACTTAGAAACACTATATATGTAACACCTCGTTATGCATAACAATTAATTTCGTATGAAATTATGTTTGGGAAATTCTAATTTTCGCGTCATGATGTTTTCAAAATCTAATTAGGGATCCTAAAAATGTAAAAAAGAATCCAAAAAATTAATTAAATTTGGAAAAAGGACTGAATTGAGAACAAAATTGGAATTTTGGGTCATTCTGTAACTAAACATGGACCCAAATGATGGCAATCGCGTGGCTGGTGGGCGAGATGCCAATCGATGGCTGATGTGCATGATGCCAATCGATGGCTGATGTGCATGATGCCAATCGCATGGTCTACAAGCAGTCTGCAGATCAACGGCCACAATTTGTCCTCAAGTAATCCTACGGTCACGGCAACCAATGGTCCAGATGAACAGAAAATTTGAAATCAACAGTGGAAATTCGTTCATCAAGGGAAATGACCGATTTGCCCTTAATGAAGGGCAATCAGACGGTCCTCTAGTAGCCACGCTGGACTTAATCCGACGACTAGGAAGAATCCAAGGACGGGTATAAAAACCGCCTATCCCCTTGGTCAACCCAAAGAGTGCTGGAGAAGAAAAGAGAAAGGGTGAGGGAAATTGCCAGAAAAGGGAGAGAGAGGTCGCACAGGACTGCGCTGCCATGACGGAGAAGATAAACGATGTCGGTAATCATTTTTTCTTCCTCCTTTCTCTGTTATCTCTGGTATTTTATCCTTTTAAGCTCAAAATACTCGGTATGTAGGGGTTAGGCCAAGAGTACGAGGTAAACCAAATCTTGAAGCACCATGAAACCAACCTCTGTTCTTTCATTCAGGTTAAGGTAAGAAATTATACGTCCTTCTAGGATCCATTCCTTTGTAATCCACTAATAAACACTAACCTATGGTTTCTCTGTTAAGAAGTTTTACATGCAGGTATACTAACCGAGGGGAAAAGTTTATTAATACCTTTAAGTTTTCTGCTTTAATTTGTTTTCAGCATGCATATGTTCTAAATGTATTTTAAGGGGGTGATTTGATAATGCAAAGGATGGCAACGGAGAGGGAGGGAACATCCGCAAATGGCTAAACAGTAACATATATATATATATATATACATGCTTATATATTAGTGAGATTGTGTGCTTATTCAGTGTGTGCATGTGATACTAGGAAAGGCATGATTCTGAGCATGTACGTGCATATATCGAATATATGAACTATACCCCTATTAAGCTACATGAGTAAGTGTGTGTGTTTGTGTGTGCATCTGTGAAGATTATATGTAAGTCATATATGAGTAAGTGTGTGTGTTTGTGTGTGCATCTCTGAAGATTATATGTAAGTCATATATGAAATCTATATGAGGTGTAAGTCGGTATAAAAACAAAAAGTATATAAAATGTATGCATGTAAAGCTGTGTAGATGGGTAGATAAGAATATATATATATATATAAGAAAAGTTGAGTATGTGTGCGTGCATAAGAGTATACGTGTATAGCTAGAATGTGTATGCGTGTGTGAGTATATTTATACAGTTTGGCATGTATAGCTATATGATTAAGTTGTGCGTCCAGGTAGGCATATGAGAGTATAGGAGAGCAAATGTGTGTGTACTGTGTATATATATAAGCATGACTATATATATACACACATATGATAAATATATAAAAGATGATGAATAAAGTAGGTATTGAAAATCTGGAAAAAGAGAAAAATAATTAATTAGAAGATCTCTAAGAAATAAACAAGAGAATAACTTCGACGGAAAGAAAATAAGTTGGATCATTTAATAAATTTGGTTTGTTTAAATAAAAAATAAGTGTAAAAAGGATTATTTAAGTAAAGAACTTAATTGTAGTAGGAAGAAAAATAAAAGAAATAAGAGTATGTGACACAAGAAAATTTGCACAGACATAAGGGAAAGAGTAATTAAGGAAGAGCTAGTTAAATAAAAAGGAATGAATTAATAACGTAGAAGCTCAAGACAAATATGGATAAGAAATTGGTTTTAGGAAATTTGGGAAATTATTTGATATAATAACAGTAATTGAGATTTTTTTTTTTTTTTGAAATAAAAAGAAATATCATTTCAAAGTTACCAAGGGGGTACCGCCCAATACACAACAATTACAGCTCAATAGTAGTTAGATAATAATAAGAAGCAAACCAAGATAACCAAAAGAAGAATTAAACTAAAATAAATAATGGCTTTGAAAGTATTTATGCGAGTTAATTAAGAAAGTTCAGTAAGATAGGGAAATGTAAGAAACTAATAGAGATGTAAAAACATTAGCCCCACCTAGATCATAATGACATCAACCTAAGTTAAGGAGAACGTTAGAGTCTAAAGTGAGTCCATAGAGATGTAAGGAATTAGGATAAAAGAATCAAGAATGTCTTAGTGTGCCAATAAATGGAAAATAAACAGAAAAGTGAGAAAACTTTAGAAAGAAGGAAAGAGAATTTGAGAAGGTAGACAAGCTTGTGTAATTTGTATAAAATGTGCTATAAGCAAAAATTTGTTGATTGTGTTGTGCTTGTGTGGAAAGATGACTAGGGGATTCAATGTGAATTTAATGTGTAAAGAATATATGTAAGGGAATCCAATCAGATATGCGTGAGTGAATCCGAATCAGATATGTACAAGTGAATCAGATCAGATATGCGTGAGTGAACCCAAATCAGATATGTGTAAGTGAATCTGATCAGTTATGTGTGAGTGAATCCAATCAGATATGTGTAAGTGAATCTGATCAGTTATGTGTGAGTGAATCCAATCAGATATGTGTAAGTGAAGACGTGTGATGTAGATCCAATTAGATAGGTGTAAATGAACTGTATAAGATATATCAGAGTGAATTCGGTAAGTTATGTATATGAACCCAAAAAGACAGGTGTATGAGTATTCAGTAAGTTATTATATTGGGATCAGATAAGAAACATAAAAAGTAAATTAGAAAAGAAAAGAGAAGTACGAAATATATATGTATGACAAGTTATATGAGATAAGTGAAGAGAACAGGAATAAGACTTAAGAATATGATCAAAATAGAAATTGTTGTTGTATTACCAAAAAGATAAGTTTAGAATAGATGAGAACAAAAACAGTGAAATTAAAGGCTGAAGATTTATTTAGGATTTTATTTAGGATAGGATCTTAAATTTTGATCTTAGTTCTGATCAAATAAGTTATTTTGACATTTGTGTTCGCGTGAATTTTTGTACTTAGTTCAATAGCTTACATAATTAAAAAGGTATACCTGTAGGTGTTTTCAAATTTTCTCTACAGATTCCAGCAGGTTGTGTCTATGATTGACCACATATACATACTTACGAAGCTAGTGTACCTTACCTAAATCCCTTATGTTTCTTTTCATATCAGAATAATCAGAATCAAGGTCCTGATCAGTGAAAGTGACCATCTGTGAGCGCCGATCATTTTGTAAAGAATTAGAGGTAATTATGATCTCTTGGTTTTTGTATTTTGTAGCTTATAATTGCCTCATGGTTAATGTTTTCATACATGTAAATACATGCAAGGATGTTTATGGAAACATTAATTTTAAATATTGCGCATAATTAATATCTTTGCAGGTTCCACTAGTTGGTAACTGTGTGCTTACGTTCAAAGACTCTGAAGATGGTCGAGAAGTTACAACATATCATGCCAATATTATAACCTAACCATGTCATACCTATATACAACTGGATGCAATTGACCTTCATTTTGTCACATATTAACCTTCTCAAAATGGCCCAAAGGTCAATATTTAACTGTTAACATTTTCTATAACAAAACCTTAACCTACACGATTATTCATACTTACATGATGGCAAGCTTATGCTCATCTTATCTAAATTACATCCTGCTTATGCTACAAAAATAAGCTCAACCTAATTAGAATATTTGAATGCAGGCAGCACCACGTCGTTGCCTTTGTAGAAGAGAACATACTTCTCTTCCGATTTGATTTTTTTAAGATAGCTAGTTAAAAATTCAACATCCTTCTCACAAGTTGTTTGAAGAAGTACTAACAGCTAAAAACAAAATCAAAAAGGAAACAGTGAAGATTGATCAAATAAGTTAGCAAGGAAAACATCCAATTGTGAATGAAACTAAATTATAAGATCACATATAAGTTATTTTTGTCCTCTTAGTTCTTTTTTATATTCATGCTTCACAAGGAGATAAAACTTTGCAGTCAGTCAAAAGAATAAAGTGTCAAGAATGCATCATATATAAGGAACAATGTACAGAAATTTTCACATTAAACAGAACAACTAATATCAAAAGAAACACATATTCATGTCCAAAGAAACACATTACATACATGTTTCGGAGCTTCCTCAGAACATGCTGAGGGAGGAAATGACTTTTTAATAAAGTCATCTTCTCTTATGTCATAATATCTTCTTCTGCGCTAGCAGGTATAAACTCTACTGAAACACCAAAATTCTACCAATGCCAGCTGAAAAATTCACACCCGACCTGAGAACCATGCAACTAAAACATCAGTTTTTGGGCTTTCAATAGTATGTGAAATAAATAGTCCAGAGGATAGAAAACAAACTTACACATCTGAACAAAATGTTCAACAACTGAAGGCGAAAATCACAATTGATGGCCAACTTCACACTTTGACATATTTATCAACATAGCCCTGCAGAGCATAATGTGAAGAAATAGCGTCTAAAGGGATATAAAAAGACACAGTAAAAGTGTTACGCAAAAAAAAACATAATCCAACTAAAACTAACAATGCAAATCCTTAATTTTCAGTCCAAGTCAAAGTACAAGCAAAATCCAATCAAAATCATAACTAAAATAACTAAAAACCATTTCCTCCAAAAGATTATTAAAAAATAAATGAAAAAAGAATCACAAAGCTTAGATCAAAACCAAGTCCATTTAAAAAATGCCGAGATGGATACTAGAGAGAAGGAGGGTCAGTTGGGGGAGGGGGATAGGGAGAGAATGGCTGTTTTGAAGAAAGAAATTGCTTCCAATATGAATCTGGAAGCTATCTCTTGGAGGCAAAAGGGTAGGGAAAAATGGTTAAATGAGGGTGGGTTGATTGAATACTAAGTATTTCCATAGTTTGGCTAATTTTCAAAGAAAAAATAATTATGTGGAGGAGATGGTAACTGAGGGGGAGGTGGTGAAAGGGAATGCTAATTTAAGGGACAAAGCACTCTTGTACTTCCAGCATCTTTATACAGAAGAGGAGGAGAGAAGACTGAAGTTGGGTGAGCTGCCTTTCAAACAGCTCTCTGCTAACAGTAGGGTGAATTTGGAAGCCCCTTTCACGGAGGAGGAGGTGTGGGGCTGTTTGGGTGAGTGCAATGGTGATAAGGCTCCAGGTCCCAATGTTTTCAACATGAAGATCTATCAAGATTTTTGAAATGTTATAAAGGATGATATTATAGCTTTTTTTAATGAATTTCACAGAACTGGTGCTTTTGTGCATTCCATAAACTCTACTTTCTTAATTATCATACCTAAAGTTGCTGGAGCCAAGAATATTAAAGATTTTAGGACTATAAGTCTTGTGGGCAGGCTGTACAAATTGATCTCTAAAATTTTCGCTAAAAGAACGTCCAAGGTTATGGGGGAGGTTATAGGGGAGAATCAAAACACTTTTGTTGAGGGGAGGTAAATTCTTGATGCGGTCATGGTTGCTAATGAAGTGGTTGATGACTTGGTGGGGTAGAAAAAAGAGGGTATTATTTACAAAATTGATATGGAAAAAGTTTATGATAGAGTGTGTTGGAATTTTGTACTCTACATGTTGGAGCGGATGGGGTTCGGGAATAGATGGAGGAAATGGAAGAAGACACGTATTTCAACCACTTCTCTTGCCGTGATGGTCAACGGTGGACCCTCTTCTTTCTTTAAAGCCTCTAGAGGTTTTTGCCAAGGGGATCCTTTATTACCCTTGCTTTGCCTTATGGTGATGGAAGCTTTTAGAAGACTCATGGATAGGACAGGTGAATTGAATGTGATTAAGTGTTTGTCGGTTGGGGTGGGGGAGTCCGTGGTGAAAGTATCCCATTCATTTTTTGCCAACGACGCATTAATATTTTGTGAACCGGATCTTTACTCTTTACTTCACTTGAGGTGTTTACTTATTTGTTTCCAAATGGTGTCGGGTTTGAGGATAAACTTGAGTAAAACTGAAATGGTCAGAATTGGAGATAGGAGGGATGAAAGGGAATTGGCTAATGTGTTGGGTAGTAAGATTACCGAGCTGCCTATTAAATATCTTGGGCTCCCTTTAGGGGCGAAGTTTAAAGATACCAAAACTTGGGATCCTATCGTAGATATGTTTGAAAAGAGACTTGCGGGATGAAAGCGGAACTTTCTTTCTAAAGGGGGGAGACTCACATTGATCAAAAGCACCTTAACAAATTTACAAATCTACTAGATTTCTATCTTAACTATTCCAGCCAGCATCGCCACTAAACTAGAGAGGATACAATTTTCTTTGGGGTGATGAGGAGGAGCATAGGAAATTTCACTTAGTTAAGTGGGAGGAGGTGAAGAGACCGTTTTATAAGGGAGGTTTGGGTTGAGATCTATTTCGAAATTGAATTCTGCTTTACATGGCAAATGGCTCTGGAGTTTTGTGAATGAGAATGGGAAATTGTGGAGAAGGGTGGTGGAGACTAGGTGGGGTTGATTGGGAAAGGGACGGGGGAAGAAGAGGGAAATATAAACGTCATGACTCTAGTTTGTGGAAGAAAATTAGCATTGACAGCAAGAATTATTATGATTGCATATGCTGGCAGTTGGGTAATGGAACCGAAGTTAAGTTCTGGAAGGATGAGTGGGCTGGTGACTTCAAATTGAAAGATAAGTTCCCGAAGATCTTTGAGATTGCTAGTGAGAGGGATATCCCTGTGGAGAAGGCATTTGAGAAGGGAGAAGTGGGGGCTGGGTGGTGTACACAGGTTAGAAGAAATTTGAAAGATGAAGAAGAGGTAGAATTCTGTAATCTGCTTCGTTGTCTTGCTAACTTTAAGGTGGGAAATGTGAAGGACAAAAGAATTTGAAAATTGAACAAGAAAAGAGGCTTTTCGGTGAAGTCATACTACAATTTTATTGTCAAAAAATGGTGAGGCCAATGCCAAGTCAGCACTGTTTAAGCAAATATGGAGAACAAAAGCACCACCTAGAACGGTTTTTTTCATTTGGGAAGCTGTTAAAGAAAAAATCTTGACCATTCATATGTTGAGGAAAAGAGGTATGATGATGATTAATAGGTGTTACATGTGCAAGGCCTATGAAGAATCATGCAACCACTTGTTACTCCAATGTCCTATGGTGTACAGAATTTGAGAGTATGCGTATGGGATTATAGGGATGAATTGGGTCATGGCAGATAGTGTTAGTGAGGAATTGTGGGCGTAGGTTGGTTTATGTAAAAAAATAAAAAAATATTCCTCATTGGGATTTCTATTATGTGGGTAGTTTTGAGGGAGAGAAATGTTAGAGCTTTTCAAGGTACTGAGACAAACATTGTAATTATAAGGGATAGATAGTTTCATACTTTTGGTTTTATTTTAATTGGTCATGACATATTAAATTGGGAAGATATTTGGCCTGTCATGAACCACCTGATCAACTTGTAATTCTGTGCTTTCGGGTGGTACCCCCTTGGTACCTTCGTGCATAATAATATTTTTTCTCTTTTATCTCAAAAAACAATTGCCAATAGAAAGTCTTCGTTAAAAGAGTTGCTCCATGAGAAAATGCTCAAGTTTTTACTAATAACTGCAAGCTCCAAAAGCCAAATGCCTCTTAAATTTGAGGACTTCTACAGAAGTTTTGAGTGTAATCATCTAATGAAGCTGAGGACTCATCATGTCCTAGCCCTTAATACTTGTATAAATTATAACATGGGAAAACCATGCATCATAAACATCCACATATGCATGAGAACCTGCACGCATGCAGACAAATATTCCACACATTCAGAGAGCTAGAGCCACCGTCAAGCACAACATGATAAAATGAGTGGTCTTGGGAGGGTTAAATGAGTGAACTGCTCTATAAGGGTGTTATTTTCACTGGATTGTGAATCTTATGGTTGGAACAAAATGCCACGGAAGAACCTTTAAGCAATGATTTCAACCACTTCACAATCTTTTAGGTAAAGTGGTGTTCTTTGCTTCTCATTGGACGAGGCTCAAGAATTCATTAAAGAGTTCCCTCATCAACCATCCATGTCCAAGGGGATTTGCCATTTTATCCTAATATTATGTTTGTCTCCTTACATTTTCCTCTTCGGGTTGGAAGTTACCTTATTCTCTCAATCTTGTTTGTAACAGCTTTTTCTTTTCCAGCAATATTTCTTTGTAAGAAACAAATTAAAAAAAAAACAAAGCAACAGGTGTTAAAAGCAAATCCAAGCACAAGTTCATGAATGTTCTCGACTCAAATGATCCAAAAATCCAATAACAGTTCAAGGTTGTATCCCAACAAAACAAAGTGAGCAATCAGAACTTACCATAACAAGCTTTGTCAATTTTCTTTGCGAAGAATCAATATACTGATTAATCTTAGCCCGAGACTTCGGTATCTGATGGCTCTTCATAGCTCCTGAAACCTTATCCACAGTCTTCTTGACAATGGTCTTAAATGCCTCTTTGCTCATATTACCTTGTCGCCAAGATGGCTTCAGGACTTCCTTTACAAATTCTGCAAGGGCAACCTTGAAATGCTTCAATAATCTGGATTCTTTGTTCTTCTTGCCTTTCACTGGAGACTTCAGCTGGTCAATCTCACCCGCATTCATATCAGCTGCATCCACAGGATCACTGTCACTTCCATTCTCTACAGCACCTACTTCTTCATCAGCAGTCTCACCAAATTCCTCATTATCACCAGATGCAGCCGGAGCAACTGCTCCAACTTCTTTTTGCTGCTTGTTCTCTCTAACATTTGGTGGTCTCAACATGTCAGAGCCACCAGCAGCTTCCCATTTCTGCACATCACCAAATTTCTTGGAGAAGTTTGACAATGGTTCAATACTGTCAAAAATTGGATCATACTGGTCACCACCAGATCCTGGAAAATTTTGCCTAAGAGCTCTTCCAGAATTGGGAGAAGTCGCCTGTCTTGATCTAAAACTGCCAACACCTAGTTCATCAGCTGGAAGATGGCTCAAACTGAAGGGTTTAGCACTGTAGCTTCCATCCTTTTCTCGCCTGAATGTAGCAGAACTTAAATTGGAGCTCAAAGGCCCCTGAAGAATAGATGCATAAGAACTGTGGTAGGCTGAAACTCTTGATCCCCCAAAATCAGGGAGGCATGATGGTTGATTTGAGTCTAGAACATCTGGCAGATATTTAGACGAAGAATCCAATTTCCCAGGAAGACTATAGAGGCTATCAGATACAGATTGCTGAAAACTGTAGGGTGGCTTTTGCGGCTGCAACTGAGGATCAATCTGGGTAGCTGACATTGGTAGTTCACTGGGCGCCAGGTTGTCCCTAATAAACCATTGCAATTTGTTAGCTGCTAAGTCCTGATAACAGCCTCCGGTTTGGGGGTAACTGTTGTCCTGAGGAAAGGAAGCTGAAGCACTGAATCTATGCGGCGGAAGCTGTGTCAAATCTTCTCTTGGGACATTATGGCCTCCAAACTGTTGGCTTGATAGATTGTATGAGGGCATGGCTGAGTGGGAGAAAGCTTGATGATTACCATGACCAGGAGGATAAGCTTGCTGTTGAAACCCACCAACAGGAGAACGAGAAAGCAATTCGGTTGCGTAGGGTCTCAAGATATTCTGAGAACTAAAGTCGGTTTTTGGAGGTAAATGACTCAACTCAAAAGATGAAGAAACAAGTGCCCTGTCATGCAATGGAGGAGGAGGTGGTGGAGGTGGCAAGGACGTCCAGGAGGAATTTGGTTGTCCATGGAAAGTAGAATGCTGATGCGGCAACATGTACGAGGGAAAGCTTTCCTCAGGAGCAGTATGTTTGATCATGTTGTAATCACTTGTTGGATAAATTAAATTAGGAGCATTAGCACCTAGTAGATGTGGCTGAGAAGGAGGAGGAGGAAGAGGAGGAGGAGGGGGAGGCAACTGGACCACACTTGGAGAAGCTTCAGTCATAATAAACTTATTAAGGTCACGATCTGCTGAATCAGCAATGAAAGACTTATCAGTTTGCTGGCATGGAAAGTTGTTGTTTTGAAGTACAGGATCTGAGTGACTGGATTGCAACTCCTGAGTCTCAGATTTCTTTGAGGGAGATTGTGATCTGTCAAAATGTTCCAGAGGCTTCTGGTCAGAATCAAACACTTCTTGGTAATGCTCATTACTGGCAGCAAGAACTTGTTCTGTTTCTTGCACCACTTGTGTTGGCTGCAATTTAGCAACAACCTCTCCTGAAGTTTCGGATGCGATCCTGTGAGAATCATTTAGTTGACCAGCTTTACCATAATAGTCAGACTGCAGAGCATCACCCAGGGAATTTTCCATTTCCTGATCAACATTCAAAACCCTAGTGGCATCAAAGCTGCAAGTTGGCATATCTGGAGGGAGATGCGTATCAACAGTCTTCACATAATCATGCTCATGATCAGATGCTTCTGATGCAACTTGCCTGATCTCTTCACTGATATTAGAAGTCTTTGAACTGGGAAGCACTTCCATAAACTCTTGTTTGCTCCGGTTGCGCCTTGATCCACCACCCTTCGGGTCATGGTGCTCAAAACGACAAGACATTCCACGGTGGCAACGACTGCGAAGGAAGTCAAAACATACTTGGTTGCGACCCTTGTTCCATCTTGTATTATCATAACCAACATCACCCACACGTCTAAAAGTAGGCGACCTGCTCCTGCTTCTTTGATCTCTAGGTGACCAGCTAAAACAATACCCAGAAAAATTGTAACTTTTTATATAAATCATGAACAGAGTCTAATAGATTGTAGGGAAACCAAATTTCTTTAAGTTATGATATTGTAGAACAGCAATAAATAAATTACCAGTAATATAACCACTAGAAGTACAACCAATGATGCATACCTACGAGATTGGCTCCGCTTTTCCCTTCTCCTCCTCAGACTTCTCCTTGGACTCCTCCTAGGACTCCACCTCCTCCTCCTTCTCTTCAGGGGTGACCGGCTCCGGCTCCGGCTCTGGCTCCGGCTATGACTACGGCTCCAATTTCTGCCTCTTCCCCGACGCCCACCACCATACCGTGAATTATCAGAGTCACTGTCACTTGCATCTTCTCTGAGTAATCTGCCAAACCTGTCTAGTTTAGGTTGAGTTGCAACAGAATTAACATCTTTCTCTTCGTTGTCCTTCTGAAGCTTTTCAGTAGAAGTAGAAGCCACATGAGTAATTGTCGTGGAATCTTTTTGCTGGAAAGCCTCAGGAGAAGCACCAATTTTATCAAATACTTGGTTTTCATCCATTTTCCTGACAAGTGCAGTAGTTGCACTAGATGCCAACAAAGTTCCCTTGACCATTCCTTCCGTATCTGGGGGAAAACCCAGGCCTTTACATGACACTCTTGACTCAGGAAGGGGCCCAGATATAGTTTCCTTGTGGAGATTCTTAGAGCCCATTTTAATTGGTAAATTAATTTTTACAGGATTATCATCTATTTTATATGACTCAGCCTCATTTTCAGAGCCATCAGAAGCATATTCCTGTATAAGTCTAAATGGGCTGCCAACTTTACTACAAAGGCCAGAATCCTTTTTAGAACTGTTTTCTTCAGCAGTTGTAGAGGCCTCGAACGGGACTATATCATTGGATAAATTAGCATTGTTAGATTTCTTTAAATTGCTAGCCAATGGCAGTTCAGCAGTTCCAGTTGAATTTGTGATTGGGCCATGAACTACAGAAAACATCCTTCCAGATCCCAAGCCATCAGAATCAGTTTTGACTTTCGGTCCTGCAGTTTAAGGGGAAAAAAGCAACTCTGAGGGACCTCTGCAAAAGGTCGACATAAAAATATCTCCAGAAATATTCTGAAACGATAAAGAATCAAAAGAGCCCCAGAAAATTGCAGAGATACCAGCTTGTAGGTTCTGATATGCCACAAGAATATATCTCATCTTGCCAATAAATTGGGTATTGATACTTAGAAACAGAAAATAGCATAGAAGTTGATGACTTAATGATGTTAAAGTTAAAAACTGACCTTCTTCATTCTCATGCAGTTTTGAGGATCCCTTAAATGACACTTTACTAGCTAAAGCTTCCTTCGATGAGTTAAAATCTTCTAAACTCTGTGATGTGGGCAACTGTTCTTTGACGTCATGCTCATTGGAGCTCAAATCAGATTTGCAATTTGGACCTCCAATTGTGTAAGCCGCTCCCTGGTCATGGTCAGGCTGGGTGATATCATCTTGAAATCACCAAGAAAAGCATCAAAAAAAGGAGGATGAGAAGATTAAAATTTTCTTTGCACAAATGTATATAGACACTTTTGCACTTGAAAATGTTTTAGTATTAGACAGCAAGATCATAATCAGTCACACTTACCTTCCATCTCCATATCAGAATCTGCAGATGAATGAGACCCAGCTGCAGGCCTCAAATCATTTATCAGGGCAGAAGACTCCTTGCCCAATGGATCAAAAGGTAGAGGATTACTTTTCTCTTCATCCAAATTATGTGCAGGTGAAAGATATTTATTTTTCATCCATAGGAAATACTCGTGAGCAATTGCAGCTTCACTTCCTGGCTCACCACCAAACAAAAATTGGAACTCTGGGTTCCCAGATTCATTCCTACGAACCATATCTTCAAAATCAGGACCATTACTAGCAATAGACCGGCATAGAACTTCAATCCTTTGGGCAACCTTCTCTTCAGTTGGCTTAGGTGGAGGTAGGGGAAGATCTGCCACCCCACTTTTTTCTGATGCAACACTATTTTTTCCAACTAAAGAACCCATGTTAGAGGCCCCTACGCCTTCCTGATTCAGATCAACAACTTTATCAATGGTGGTTTCTGGTGGTGAGGGTGGGATTGGTGGCGGAGAAGAGGGAGGAGCAGGTGGAGGTGGAGGTGGAGGAGGAGGAACTGCAGAATGTACAAAATTTCCAAATGGTGATGAAGCGACAAAACTAGGTATAGGAGGTCGGGGAATACTCAAAGGACCATGACCACCAGGCTGCTGCGGCAATGAATGAATTTGACCTCTATATGATGCAGGTCCTTGTGAATGAGTCTGAGGAGGAGGTGGTAGGTGACCAAGAGGCGGAGGAGGAGGAGGAGAAGGAACCTGCTGTGGTCTGAGATACACATTCTGAATCCCCAAATATGAAGTATGTTGTGAGTTATGTTGTACGGTTGAGAACATATGTGACATTGGAATGATTCCAGGATGCGGAGGGGGTGGTTGTATATAAGATTGGTTTGCATGCGGCATCATACCCTGCGGAACCTGACCAACTGCAGAAGTTTGAGGGCCATGTTGATATGTAGATGCAAGTGCCTGACCAGCAAGAGGTAGAGGAGGAGGATGACCTGGTTTAACTACTGAAGGGGGAGGTACTGGTTGACCAAGCTGGAAATGAGGAGGAGGAAGAGGCTGACCAGGCAGAGGAGGTGTGGGGGTGAAAGGGCCATTCCCAAATTGAGTGTTGTAATTTCCTTGTCCATACATATTTGATGCTAAAACTTAAAGGATGATCCAACACACCACAGCAACAGTGCGAACTTTCCTTCACACCCGACTTACAGGAGATTGATCTTCAAGTAAAAGTCTCTGTGGAATCCCCAATTGAATGCAGAAAATAAGAAAACAATTATCAGGCCTCATTCTATATTAGAGCTAGATGCAAGAGAAATTTGATAACAAAAAGCATGTCAAACAATTAACACTCTAATGCTACTCTACACCAAAATTTTCATTGAAGTGCACTGATTTTATTAAAATTATTATAAACAGCAACAAGAACTACAGGCATACAATACAAATAATAACAAGGAAATGTAACACACATCTCATCTTCACAGAAAAAGATAGTAAACTTTTCAAGCCCAAACCTTTTTGTCCCTCGCATTTGGATTTCAGACAAATAAATTTGAGAATAAAAACTCCTGCTGCATATTTATTATTAAACTATTAAAGAGCATATCACATAAATGCTTCCTTTCTCCAAGAACAATGATTCAATTTCTGGATCTGAAGATTTGTAAAACAAAACTCTGTATTGTTTCCCATCAAAGGATGACAATTTTTCGGAGGAAAAACTCCCCACCCCAAGCAAATACCTCATTTGGTTCCATACGGAACTAGTGAAATAAACAAGATCCTAATTGAAACCCTCACAAACATCCATATACAAGTTTCCACCAACTACCACCATTTTCCTAAAAAATGACAAAACAAAAGAAAATCCCCCTTCAAATTTCTATACCACTAAACACTAGTTTGAGCAGAAAAATTGGAGAAGACACACTTAAACACAACAGCACTCAATATAACTCACTTAGCTGAATTCCACTGATAAAATTCATTAAAAAAAATTACCCAGCAAACAAAGTTACAGAATTTAAGCAATGAGATAGAAGCCTATAAATTGGAGTACTTGTCCAAAAGGATCCAACAATAAACCCTAGAAACTGCTAATTTGAGATATTTTAGGGATTTATTTGGATTATGGGACTTTGAGAAAAGAGGAGGAATTGGGTTTTGTAAACCCTGGAAAGCAAAAGAGGGAATTGATGTTATCTTCTGTACATTAGGACCTGCGAGGTATGAAATAGTGCAAACTAGAGGATAAGCTATCTTCCGGAAATAAACATTAGCAGTTCTAAAACACTTCAAAGCACGTACATGAAGCAATTCTGAATAAGGTGAACAAATGCAACACGCAATTCAGGGAAGACCAGGCATTTATAGCAAGTGATAATAACCTCCTTTATCTAGTATAAAAAGTAGCCATGAATAAACTCATAAACACTAAGCTGAATTCCATTGATAAAATACACACACAAGTTATAAACTCATAAACATATAACATAAGCAATCTATATGCAACTTATAAATCAAGTCTTCCAATTAAACATCACCAAATGTGAAAAACTTTAGCAGGTGGAGAACACTCCAAGGCATCTATGTGAAACAATTCTGAGATAAGGTGAAATAGTAAAATCTAAAGAATGCTATAACAACCCCTATCTATCTACTGTAAAGAGAAGCCATGAATAATCCCTAAAAAAGTTAAAGAAAAGACAGGAGAAAGGTGGAAAATAAATTAACTAAGTACTATCACCAACAAAATCTAGCTCCTGAACTTCAGTTTCATGCAAGAGACCATTGAAACAACAAATTTTACGTACATACTTCCAGGGCAAGGAGGTTAGAGCACAATGTACAAGTGATGTATATGTGCGTGGGTTTATAAAAATTATATATGTATACATATAGAAATTAAGATATTTATTAATAGTTATTTATTTAAATATATATATATGTATATTGAAATATGAGCAGTTGGAACAAGCAACAGCGATGTATATATATATCTGCATAGATACATGTCTATAGATATATATATATATATATATATATATCACATGGACACATTTCAGACCAGACCAGAAGAAGATAAAAAGAATACCAAGACCAGGATATAGTAAATGATCTGCAATAATCAAAAGAGAGGAGAAGATATACATCACGCACTGAGCACTCATACAAATAACAGATTCTACACTGCATGGAAAATCAGAGAGGAAAATATCCAAACAAAAGGAAAGACCATAAACAAAATTAGGGCACAGAACAGGTACAAAGTATGCCCTCAAATTAGAAGAAAGAAGAACACATATATATACACACAAATGTATATATCAGCTCAAACAAATCCCTTAACATGTGAGGAAACATATTTTCTTTCGCTTGAGAGTAAAAGACAGAAACGAACAGAGAGAGAAGGAAAAAAGAAAATAAATAAAATATATAAATTAGAGCAGCACATGAACACAAATGCTTTCAAACACCATCCAAACCCCTGTGACCACCGCATCAGACATTTACAAAAAAAAAGAGGTGTTACCCAAGCTAACAAGCAAATCGAGAGTGAAGATGGACGATGACAATCCACCAAACGAAACAATATCCATGCAGGTCCATCCATGAAAACAGAAGTCCTTTTTTGGCATCATTTTGCAAAGTCCATCACAAAAGCACAACAAACAGGCGAACGAGAAAAATTGAAGCAGTGAACGCTACCTCCCCATAGAAATAAATGCTCGTGAGTGCGAGAAGGGCTTGGCCTGGTAGACAGAAGCAGCTAGCGGCTATTTCTCAACTCCCTGCGTATCTGTCTCGAGGCAAAATGAGCGAGGTAGGACGGTCTGGCGTAACCACTGAGTTCCTAGACCTTCTGACTTGAAAAGACGAACAAAAGCTGCTAAAGAGGTGATGCAAACAACCCTAGGGTTTTGGATTTGGAGAGAAGACGAGGCAGGGGCTCGCGTCTGCTAAGGGGGCACGAAGAAGAGAAGAGCCATCGATTTGAGGAGAGAGGAAGATGAAGTTGTTGAGGGAGAGAAAGAGGTGAGGTAACCAAGGCGGCACAGTCATGGACAGGAAAGGGAGAAGGGAAACGGTACAAAGAGATGGGAATAGAAGAGATTTACACCTTCGATAAGAACTTTTTGGTAAAATCCATTAACATAATAACCCATAATTAAATAAGTAGATTTTTCAGCACCCAGCTATAATTCTGGAAATACTTTTATAGTTATATACAAACTAATATTATTAGAAATTTATACAAAAATTTATATAGTACATAATTTTTTAATAAATTTTAATTTATAGATCATCATTATATACTTTAATAATTATTTAAAAATTAAATTTTATTTAGAATTTTAAATAAATATTAATATTTAAATTTACTTTATATTTAAAAATAAAATAGATAATTATTGTAAATATTATCATTTAACTATGTATATAGTATATTAGAGTATTCAATTACTTTGCATAATTATGAAAAAATTTATCGATCAATTATATTATTTTAATAAAACATAAATTAAAATGTATTAAAAATAAAACTATTTAAAAAATGGAAAAAAGTACGATTTTCCTTCTCCCTCTCTCTCTATATATATATATACACACACACACACATATGATAAAAATTAAGATACATTGGTGTCTTTTTCTAAGTATATGGTTGATTAATTTTTAAAAATATTTATCTAATAAGAATATTATATTATCTAGTCAAATACTTTTACAATAATTTTTATTATATGTTAGTGACCAATAAATATTATATCCATAATTATTATAATGGCTTTCTTTATAGTTTCGTACTTTATGCATATTAGTGAACAATAAATATTATAATTATTAGAATGCCTTTTATAATGTTTTGTATTTAATTTTGCATAAATATAATAAATTGTTTACATCTACGTGGATGCATTAAAATTTTGTTAATAAAATCAAATTGTAATATTATTATTTTAATAAATAAATAAACAATGTCGATAAAATTAAATTAAAAACATTATGTCAACCTTCTCAATTTAGAACATGAATTATATATTTATAATGTATCATATCTCAATTTATTATTATTTGTAATGTCCTGCACACTGACCCTCAATTGCAAGCCGTACATTCTCTGGCCATTGCATGATTTTTCTCTTCTTCTCGTTTTGCCTCTCTTACGGCTCAGACTTTCTCTTCTATCTAAGAAAACCATAATCATGTTTCCTTAACTACCCCTCATGTTAACCGTTGAATCCCCATTCAACAGATATGGGTTGTTCATTATACCTCTTCATTTTGGTCATTTAATCCTCATACAGATATGCGGTGCAATCCTAACTATTCATTTCTTCGTATTTTCTAACTGTTATATTTTATACATCTCAACCATTCATTCACACATCCACTTAAACGATTTGTGTGGCTAAAATGGCCCCATCTTATTGATCCGTTTTGACACCTCATCGTTGAGGTGCCAAAACTTCCAGAAATTCAATTATGAACCCATTTTGAATATTTTATCCACTTTAGTCCTTTTTAATTGCAGAAAACCTTTAAAGATTTATAATTTTCATGTTTAATTTCATTTTATGAAATTTTATCACGCTGTTATAATTTTGATTTATTCATATGTGTTATAAATCTTTCCCTTAAAATAATTTAATCATCCAAATTGCACGTGCCAAAGAAATGGAGATATTTCACTCACCTGGGAGATTTTCTCCCTCTTGGGGGGTTTTCCTCCATTATGAGGGATTTCTCCAAGTTGGGAAATCTCCATACTAGGGGATTTCTTCCTTTAGAAATTTTTCCTCCTAAGGGATTTCTTTATTTAGGGAATCTCACAACTATAGATTTTTTTTTCTCTAGAAAATCTCCTTCCAAATAGATTTATCTCACTTAGGGGATTCTGTGACATCTCAAATGCTAATTAAAATATAAGGGTGCAAGATACAGAAACAGATTACAAGTGCATAATAGTTAAGTGTATGCAACAGAACAAATAATTATAAATCTCTTACAAAACATATGAGTTTTTAATTCCATATATAATTGAGGGTAGAACGACAACAAAATACAAAAAATGTCACTTTTATCATTATATAAATGGACTCATCAGAGTCCGAGATAAGTCATACACTCATAAAAGTTTATGAATCCTTAAGATCCTCAAATACTTCAAGGGGTAGGTCAGCGATCGATTCCTCATTACCTTCCTCATTTGGAGGGGACATAAAAAGATATGAGTTCTATATACTCAGTAAAAAAAATAATATTTAAATAACATCATAAGATTTTAAAAATAATTAAAAGTATCATCATTATTTACCATCAAAAGTCATGTCAATATCATTTACTAAATTATGAAAATAATTTATTTTATTCAAAGAAATCATTAACCTAAAGATATCATATCAACTAAATCAATCATGCTGAAAATAAAAAAAAACAAATAAATCATGATAGTGCGTCTTTTATGTTGTTCTTCGTGCGAAGTCATTCTAACTTTTATCTATTCAGGGCAATACGAATTCCTGACTACTCGTGTGGAATGACTAATTCATTTCATTTATAACAGTAATTTGCAGCTTGCCAAACCAATAACACATTTAAGGCTTGATAAATCATGACACGATCTATGATCACGACCGTGCCAACCATAGTGGTCCTACATGTTAACTATGGCCACAATTGTATTTCGTCAATGGTAATCCATACAATCATATCGCATCACCACTCTCTTCAGAGAGTACGCCACCATTCACAATAAGCGATCCTCTCACATCTTTTCATACCAGATAGGGGAGAAACAGAAACCTCTCAAAAATAAAAAGTCTAACGAAACACTATATGGATTATGCATGTCAATATTAATATATATTTCTCATGTTTATATATCATTTCATTTTTTTCACCGTCAATTGCATCACATATCCATATTTTTTTCGAGTATTAAATCATGTAAATTACACATGCAAATTAATAAGTTAATAAACGATCATAAAACATGCATCAAGACGTAAAATTACTTCCTTTAGGCATAATATTTAATCATGCAATCCTTAAATTTAAACTTTATAAATTTTACTCTAAAAATACTCATTAGGATATTCAAAAGTAAATATTAAATTCTTTACTAAAACCTCGATATTTTTCCTACGCATTTTCTTTTTCTCCTCCTCTCCCTATCTCTCTCGATCACTCATTCTCTCTATAAAGCTCTTAGAGGATAGAAGAATGAAAATGGAAGTGATGAGAAAATGGTGAAGGAAGAATCCCTATTTATAGAAAATAGGGACCGTCGTATTTGCGCTAGTGACAACATCTAGCAAGGAGAGAGAAAGTCAACGAAAAAGGTGAGATGTGATGATTGACGGATGGACAATACGACTTGACAGTAACACAAAAATCATAGGCACGCCACCCAAATGATGGTAGCACATTGCCCTAACGACGGTGGCACGCTGCCTAAGCCGGCGGTTCACAGGGCATTGTGCGAGATGAAATGAGATGCCCCGCGCGGACGGGACGTGCACACAGTATGCGTGCTCTGAGCTGGCTACGCGTGCGGCGTGTAAAACCCGTACAGGCAGGATCCTTCCCGCATGATTTTTCGTATTTTTCTTTGTTTTTTTTGAAATTTATTTAAATAATAAATAAAATATAATTTTCCTACGAGAAAATAAAATAATTAATTTTAAAAATCATTCAATCAAATAAAATACGAAATATGATACTCATTCAAAAAAATTAAAAAAATGAAGTATTAAGAAGTTTTAAACGACTTTAGGGCTCAAATAAATAGGGGTTCACATTACAAATTAAGCGCAAAAATTTTTGGAGTGTTACAAATTCTCCCCCCTCTCCTTCTTTTTAGGAAACTTCATTTCCCTAACTTGATGGAAATTAAATGTTTTTCTATGGTTTGTCCTAACAGTTGTTATGTTTGATTACTATTTTTGCATATTTGTAGATGTTTTAGAGGAGTTCCAAAATATCTCCTACAGTACTATTTTTAACCTCATATACTCGTAAACCTTATAAAGATCCTAAGTTTTATACGCAAGATATGGTTCTAAGGAACGGGTGCTCTGATACCACTAGAAATGTCTCGCACAATAACCCTTGATCACACGCCACACATCCTCTGGCCACCGCACGATCTTCCTCATCTTTTCGTGATGCCTCCCTCGCAGCTCGAACTCTCTTTCCTTTTTGGGTTTCCTTATATACCCCTCACACTAGCTGTTGAATCCCCCTTCAACGGATATGGGTTATTCATCGCACCTCTTCATTTTGTTCGTTCGATAGGCATCCAGATATGCTATGCAATCCTGGTCGTTCATTTCACAATGTTTTCTTACCATCAGATATGATAGATCTCAACTTCATTCACACATCTACTAAGGTGATCCATTGGCCAAAATGACCTCTAATTGGTCTGTAAATGAGATGTCAAAACTTCTTAAATTTCCACCATACACCCCATTTTTAAATATTTTATTTATTTTAGTTTTTTGTAATTGTAAAATGCGCTAAAAAATTTAATTTTTCTTTATTTAGGTCCATAAACCCTCAATTTATAATTTTTCGTGTCTAATTTAATTTTTTAAATTTTTTTTGTGGGTGTTAAATTTCTCCTCCCTAAAATAATTTTATCCCCCAAATTGCACATGCCAAATAAATGGGGATATTTCCCCGTCCTAGGGACTTTATCCCTCTTGGGATATTTTCCCCCTATTTGGGGGATTTTCCTCCCTCCTGGGGGATTTCTCCCATTTGAGAAATCTCCTTATTGGGGGATTTCTCTTATTTGGGGGATATTTTTCTCAATTGGGGGATTTATCCCTCTTTTTTTTTTTAGGAAACTTCCTTTATTTAACTCGAGGGAAATTAAATGTCATTCTACAGTTTGTGCTAGTAGTTGTTATGTTCAATTGCAGTGGTTACACATCCGTCTATGTTTCAAAAGAGTTTCAAAACATCTCCTACAGTATTAGTTTTAACATCCAAGGCTTCTAAACCTTATAAAGATCATAAACCTCATATACAAGGGATTATTTTTGTATTTAATTTAAATTGATTTTGAGAAAAAGGGGTGAACATTTGGATTCTATCGGTGTTTTTGAAAAGAAAATCAGAAATCGGGAGTCAAAACGCAATTTTAAAAAGTTGTACCAAGTCAGCAGTCCCGGCTAACTAGGACACACCGCGTGGCAAGGAACGCTGACGCGGGATGGGGCCACGTGGGTGCGATCGGATGGCCCAGATCCGTTCCCGCACGCACGGACGACCTAGATCTCACGCGTACGGACGACCCATATTCAATTAGGCACGAACAGCCCAGATCGCATCGCGATGGACGACCCAGATTTAATCCCAAATAAATCGTGATCGAACGGTCCAGATTAAATCTTGATGGACGATTGAGATTAAAAGAGAAAGGGTATAAATAACCTCACCCACACCTGACCACAAACCCTAGGCGCCAGTGCCTTGTTGGAGAAGAAGAACCAGACGTCGGAGGAGCTGGCCGCCGCCACCCGCAGCCGCACCGAAAAATTTTTTGACCGCCAAACAAGGTAAATTTTCTCCCCTTGGCTCGGTTTTCGATGCTGAATCCGTCTATGGCCAAATCAGAGCCAAACCACCGGCCAATTGGTCGGAAAACACCACTGAAGTCCAGCGGCACCGCGGCGGCTTCCCTCTGTTTTTACCTCCGATGAGGCCTCCGTTCGATGCAATTTTTATACCACTGTGATCACCGTTCTTTTCTCTACATGTTGACTGGAGCAAAACATCAAAACACAACTCGCGCCGGAGAAGCCACCGCACCCGAGAGCACCGCCGCCGGTAAATCTCAATTTTTCGTGATTTTTTGGTCTACCGAGGGCCCTAGGGTTGTTTTATTACAGGGACCAATGCAAGTTTGGCCGAATTCGACCGAAAACGGCCAACCCGAGGTGGATCGCCGCCAGAGCACGGCGGAGCCGCCGTGCCGGAATTCCGATATTGGCCGAAAGAGGCCCTAGGTCTAATTTGGAATTTTTTGGGACAAGTACAGGTATTGGTAGTGCGTTTCAGTTTTTCGGAAAAAAAATTAGGGAATTTAGGGACAACCCGTAGGTGGACTGTAGAGTCGATTTCAGACCCCGAAACAAGTAAGGATCTCTCACCCTACCTCCTATCACGGCATTAAAGCTTAATAAATAACTAAACGGTATTTTGTGACTTTATAGATATGTATAATTGATTGAAGTTACCAATGGAGCCCGAATCTGATACATTGTTGGTCAGTTGTTGTTTGATTTATTTTTCAGTATTAAATGCAGTATGATATTTGATGTATTTATTTTATGGTTTCGTATGCATGAATCATGGTTTCTTTTATTATGGTTTGTATTATGGTGAACCCGATACCGTATTATCTTATTTGGTGTCAATTACTGGTTTACATGTTTCTGTATGATTGGATGATTGAGACCAAGGAAAATGGCAAAAAGGTTATGTGGATTGATAAATGGATAATGTGGACAGCCTGATTAGATATCTTGGGAGATGGTGGACGGACCAGGTCCGTAGGGAACCCTACCGGGAACGTGGTCTCTCATACCGGACGGGGTATGGAGACCTTATGTGCTTTGGCGCCCATACTGGATGGGGTATTGGGACGGTCCGTTTCACCCTCATACCGGACGGGGTATTGAGGTTTATGGTTTTGGTGCCCATACCGGACGGGGTATGGGGACGACCCTATAATTAGGTTATTAATGTTAATGGTTCACGTGTAGCAGGGACCCCCTATGGATCCCCATGAATACTACTAGTAGGCTGGTAAAAGAGGAAATTTGTTGTCTGATTATTGAAGTGTAAAAGTATGACATGTGTTCTGTTACAAAGTCGATATGATTTTATGATGGTTATAATGTTATTATTTTCATTTGTTATTTTCATGAATCTCACCGAGGTAAGTGGACAGTAAAGGTTTTTATGTTAATAAATGAGTTTGTTATAAATTATTCTCCATTGATTGTTTTTGTTTTCTACCGATCTTTACTTCTATGGCAGTGAGATAGTGTGATGTCTTTACTGGGCTAGTGTAGCTCATTCCTTACTTAACCATTTCAGATCAAGAAGACGGGGTTCCCGAGCTCGTTCCGCAGGAAGATGGCGAGTTAGACGCCTAAAGACTTTATAGTTCTATTTATAGTTTTTATTTCGAGTATCTCTTTTAATTAGTTTATTCTCTCATGTTTTGAGTACGTTTTTAGTTATTGTATAAGAGATGTTAATCAAAATTTTTATTACACTTCTACATTTAAGATTTTTAATACATACATCTTCATTTAATTTCCGAGGCCATTACATCCTGCACACCGACCCTCAATCGTGCACCATACATCCTTTGGTTGCCGGATGATCTTCTTACTCTTCTCGCGCTGCCTCCCTTGCTGCTTAGGCTCTCTCACCTCTCTAAGGAATCCCTCATTTGTTTTCCTTACATACCCTTCACGCTAACTGTCAAATCCTCCTTCAACTGATTTGGATAATTCATCGCACCTCTTTGTCTAGGTCATTTGATCGACATCCAGATATGTGGTGCAATTCTAGTATGTTTATTTCTCTATATTTTCTAACCGCCAGATCTAATAGATCTTAATCATTCATTCACGCGTATAACTAAGCGATTTGCGTGGCCGAAATGACCCCTCTCTGATTAGTCTATTTTAACACCTCACCTGCCTAGGTTCAAAAGTTCACGACATTTCACTCATGTCCCATTTTGAATATTTTATTCAAAATAGTTTTTTTTTTAATTGCAGAAGACCCAAATTTTTTAATTTCCCTTCATTTGGGTCCATAAACTTAATTTATAATTTTGTTTGTTTAATTTATTTTTTCTAAAATTTTCTCGCGACCTCTATAATTTCGATTTATTCACGAGTGCTATATTATCAACTATTGATTTTTTTACATAATATCTATAAAATGCATAAATAATCAATGAAAAATGTAATCAAAAGTTTATATAATGCATGTAACGGCCCCAGAAATTTAAGTAAAATATATGTATTAAAAATGTCAAATGCGGAAGGGAAATAAAAATTTTGATTAACATTCCTTACACAATAACCAAAACGTACTCAAAACATGAAATAACAAACTAACTAAAAGAAATACTCGAGATAAGAGCTATAAATATAGTTATGGAGTCTTTAGGCGTCCCCTTCGTCGTCTTCCTGCGGAACGGGCTCGGGAACAATGTCTTCCTGATATGAAATTGTTAAATAAAGAATGAGCTATACCAGCCCAGTAAAGACATCACACTATCTCACCGCTACGGAAGTAAAGGTGGGTAGAAAACAAAAATGACCAATGGAGCATAATTTATAACAAACTTGTTTATTAATATAAAAACTTTTACTGTTCACTTACCTCGGTGAGATCCATGAAAACGACATATGAAAGCAATAACATTATCATCATCATGAAATCATATAAACTGTATAACATAACACTTATCACGCCTTTGCATTTCAATCATTAAACAACATATTTTCCTTTTTTACCAGCCTACTAGTATCCATGGGGATCCATAGGGGGTCCCCGCTACCCGTGAACCATTAACATTTCAACCTGATTCCAGGGCCGTCCCCATATCCCGTCTGGTATGGACGCCTAAATCATGAACCTCAATACCCCGTCCGGTATGAGGGTGAAACGCTCCGTCCTCATACTCCGTCTAGTATGGGCGCCAAAACACATAAGGTCTCCATACCCCGTCCGGTATGAGAGACCACGTTCCCGGTAGGATTCCCTACGGACCTGGTCCGTCCACCATCTCCCAGGATATCTAGTCAGGCTGTCCACATTTTCTACTTATCAATTCACATAATTTTTTTGCCATTTTTCCTTAGTCTCAATCATCCAATCATACACAACATATAAACCAGTAATTGACACCAAACAAAATAACACAGTATCGGGTTCACCATAATACAAACCATAATAAAAGAAACCATGATTCATGCATACGAGACTACAATATAATTACATCAAATATCATGCTGCATTTAATACTGAAAATTAGATCAAATAATAACAGACCAACACTGTATCAGACTCGGGCTCCATTGGCAACCTTAATCAATTATACATCTATAAAGTCATACAATACAGTTCAATTATTTATTTAGCTTTAATACCGTGATAGGAAATAGGGTGAGGGGTCCTTACTTGTTTCGGGGTCTGAATTCGACTCTACAGTGCGTCTACAGGCTGTCTCTAATTTTCTTGAATTTTTTTTGAAAAACTGAAACGCACTACCGGTACCTGCACGTGTCCTAAAAAAATCCCAAATCAGACCTAGGCCCCTTTCGGCCAATATCGAAATTTCGGCACGGCTGCTCCGCCGTGCTCCGGCGACGGCGGCGATTCACCTCGGGTTGGCCGTTTTCGGCCGAATTCGGCCACACTTGCATCGGTCCCTGCGATAAAACAACCCTAGGGCCCTCGGTGGGCCAAAAAATCACGAAAAATCGAAACTTACCGGCGGCGGTGCTCTCGGGTCCGGCGGCTCCTTCGGTGTGAGTTGCGTTTTGATGTTTGGCTCCGATCAACCTGTAGAGAAAAGAACGGAGATCACAGTGGTATAAAATTTGCATCGAATGGAGGTCGGGAAGGGCCTTATCGGAGACAAAAACCGAGGAGGGGCGCGGTGGCGCCGCTGGGCTTCGGCTGGGTTTTTCGGCCGTTTGGTCGGTGGTTTGGCTCCAGTTTGGCCATAGGCGGACTCAGCATCGAAAAACGAGCCAAGAGGAGAAAATTTACCTCGATTGGCGGTCGGAAACTTCCCTGGTGTGGCGGCGGGTAGCGGCAGTCGGCTCCTCCGGTGTCTGGTTCTTCTTCTCCGGCGAGGCACTGGCGGCTAGGGTTTCTGTGGTCAGGTGTGGGTGGGGTTATTTATACCCTTTGCCTTTTAATCTCAACCATCCATCAAGATTGAATCTGGACCATTCGATCGCGATTTAATTGGGATTAAATCTGGGTCGTCCATCGAGATGCAATCTGGGCCGTCTGTGCCTGATTGAATCTGGGCCGTCCGTGTGCGTGAATCAGGGCCGTCCGTGCGCACGTTTGATTTGGGCCGTTCGTGCGCACGTTTGATTTGGGCCGTCCGTGCGCGCGGGAACGGATCTGGGTCGTCCGATCGCGCGCACGCGGATCGCCTATGTGACCCGTCCCCTGGTCAGCGTTTCCTTGCCATGCGGCACGTCCTGGTTGGCCGGGGCTGCTGACCGGGCCGCTGACGTGGCTGCTGACAGGGTGCTGACGTGGCACAACTTTTTTAAATTGCGTTTTGACCCCCGTTTCTGATTTTCTTTTCAAAAACACCCTCATAATCCAAATTTTCACCCTTTTTTTTTTCCAAAATCAATTTCAATTAAATCCAAATAATATTTTTATCTAATTTTATCATTATTATTATTTTTATTTTTATAAAATTAAATTAAATTAAATCAAATTAAATTAATTAAAAATAAAAAAATTCAAATAATTACAAAATAAAAATAATAACACTTGGGTGTTACAATGCATAAGTTTTTTTTGTTTAATTTTTGAAATAACTAATTATTATATATTTATAATTAACTAAAATCTAAACTAATCTTTCCATATTTAAAGAATTTAAATAGACAACTTTTATCACTTGAAGTAAAATTTGAAGTATATAATTATTATTTTTATTTGTAATCAACTGAAAATTTAAATTATATTTTTACATTTAAAAATTTTAAAAAGATAATTATTATAAATATTATGATTAATTATATTTTTATATTTAGAATATTAAATAGATAACTATTAGATATATTATTATTTTAACTATAAATATAAAATTAAATAAAATAATTATTATAAAAATATATTTACGATCAATTAAAAATTAAAATTTAATTTAAAAATTTGAATAGATAATTATTATAAACATATTAATTTATTTTTATTTTTATATATAAAAATTATAAGTAAGATATTATAAGTTTTTTTATCAACATTTATACTAAAATTTAAAAAATTTAAAATTTACATGTAATTTTTTTTGGTTTATAAATAAATAAAATAGATTTGTTAATTAGTAAAACAATCAAATTTTTTTTTTAAAATATATTATATACTGTTCGAAAATATAGGAAAAAAAAAGAAGAGAAGTGCTAATTATTATTTTATTTATTTAGCTACAAGTATAAAGAAAAAAAAATAAATTATAGATATACCTCAGTTTTTCTTATAAATTATTTTGTCATCCTCTAATATGTTATTATTTTACTAATTGAAAAATCGGTGTGACAATTTTTTATATTTGTTTTATTTTCTATTTAAAAGCTTAATAAAGCAAAGCATTCCAAGAAACTTTTTATTTCCTTAAATTATAATGATCCAATTAAAATAGATATATATATATTTTAATTTCTAAGAATATGATATTTATTATTTTTTAGAAAAGAGAAATATGGGGTTAATAATAGAATAAATAATTCAATTAAAAACAATAAAATAAATAAGAAGCACAAATCTTAAAAGGAGAAAGAAGAAAGAAGAAAGAACTCTACTGGGCCCATTCAAATTATTTTAAAAGGAAACGTTTTCTTCTTTTCTTCAGTTTTGTTTCTGCTTCACAGAGCAACCTAGCAGGTGAGAGAGCTACCTCCTTCGCCATTTCTGTTTCTTCCTTTACTGTGTTTTTCATGGGAAAAATTGACGTGTTTGCCATTTCCGTATGTTCGGCTTTATTACGTGTTTGTTATTCATTGTTTTAGCATTATCTTCAGCGAATCTGTGGAGATGCAACATCGATGTGACAGCGGTGCTTCTTAGAAGTTAGATCTAGAATTTTACTGCTAGAAAGAGACGCTTTTCGTTAAAATGTTTCGTCATGGTCGTTTGTTGATCTGGTGTTTGCTTCCCCTTTTAACATATTTGGTGACGCAATTCTCGTAAAGAATTCAGCGAGGTTGTGTTAAGCATGTCTTGAGATTTCTTTGGAAGTACATGTTGAAGTCGAGGTAAAACTTTACCCTGTGTATATGCTGCTTTAGGGATTATTATCATGGGATCGAGAGAGAATAGCAAGTACACTGTTGTAGTCGCCGTTTCATTGTGACTGGGATTGGATTAAGAAGTTTGAGAGTGTCTATCTGTCACCATTATTCGTAATCTTATATGCTCCATCATCAATCCTAGTTTTCCTTGCGGTTATGGTTCAGTTAGGTTCTTCCTTAATTTCGTCGCTTTTTTTTTTTTCATCTTTTTATTTTTTCTGGTTTCTAGTGGTTTAAAAATATGATGTATGGCAGCTTTGGGCTCGTATTCTGGTAGTTATCTTATTTGTTGCTTTAATCTGTTGTGACAAAAACACCGAGTTATTGATGAATAATAGTTTGTATGCGGATGGTTATAAATGTTTGTAGTTTTTGATTGACACACTGCTGGGTGTTTCTATAAGGCTTCAACTTTAGAATTTTGGTTGAAGTTTATTACAAGTGGATCTAATAAGGGAAAAAGGCTGCAGACTCTTGTGTTCCTCTGCACTGGAGTTCAACTCGAGAATCATGGGTCGTGGCATCAGCAATGGTGGCGGACAGAGCTCTTTGGGCTACCTTTTTGGGAGTGGAGAAGCTCCAAATCCGAATCCCAACACAAACAAAACTGAGGCTCTTCAGAACCAGAAAGAGGTTGCAAAGCATGGACCTTCTCAGGATTCTAGTCCGGCTGTGCCACGGGCAGAGGTTGTGCCACGGGCAGATGTGGGCAAGGAGATTCCTGCTGGTGTTCCAGGCAACATGGTGAACAACTACTTTCGTGCTGATGGCCAGAATCGTGGAAACTTCTTAACGGTATGATTTTGGATTCTTTGTCAGTAGTCTCTTGCAATGGAAGCAGGGATTCTGATTTGATTTGGGTATAAAACTTTTCTCTTTTGTCTCTTAGAAAACGTAGTCTTTTTTATTGTCTCCGGAGAAAATATTTTCTACTGTCTTCCCAAAAAAATTACTGTTTCTATTTTGTCTTCCTATGCCACTAAACCATAGATTTCCAAATATAGCCTTTTGACATTGTTATTGCTAGATTATGTTGTAAATGCCATAACAGATCGGACTTTCGGATTTATCACCAGTCAGTCATTCTCTGCATATGAAAATCATTGCATTTTTTGGAATATCATCAGGTAGTATATTTTCATTGATAAATATTTCCTCATGCAATCAGGTTTGATGATATTTTTCTAGTTAACTAGCAACTAACTGTGTAACTCTCACTTGGTTCTATCTTCATTCAATTTTTTGGCTAATTTCTAGTTTTCGGATTTCACATTACAAAATTATTATTTTTTTTTAATTTGAGTTTACCCTAGCTAAGAAGTTCAAGATGGGGTTGGAGTAAATTGAAACATAAAGGATCATGTTGTGACTATATATATAAAGACTGAACTACAATTTAAAACTATGAATTAGCTAGGAATATAATGGGAAATGAAGAGAATATGCAATAAGTATTTGGTTAAGTGATCAATAAGTGTTATCAAAAGTGCCAAGCTTGACTAAATGTTAGGGCTTGATCACAAGGTTATGCAGTTTTATGAAAGCGCTTAAATTATACAATTGTGTGCTGTTTAACATTTCAAAATCAAGATAAATTCATCTGTTCCTTTTCTTGGTTTTTCCCTGATTTAACTTCTTTGGCAGAACACACCACAATAGCTTAGAAGTTTGTTTTCTTTTTTGGCATGTAGAAAAGCATCAAAATTGGGACTTGTTGAGCTTTGATTGCTGTTGGGGTACCACCCACTTCCCATATATGATATCCACCTATACAGGCCCGGAGTTGGACCCACATTAGCTTGCACCGATCTGTTCCCAGTTCAAGGTCTTTGCTGCTTTTTGATTTTTGTTTTATTAGCGTTGCACCAAGAATTCACCACCTATCTAGTTTGTGTTGCTCTACAATTTGGGGTCCACATTGTGAAGATGTGAGGAAACAAGCTCAATGGAGGACAATAGAATTGGAAGCAGGGAACATAAGCAAGTCATGGGGAGGAAAATGAAATCGGCAGTAGGGAACAAAGACAAGTTCATGAAGAAGGAAATGAATCGGGAAGCAGGGGACTAAAGCAGATAAGGGTATATAGATGAAGAGCCGCTGACAAACACGTGGCTCAATTTGATGCTTAAAAGGGGCATGTGTTGGCAATTGGCTTAAGCAGGGAATAAGTGGGTTCTGGGCTTCAATTGGTGAATGTTTGGGGTACATGGCAAAAATCCAGGATAGCTATTTAAGAGGAATTAGTGTTAGATAAAGGGTATCAGAGCTAAAGGATCATTTGGGTATTGAGTGGATAAGGTTTCATCTTTCCTCACTCTATTTCCATAGAGGGTTTTCAGGCAATATTCAAGATGATTCTAGCTTTCTTAGGTTTTAAGTACTCTGTATTCTTTGATCTATGTATGGTGAGTCTGAATATTAAGTATATCTTTTCGGTTCCAAGTACTTTCAAGTCTTCTTCCTCCCTTATTCTTTCCTTTTGCTCTTTTCTTCAATCCAATCATATCTTCTTCTTATTCTGGCACTCACAGTTACCGGGTACATTTCAAAAGTACTTGACAACTTGATATCAAATCTGATTGATTTTGCTGAGACACTTACCAGTTTTGTGACTATGGCAAAAAGGAAAGGGAAAGTAGTGGCTAATGAACCATTGAAACTGCAGACCTTGGAGGACAGTGTGAGAGAAGTTGACCAGAAGGGCTCTGACTTCGTGGTTATGATGCGCAGCGCCAAACCAAGGAGTTAGTTGACCAAAGATTTGAGCAACTCGCGGAGATGCAGTGAGTTGGAGCCAGGCTGGGTGAGTTGTCACTGCATGTTAATCATTCTTCTACTGTTCAGGCTCATGATCAGGGTATATTCCCCACCCCAAAGCAGCAAGACATTGAGGGTAGTTGCATGCAAAACCCACAGAATCAAACGAAAAACCCTACACCAAAGGTGGATATTCCCGTTTTCAAGGGTCAGAACCATAGATCTTGGATATGAAGATTTTTGAAGTACTTTAATGTGTAGAACATAGCAGATGAAAATAGGGTAGAAACAACAACACTGTACCTAGGTGATAAGGCAGAAATATGGTTCCATGGCTTGGCAAATTCGCCAGAAGTATTAGTTTGGGATACCTTGATAGAGGAACTATGTAGGAGATTTGGGGGGTTAACAGGAATTGATATAGTGGAAGAATTTAATAAACTTATACATGAGGATGAGGTGAGCAATTACCAAAGAGAGTTTGAAGAGATGAGATCTTTCTTACTCTCAGAAAACTCTGGATTAACTGAGAGGTATGTTATCTCTAGCGTTATTAGTGGTTTGAAGAAGGATTGAGACCTGTGATGAGGATGCATAAACCTCAAACTTCAAAAACCATGCCTTTGAGCTAGCCATGTGGCAGGAACAAGCAATAGAAGCCATGAAATGCAGCAAGGTATCTAAAACAAACAAGACTCCAACCTCCAGCTTAAGATCACAGCCTTCACCCTGCAGTCCCAAAACACCCTCACCCAACAGCAATCATGATTAAACACCCAAAAACAATTTCCAATCAGAAAATATAGAAAGGTACGTCCCGATACCCCCAAGAAAATAGACGAAACAATTCTTATTACCATTGTGGAGGGAAATTCTTTCCAGGCCACCAGTGTAAGTTGAAAACAGTCATAGTAGAAAATTGTGAGGAAGATGAGGAAGACAGGGAGGAGGAAAACCATGAGTTAGATTTACAAGAAAACAGAGATGACGCTGGAATCCTCTCATTACAAGCTCTTGAGGTATCTCCTCAGGTTGAACAGTGAGAATCTGAGAACTACTCAACAAAGAAAACCACATGATCGTTCTGGACAGTGGTAGTTCACATTCATTTTTGAACTCTGTGGTTGAGGGGCTACAAAAATGTAGTGTACCATAGGCCTCTCATGGTGGTGGTGGTGGCTAATGGTCACAAGCTGACTAGTGAATGAGAGTGTGTGGGAGTCCAATGGAGGATGGAAAATAATGTTTCCCGCTACAATTTTTGAATAATTTAAGTAGGAGGTTATGATATGATTTTAGGGGTGGATTGGGTGAGGATGCACAACCCTATAGTTTTTTATTTTGCTGAACTGATGGTGAGTTTCAAGATGGAGGGAAAACTAATAACATTAGATGGACCAAATCTTTGGGAGAAAAACTTAATAAGATGGTAAAAGGTGGAGACAAGCATAGTATCGGGACAGTTTATTGTCTGTGGTCTATAGAACCTGACTCAAAGAGAGTCAGGGAATTTCCCATGAGGATGGAAAACAAATGGAGCAAGTATTGTAAGCCTTCTGGGATATTTTTGAGGAACCAAAAGGACTCCTACCCTCCAGAGGCTTTTTCATGTTATTCCCCTGGTGAATGGCAGTTCTCCAATTAAGCTGAGGCCCTACCATTATCCACATTTCCAGAAAAAGGAAATTGGACAGCAGGTTAAAAAAATGTTGGATGCCTCAATCATCTAACTGAGCATTCTTCATTTGCATCCCCAGTCTTCTTAATCAAAAAGAAGGATGAAATTTGGAGATTCTGTGTGAGTTATAGGGAGCTCAGCAAGATCATAATCAAGGATAAACTCCCAATCCACGTCATTGATTTATTAGATGAATTACATGGCACAAAAATATTCTCAAAGATTGGTTTCAGATCGGGATACCACCAAATAATAATGAATGAGGAAAAGATATCTATGAAACAACATTTTGAACTCATCATGGGCATTATGAGTTCAGAGCCATTTGGTTTGACCAATGCACCCGCTACATTTCTGTTTGTCATGAACCATATATTTGAAGTTTATTTGAGGGAATTTGTTCTGGTTTTCTTTAATGACATTCTGGTATAAGGTCTTCACTGGACCAGCACAAGACCACCTGGAATTGGTGTTCACCCTACTTAGGTAGCATAAACTGTTTGCCAAACAGTTCAAGTGTTGTTTCACTAAAAAAAAAAAATTGAACACTTATGGCATATCATCTCTAAACAAGGGGTTAAGACCAACCCTAAAAAATTAGAAGCAATGCTGGTCTGGCCTCTTCCAACTACCGTAAATTGTCTTCGGGGGTTCCTGGGGCTCACAGGTTATTATAGGAGGTTTGTTCGCAATTATGCATAGTTACAAGCCCTTGACAGATATGCTAAAGAAAGTCGAAGATTGTTCGCAATTATGCATAGTTACAAGCCCTTGACAGATATGCTAAAGAAAGATGGAGTCAAACGGACGGAAGGAGCAAAGAATGCTTTTGAGATGCTGAAGGAAGCAATAACCAAGGCACTAGTGCTGCGGTTACCTGATTCTCCAAACAATTTATTCTTGAGGCAGACACTTGTGGAGTGGGGTGGATGTGTCGTTATGCAAGAAAACCAACCTGTTGCTTGTATTAGCAAATGGCTACACAAAAGGAATCAAGCGTTGTCAATTTATGAGAAGGCGCTGTTGGCCATATATATGCAGTAAGTAAATGGAGACACTACTTGGAGGGTGCTTCCTTCCTCATAATGACAGATCAAAAAGGTATCAAGCATTTGCTGGAGAAAAGAGTAACTTCCATGCTTCAACAGAGAAGTATTGTCAAAATGCTAGGATCGAATTACTCCATTCAATATAGAAAGGGTGTGGAAAACAAGGTGGCTGATGCACTTTCTAGAAGAGAAATTGACAACTATAAGAAGTAAGAAGGAGAGGCTACTGTAACAGCTGTTACCATCATTACTCCATCCTGGATTTCAGAAGTATTGACCAGCTATTAAGGAGGTTTATTCACTGAAGGACTAACAACAAAACTGTTAGTCAAAACAGATGGCAAACCACACTGCTAACTCAAGGCCAGGGTGTTAGGAGAATTAAGGAATAAACTAATACAAGGATGCATTGATACTGCAGTAGGAGGCCACTAAGGAATCCGAGGCATTTATGAATGCCTCAAGCGATATTTTTTTCTGACCGAGCATGAAATAAAATGTGGTGTACTAGGTGCAAAAATGTCAAGTTTGCCAAAGGTGTAAGTTCGAAAGAATGTCACTATCTGTGCTATTACAACTATTCCATTTCCCAAACCAGGCATGGTTGCACATCTCCATGGACTTCATTGAGCAGCTTCCAAAGTTAGGGAATAAAGACACAGTTATGGTGGTAGTTGATCGACTTACTAAATATGGTCACTTTATAACACCTATGCATCCTTTTACAGCCGTGAAGATAGCCCAACTATACATTAACAACATCCATAAACTCCATGGTATTCCCAAGGTGATGGTATTCAGTCCTGACAAAATTTTCACCAGTCTAGTTTAGAAAGAACTCATGAGATTAATAGGTACATCCTTGCATTATGGCTCTTCCTACGATCCAGTTTCTGCACTTGCGAGTCTTTCTTTTGGATACTTTACCCATCATCCCACTAGTGAAAATATGGCATCTATGCCTTTTTGGGAGGTAAAAGCTCTCCTAAGGTTAAGATGTTCATACGGACTGGTATTTTTTGAGCAGGTTAACACCAATTATCTGCTTTAGGGCAGCAGTTCTACTATGCACTTTAAGAAGCTTGAGTTCCGTGCCAATCTGCTTCATTGCAACTTGGCTTGGAGGCTAAGTCCGCAGCCCTTTGGTTTTTTGTGTGAGATGGGTTCTGTCCCACTTAATCTGAAGTTTCTATCACCTCTTCTCTGTGTGGGTGTTGAATAAGAAGCAAAAGATGTTAGAGACTAGTTTATGGGTTTTTGTTAGTGGAGATAAATGTAGTCTTTAAGAGTTGGCATCAACCTCTCTTGTTGTTATAGGAAAGGTTGCTACTTCTGAATTTGCTCTTCAGTAAGGCTGTTCGGAAGAAATTCTTTAGTTAATATTCGAAGGGACTGGACAACTATTTGTCAAGTGAAGTTTCTATAGAGAACCTGTTCCAAGTTAGATTATTTTGTGGTTTTCTATTTTCTATACTGTGGGACGACTGTATATATATATATATATATCTCCCCCTCTCCCCTCCCCCACCCCAAATAATATTTTTTCTTTTCATAAAAAACACAGGAAAAATAATGATAACAGCTTTTATGTAGTGTTCCCATAAAGCAATGGTCGTTTTCTTTAGTTTCAATTAATGTTGTGAATCAGCTGAGCACCTATTTATAGGATTTAGCTGAGAGTAGAGTTCTGGGCAACTAGAATTCTTCAAATTGCATTGGGGCTTTATTTTAATTTGGAATTTTAAATTCTTTTCCGATCAACTGGTTGTGGGAATGAAGTGATCTGGGCACTCTTGATTAGATGGAAAATGATTTATTCCATACATGGTGCATTCTATTCAGAAATGCAGGCCCTGAATAGGAATTTGCATTCAAATTTTTTATGTTGTTCCTTTTTTCAATGATGATGAGTCCCTATTGATTGTACAGGATCGTCCTTCAACAAAGGTTCATGCAGCTCCTGGAGGTGGATCTTCCCTGGATTACCTGTTCAGTGGTGGCGGGAAGTGAAGCCATTAAACTTTTGAGATTTGTAAGCGGCGATTTCTTAATACGTTAAGGATGAAGGAATTTGTATTTGAGTAATATGTGGGATATGGTGGGTGGACATCTAGGCTTTGAATCCTCAACTAATGTCTGATATTATCAAGCTATTTGTATAATGGATCCTTGTGGCCAGACTCAGCAGCTGCATATTGTTGGAACCTAACAACTCTTTAATGTGAAGTGTCTTATGAGTTACTACTACGCCTTGCATATTTCTTCAGATCTATTGCTCCTATGTGGTCTATTTAAAGAAAAATCATTTAGAGATTGAATAGTTTGTACTTTCTTTATTTAAACAAAAATTGTAGGTTTTTTCTATCTAATGAATTTTTATTAAAAATATATTTATATTTATATATATATTTTTTTTAAAAAAATTGTTTTTGAAAGGAGCTTTGTTTTCGTGGGGTTGACTTAGATTTTGACAAAGAAAAAGATCATTTTGATTCTTAATAATTTTCTTTTTTCAAAAAAGGAGAAAGAAAAACATTATATTTTGGTGGTTGATTAACTGGACTCAAAAAGATGTCGCCACAGTTTTAAAATCTGATAGAAAATTCATATTTTTGACTACTCTAATCAAAGAAAATTCACCACTGACAAAATTAATTATATTAAATTTAAATATATTGTAACTATTTCAATTGTTTTTTTTTTTAATATCATCGAATCAAACATATACATCAATTACCACCGATTCATACAATATAATTAACATATTGGTAATCAGAACGTACCCCCCTTGACATAGGCTTAGTGTTTGATGTTTGAAAAACTATAACTGTACTTGTAATTTTTCTTCTAAAATCTGAATTGTTGAACAATTTATGAATATATAAATTAAACAAATTGATAAAAGTTTCATATAAAATATAATTTTTAAAAGAGTATAAAAAATAAATTATTTATTTCAAACACACTCTATCCCAACATTTAGTTCTTTTTCCGATTTAATTCCTCTAATTCTTTACCAGTCATCGGGAGTCATAATAAAAAAACATGGTGTATAAAAAAAGGGAGAAAAATGAGAGAAGTAAGCTAATTTCCTTTCTTTCCCTCGAGCAGAAGATGACATACATCAAAAGAGTTACGAGCCTCAAAACCATCAAAATTCTTTTACAATCCACTTTCCATGGATGGAATTTGCATGTCATGATGGGTAAAATGAGCATATACCGTCCTAAAATCTGATAGAAGACCATAATGATGCATCTTTCTGTAAAGCTACCGAGTCTTTTGCTACATATGAAACATATAGTATATATGCTAATATGATCCATGGAACTTGCCAATAAGCAAAATCTTTCCCCCCTCATTCTACGAAGCACCTCAATCTGAAAACGTAATATCACTTCTAACATAACTACTGCACACAACTATGTCAATCATGCTCCCGGAATGGACAACTAGTGGCCGATGGAGGAAAGGAAAACGAAATCAAGAAACAAAATAGTTAGACTGGGTAAATGCATCTATAACCACTTTGATACGGCAAATGTACAAATGGCTTGTGGATTGTAATGTTTCGAAGTCATCCTGAACAGTCAAGTTTGTTTACCAATCATATTGATTTTGCTGGATCGTTGTGCTGTTCACTGCCTGCTATTCTCTCATCTGCCAATATGTTAAAGCAAGAAATCAATCAGTCTTCTACATGAATGCTTTAAAACTAGAGACTGTATAAATACCATAAAGAAAAATCCATAGGAAAAGAGATGGTAAAAAAATCATATCTCCTAGGAAGGGAAGCTGGATTTCCTCTGAGCCTTATAGCATTTAGACAAGTCCATTGACAGGACAGTTCTTACTTCTCATTAGACATTCCCTTTAGCAAACGGGTCGGAAGAGTGACATAAATAGTTGGGATAAACAAACTATTACATGATCTAGTCCAAAGCCTGAAATGATACGCTCGCATGCAAAGCAATCCATCTGTTGGACGGTAGAGTTCTGGTTTGAGATGGTTGGTTTCTCTCATTTTGGGTTCCCCTTTATATAGGCACCAACCAAACAACCAAAATTGCAAAAGAAAATACCAAATAGACTAAGATTTCATAATAGGAAACTAAGCTAGAAGACAAAAAGAAATAAATTTAATAATTCTTAGATCACCTTAACTACTAAAAAATACCTAAATAAGCTAGAAATTCCTAAAAATATATAAAGCATTTATGCAACTAAAAATCTTAACAATCACATTGCTAAGTTCAGAAAAGCAGTTCCTTTTCTCATAGGGATTTTCCCATTGCAGAGATGAAGAGAAAAAAAAAAGGAGCTTTTTATATCCCTTTTCTACTCCATCCAAAAACACAAATGGATGTTACTTCGGTTCATCGAGCTTTCTTGAGCAAGGCAGCTGATAAATCATCAAAAGCCAACTGAGAATAATGGAATGTCAATAACTAATTGTTTAAAACTTTCCCCCAGAAACAAACACAAAAATCAACAGTGAAGAAATATGATCTCTCTATATCAAAATATCAGTTGAAAAACAAAAATAAGAAGAAAATTGATAAAATACCCTGTAAGAAGGGTGGAGAAGAACCACAACAAAATGGTACTACCAACTTACAAGTGCTTTGCCACTCTTATGCACCTGTGCATTTTGCAGAAGATCATACAGAGAGAAGATTTAAAGAGAAAATTGTACTTTCGATCTGAAGAAGTATGCCTAGGCAGCTCCTTTAGTTAGCATGGCAACAATGTACTTTAGCATTAATTGGCAAGTGGAAACATTTCTCTAGAAGTGGAAAGGCCATCGGCCAATGCATAAAAATTACTCTAGGATAATAGGCTGATCTTTCCCAAGAGCTTGCATTCATGGGGAAGGTTTGACACACATCTGTGTCAACTTTTTGTCCCTTGGGGTTGTAGACTTCTCCAAAGGTTGGGTTATTAGCCCATTAAAGAGGTAACTAATTTGAGTTCAAAATTTTTCTAGATAGTTCAGTGGAGACTTAGTATGGTGAAATTAGACCATTAAGAGGATTTTTCCAAAAGAAATGAGAACGATGCACATACATGTACTAGTTTTTGTGCTTACAGTAAACGTTGGGTAGCCAATTGTAACAGATAATTGCTGAATGCATCTAGGTAATAAAACCACTGCACAACGAGTGCTCTCCTCATGATTGCATATTTTACAAATCTAGCTAAGTCGGGGTCTAAGCATAGGAATATTTCTTAACATTACAATCCTTTAATTTATTGTTTTCCTATTTTGTATTGTTCTCCTATCTGGTGAAAGCTTGGAACACACGGTTGAACATGGAAGATTTCAATTACATTAGGGCTTTGATAATATGTCTTAACATTGCAATCCTTTAATTTATTGTTTTCCTATTTTGTATTGTTCTCCTATCTGGTGAAAGCTTGAAACACAGAGGTTGAACATGGAATATTTGAAGCTAGCTAAATATGTGATTTTCTAGAGAAAACCAAAATGGTACCAAAAATGTGGATTTTAAGGAGCACAACTGAAATATGCAAGACAAAAGCAACATGAGTAAGAGTTTGCACACTTCAGCTATCAACATTTGATGCTGAGATAAATTTGGCTAAAATGATGTTTGTCACCCCTTTTTTTGTATATAATCCTTGCAAAAAACTTATCATCAACATACAGATATCTCCTGGAATTGTGCTTCATTTGCTGGCAGTTTGAGTTCACTAGACGTGTGATTCTTTACTTCGGAATTAATATGTTTGCTTGCCCTGAGGCATTGAATTTTCAATACTATCTTAGATTTTTCAAACAACTCTTTATGCTTGTGTTTTGATCTGTAGGATCCTCATTCCTCAGTATTATCTCCTAAAGTTCCTTGTTTGTACTTCTTAAATATTTTTGTTAAACTTCTTCATGATAATTTGCTCTGGGCTTCATTTCTATGTAAAACATTCTTAAGGGGCCTCCAACTACTTGATAATTTAAAAAACATGGTGCGTAGCAGGACAGTCAACCCATGGTAAATGAGAAACATGGGGCCATTCAAAAATCAGCTTCACATCTCTTTTTTGATATCCAAAATTCAAAAATAAAATTTCCTAAAGAGAAATAAGAAAATCAGACATCGAATTGGAATTGGCTTAGATTAGTCTAAATTGGATCAGCCTGAATCTGGCTCAATTTTGATTAAAATGGGTGAGCTTGACTTGAAACTATGTCTTTAGCTTGTCAAATAGCCTTTCCAAGTTATTAGGGAGTTTCTCATGCTCTAGCCTCTGATCACCATAAGGAGACGGGTTCTTGAAAAATGATATCTTTGCCAATTGTGGTTCCAAATAAGTGATTGAATTACAAAGGTTTTGCTAGTATTGGCATGTGTTATGTCCAGTCAAAGGTGAGGCATTTCCTGATTAGACACTGGCGGTTAAGCCATTGACTGTTCCAATAAAGTTGACAGTTTTGGGCATTCTTTAGAGACTAACATTACAAAATTCTTACTAAATCCAAAGGACATGAAACTATAACTAGTAGCATGATAAATTGATCATATTTTACCTTTTGAAACTACCAGATATAGGATAGAGTGAAGGTAAAAGGAAAAGGATAAATTAAAGAACAAAAACAAGAAAGAGAGATCGTACATCTCAATAATCAATTTAGTTTCTCATTAACATTCAATAGTAAACATACTAGGCAGGTGAATAACATACTAGGGAACTATCTTTTACGGGCAGTTGGGCACCAACCATACCAAAATAAGAAAAGTACCTAGCATAATGTGATTTCACAATAAGAGAATAAGCAAGAATGTAAAAACTAGATAGATTTCCTAAATAATTCTTGAGCTTATAAAAACTAATAAATATTTTCTAAATAAGCTATATATTCCTCATAATTATCCTTTCATCTTAGTGTCTTCCAGGTAATGGCACGGTTTATACTTTTTAATGCTTCTTATGTTCGTACCTTGGTTTGGCGTCAAATTGACAATAGCTGAAATAACATCAGCTGAAACTTCAAAGCGAGATTCTGGAGCTTCATCTGGTCTATCATCGTTCAAGTTCAGAGGAGCCAAAAATGCCTCATCGTTTGCAGGTTCCTGCATCAAACCAAACACTCTAAGAATTAAATAAACAGAACATTGTAAAATGACCCAGGGGAGGGGGATGACATTTTGGACAACAGAAACTAGTTAACGCAATCATTCAATAGCTGCAAAAAAGAGTTACTCACAAAAAGATTTATTATTATTTTTACTTTTTCAGAAAAGAAGGGAATATCATTGACAGACACCAAGATGAGACATGAAACCAGCTCATCTGTAAGTGGTTTATACTGAGTGACCTCGACTGGTACATCACTTCTGGTCTGCGTATTAGCCAAAAGCATATGTCATCACTGCAGATTAACCTAATTAAGCAGACTTTTGGCCAAGTCTCTTGCTGTTTACAACGAGACATTAAGCTATACCATGGCATTAACCATGTTATATGCTCTCTTTTAAGCAAATTTCAGGTACTGCCTAGGGAGGAAGCTCATCTATAATGCAAACATGAAGCAAGGTATGACCTTATTGGCCTGAGGGATGATGTCATCAGATATAATGCAAATATCTGCTGCTTGGTAATGATCTGCAGAGTTCTCCCTGACAATTTTAGAAGTTTTCGAATTTCTATTGCAATACCCATTGAACATGATGCCTGTCTCCCCAGGAGCCCTTTTCCTGATATAATGTAACCGAAGAATAAATTAAACCTATTTTAAGAAATGGTCATTGAGTAAAACTGCCAAACAAAAACATAAGCCAAAAAGACATTAACCTCACCTACTAGAATTGTGATTAGTTGCAGGGAAAGCGCTTGGCATGTTGGCAAACAATATTCCACGAAGAGGCTTCCCATCTATGATTGTCTCAATAGTATATCCATATGGAAGGGTTTCAGTAACCTTTGCTTGAAATGGTTTCTTTCCTTGAACCTGGGGTTGATTTAATGGGAAATTCTCTCTTCCTACATAGAAAGTACTAGAAATTTGAGTGATCTGCTAATCCCTGCACAAATGCAAACCTACTAACAATGCCAATGCTCCCCTAGTTCTTGGAATAACAATAGCAACAACATCAACAACAAATATAAATTGAGGCTATGCTCTAACATGATGCAAAGTTGATAATTAACAAAACTTCAATAAAGCAAATGCACTCTGGAAAGCATCTTTTTCCAACGGAAAGAAGTATACTAATAACCTGTGCATAAAAGAATGGGTTGCAGGTTAGTCGAAATGTCAATCAAGCCCAAGATTTTCTAAGAGAGGGGGTAACTCTTGAACACAAAGAAAATGGTGTGCAAAAACAAATCTTTCAAGGGGAATAAACCCATCAAAAGCCATTCTACTGCCCTCCAGCCCTCCACTTTGGAAAGCTTAGGCAGTAAATTAAAGCATTAACATAGAAATTAGACCATAAACTCTTCCACAAACCTTCATGATTTATTTTGATTTCTTTCTTTATTAATGCTAAATCAAAAGGGCTCAAGGGTGCAGCAGCACAAGAAGAACATATAATTCACACCAGAGAGACTTGGGTATTCCTCCCTGGTTGACATATTTCCTTCTGGGTATCCCCAATTTTAGTCTAATCTGCACTGTAACTAATGCTTTATGATACTGTGTGCTTCCCTGAGTCTCATCTGGCAATCTTTTGGGCATAAGATAAGCATCCTAATTCTGTGCTTTCTCAAAATCAGGATTACTTTACCACATACTTCTCTCACAAACAACCAATTGAAAGAAAGTAATGCTCCATCTCGTACATGAAAACACCTTCTAATTTTCATTTTCTAAACTTTAATGTGTTTATTCATGTCTATATATGGAAGCATAAAAGAGTTGTATATTTATGGAATAAATTAAAACACAAACGAAATAGCTTTTCTAGAACATTAAAACAACATTTCAAAATTTTCGAATTTCATCATTATTTTCAGTATTTTTCTCTTCATTGTTAACTAGCTTCCATTTTTTTTAAATGAATACAGATACAGTTCGAAAGTAAAAACAAAAAAACCGTTTTCATGTACTAAATAGAGACTACATTTATCCTTTTCAGGTTAAAGTTCTCCTATAGATATTCTCTCTCTGGATGAGCTTTCTGAGTGGTGAGTTTGGCACTGCAGAAATGATAAATTTAGTTAGAGATAGCACTGGGCTGAGCGAGCATGCATCGGTTCAGACTCAATATGATCAAAACTTGAGTGAAGAAGGTTTGACTTAAGCTGAGATCGAGTCTATTTTTAGGAATAATATTGACAACAGTCTTGCACTTTTGCTTTTATATCAACTTGGAACATATACTTTAAATTGTATCAATGTAAACGTCAAATAATCATATGTAAGAAATTATGCTTTCTATTAATAATTTTCGTAAACACTACCAGCAACTCTATTTTTATTTTATTTTTTTCTCTTTTTCCCTCTTCCTTCCACTCTCCCCTGCTGATGTAACTTCTTTTTCCCTTCTTTCTCCTCCCCTTCCTCTTCCTTACAAGCAATAATTTCTATTAATATCTTTTTGTTTCAGTATTTTTTTTAAAGGAGAAAAAAATCCAAAAGATAAAAGTCCAGATGGAGTCTTGAAAGTATAAAAAGAAAGGTAGGTAAAGAGCTATGACAATTTTTGAAGTCGAATGAGATAAACTGGTGGTTGAAGACCCTAATGAAGCTACTGTCGTGTGCATTCCTTTTTTTTTCCCCGAACAAGCATTTCATTCCTCAACAAGATGCATTAACCCGTATTCTAATTTTTCACATTTTCATTTGTTGGTAAAACCACAAGTCACTCACAGTACGAACTTTCTAATACTCTTTCTTTCCTTCTCTAAGAATTTCTAGCCCTTCACACAACTTTTCACCGGCAAACATTCATCTAGTTCACACATTTTTCACAGATTAATACATATTATCAACTAAAAGTCCAATCGGATATGTTGTGATAGTTTTAAAGTGCACATTGATATAGCTAAAGATGTAAGGTGCAATTTGATAATGAGACACAAAGTGTAACGATGTTTTTTGATATTATCCCCTGTTTTCAAGCTTGGTTTTACTAGGCCGAGCTTAAGCTCTTAGTTCTCAGCTCAAAATCTCATGAATATGTTGGTTTAACTATTAAAAAGTTAAGTAGAATCTTTGTATTACATGATATATCATATCATTTACATATATTAATTAATATCATAATATTATTATTATATTTTAAAAATTAAAATAATATAAATAAATACCTTCAGATTTCAAGCTCGAGGTCAACAGACTTGAATGTGTTTTTGAGATAATGTTTTAAATTTTTTTTGAGACAATAATAGACTTGAATTTGTCAAGCCTACTATATGTTATTTGAGCTGAGCTTTGGGCTCAAAAAGTGGCTTGAACTGAGTTTAGTCAAGCTCAAGCTCAAGCTCAATAAATTTGAAACTGAGCTCGAATAACCAAATAATTTGGTTCAATTTGGCTCATCTGCACACCACCTATAGGTTTTTCCCTTTTGCACCTTTTCCAAAATTGATTCAGAGGAATGAGGAAAGGTTTAATGCCAACCAGAAAGAAAGACAAACAAGAAAGACCACATCTTGACATTATTTTTTCTTGCATCATTGGGGATACCTACTAATCCATTAGAATATTCTCTGCAGACAAAATGTAAAGCGAAATAAAATTCAAGGCAGGCATCAATGCACAAATATCTCTTCATTGATATGCAAGGATGGTAACATTTGTAGGATGTGATCCCAGGGAAACAAGCAAAATTCAAAAAACAATTGGCCACATATCAACTGAGATATAGAATATCTAAGGTTCAACCAAAAGTATTATCTTCAATACTTCCTGAAATGTAACAACCTCTAAAGGAAACTCATTTTAAAAAATTATCATATAGAAACTGAAACAATGGTGGAACTCAAGAGTGGCAAAGCACTTTTGAAAATTGAAAGATAACAAAGTGAAATAGTCCTTACTAATTGGCAAGCCGTAACTTAATGCAGGCATTTGTTGGTCAATTCTAACCAATGCTTTATCATGTATCGGACTAGAAAGACTTTGCTCTTGGCATTTTAGCTTCAACTGTTTCCTCAGAGATAACTTCTCCAACTTCTGTAAGTCCTGTGCATTTTCGCTTGCAAGTCCTGGCATCAGAAAATAAGACTAAATTGAACAGCCTAGAATAAGATTTAGACTCAATAAGATTTACAGATTCTAATTCATGGAAAATAAGCTGTTTGTACCAACCTGTGTATAGAAAGTACATATCATCAAGAGCCTCAAGACTCTTATTACAACCACCTACAAATACAAGAACGCCACCCTTAAGAGGATCTAAACAATCCCCAGCAACAGAAAATCTAGCAGAAGGCCCTTCTCCAGTAGTCAAAATTTTGGTCCATATGCCCGTATCTGTACCAATACTCCGGGACGAAAGAAATGGATGATGAGAAAGCCCCATACATTATTACATCAAATACCACAAATATAGGGAGATGGAGGATGGAGATGACAACATAAGAAAACAGCGGTGGTGAATAGCACTTGCAAGCACGTACTCTGATTAGGACAAAAGATAATCACACAACACTAGAAAAACAAAAAGGCCAAGAGACACCGACAAGCATTGGTTACAACAACATAGGAAAATTTCAGGCACAAAAAAAAAAATCACCAGGAAATTTTCTGGAAAATGGAAAACGCATGCAACATATCTCACAGTTCCCATGTATGGAGACTAATAATAAATATCACTTACGTTCTTGAATTTCAATCATTTGATAAACAATTTTTCCAATCAAATTTTCATAATAAATAGAAACTTGATTGAGAATGCAGACTGGAGCCACTGAAAATCGGCAAGTAAGATGAGTGCCTTAAAAAGTCAATACATGCTTGCCCATGATTTGGGCACTCTACTTTCTGAGTTCGAACTGATAAACTCAACATGACGGTATACTTTACTCAGAGAAGAAAAAGAAATAATTTGAAAGACACTAGAAAAAATAATACTAATAACAAAACACGTACCAACATCGAGCATATAAAGGTCATCATATAAATTCTGGGCATCTGTAAACCCCCCAAAAACAAATAAGTTCTTGCCAAATGAAACTGTGGAGTGACCAGCTCGAGGTGGTAGCATCTGTCCAGAAGTATTCAGCTCCTTCCATGTGAGGGTATCTAATGGGTAAAGGAATAGCAAAATATAAAAATTAGAGAATAGAACATAAAATTGACACTTGATACAGTACCATACAAGATGCAATCAATTTTTACATGGTTAAAATGTGAAACCTGCATCAAGGATATGGACATCAGACAAATAATAATCATGTCCATCTTCACCACCAATTACGATGATTTTGCTCTTCCAAGAAGAGCAAGTATGGCTATCACGTGCAGATGGTGGACTGCCTGTTGTTGTAGCGCGTTTCCATACAAAAGTCTCTATAAGAGGAAACAAAATATGAGTGAATAATATCCTTATATCAGGACAGCTTCGAAATTAACCTAATAAGGCCAACTTGAATGTCCATAAATATGACTTTTTCCAAATCTATCTCATTAGATATTCTATCTCATCAGATAAACAAGCTAAGAAAAAGGTTCAACACTGTCCGATTCCACTCCTCTGATCTGGAAGGAGTCTATTCTTGATGCATAATTCAGCAGCAAACTGAATCAAAATAAGAGCAATGAGTAATAGCCTTGCGCATAGAAATTACCCGTATTCAATATGTAAAGATCATTGTAGTATACTTCGTCATTACTACCCAGAGACTTTCCACAACCACCAAATATGAAAAGTCGTTTGCCAACAAGTGCAGCGCTATGACCTTCCCGTGGTTCTGGTCCATCGCCTCTAACACTAGGGGATATCCATGTATTTGAAGCTGCAATTATTAATGGTTAAGAAAGAAATATGGTCTCGAATGCAAGATAATGAGACAAAATAATGCATGATTTACTGCTCACCAAATTAGCAAATGCATAAAATAACATAAGCATGAAACTGAGTTTCAATTCCCGGGTAGTCCCGGAACATAAAAGAGAAACATTATTCACACACTGATATGACAACAAATCAATTGGAGTCCGGCATACAATAGTCCAGGAATATTAGCACAGCAAATAAAAGGCAAACAGTCAAATAACTTACAAGTATCTAATATATGCAAATCCCTTAGAGGATTCGTCCCATCAGTTCCCCCAAAAACATAGAGATTATCTCCAACGGTAGTACAACTGTGACTGTCCCTCGGAGTAGGGGGTGTGCCCTTTATCACAGGCTGGCTCCATACCTGCGTAGCTGCAACCAGCAATCAAGAATGAGAGAACGAACAACGTCCCATATCCATACAAACAGACAGGAAAAATGTAAGTAACTGCATAAGCATAAATAATCAAGAGTTCTTCTATTTAAAGAAAAAGAAGCGGCAATCAACTTGCAATTACAGGGCATTTCCTTTACTCCGAATATAAAAGAAGAAAAACTCTTATGCATGTGTAAACATGATATATGGATAAATGAATTAGAGCTATTTCCAAAAATAGATCGTGGTCGGAGAGATGTATGGAAGTAAAGTCAATGTATCTATATATTTGAACATATCTATAGGGGATATGTGAAGAGAATGTTATTATGTTAGATCTAACTAATTCTATGAATTATATCTAAAGACTCACGTCAAAATAGTGCTAGTTGATGAGAGTTACTTTGGAAACAAAAAAAAAAAAAATTTTGGTTAGTCTCTCAATTGCAATAAAATGCAACTGGATCTAATATGTATGAGTTGGCGATAATAATCTAAATAGATAGAATTTATAGCAGGGTCTCGAAAAACAAGTAATTTCTGCTGGGCCTTTATCCCTGTTTTTTAAGGTTCATTAGGATTCTTATTGGTTGGAACTTCCAGTTATCTTAGTAGAAATTTGAAATCTTTATTTCCGTCTAGGTAAATAGTTTCTTTTTTTTTTTCAACAAATACAGAGCATTACTTAACAAAATAAATAAATAAATAATATTTATAAACCGAGAGAATGGAAATTTTTGTTGATTAACAGAAAAGGAACAAATTAAAAATATAGAATCAGAAAACAAAAAAATGAACGAAACCCTTATTAAGCAAGTTTACAAGACCCATTAAACCACTAAGTCGAAGATTAATGCAAACAATAAACCCATCACGACATTAATTTCCAGCAACAAACCCACATAAAATGCTTTGAAATCATCATAACAACAAACCCTAAGAATAAAAACACAACGATTAAAGTTCAATCACGAAATCACATTCGTAAAGATTCGAACTTTTTTCTCGATATCGATCATACCCACCAAAAAGAGCCGCAAAACGTAACACATATGTCTACAGAGAGAAAACAACAAGAGATAAAGACAAACCCAAGAATCTAAGGAGGATTTCGAAAATGGCGTACCAGTATCAAAAACATGTACTTGGTTGGTTTGGCAATTATCTTTGCCATAACCACCGAATATGTAAAGAAATCTGCCCCCTTTGATGGCGTTGCAGGTGTGTCCCCATCTCTTGCCTGGCCCAGCAGAAGACACCTCACCCAAACCAACTTGTTGAGCTAGTGGCGGTTGAGCGTGGAGGTGGACCCTTTCCCACCTCATTTTCTCGGAAAATTTTCAGTGGGTAAGAAACTGCGGGTTGAAAGTTTCGATTTTCGCAAGAGAAACCAGAATGAAAAGAAAAAGACGAAAGATTCTTCTTCTAGTTACGAGTAGATTTTGAGTTCATGCAAAACGCAATATGTAAAATAATTTTTTTAAAAAAATAATAAAAATAATAGAAAAACAGAAGCCTGATCAAGCGTCATAGGAGCGAGAGAAAAATACTTATAGAGGCAAAAAACCTGAAAGAGGGCGGAGAGGACACGTGTCAGATAAAAGCTGGGTTAGATGTGGGAGCCACAAAGACTAAGTGGGGTCCAGGGTGGTCTCTTTGTGGGGTCATTGGGTGTGAGCCCATCATAGGTTATGGGCCAAGTTGGGTGAAGACAGGAGAGAAACTAATCCATTTTCAACGGCGCAGATTCATTTGATCGATCAAATAAATTATGAGGTTTTGACTTCTTGTATGTCATTTTGTTGTGTGTTGTGCAGAGACAAGCCAAAAGCTTATTAGTGATTTGTGATACGAACAGCGATTGTGATTTTTAACACATCAATCCACTTCTCTCTATATATTTCTCTGTATCAACTCATTATTAAAATATTATTAAGGAAGTGAATTGTGAATTAATTATATTTATAAAAAAAAAAAAGAAAAAGAAAAAGAAAAACACCCTCGTCGAGTACCTTTAGAGTTGAGAATATTTATTTCTACAAGAGAGAGATAGATTTAATAATTAAAATTTTTAAATAATAAAAACTTTTTTATTTTTTATTTATATTGAAAAAATAATAAGAACGAGAAGTTATCATCCTGACATCATTACGATAGAGTTTAACCACTGAGATCGGAGATGGACTAATCTTTCTTCTCTATATTTAAAAATACTAAGAATATCGAACCATGAACAAAAAAAGATAGGTGAAAAAAGCAAACTGGCCAGTGATTGTAAGGGTATATATTAATAACTGATTGGTACATTATCAATTTATCAAATTTCATTACAAAATTATTATAGAAGAAGACCTTCAAGAAAACACAAACTTTCCCACTGAACCCTAAAAATATGTGATGATTTACAAAGAGGGTAGGTAGTTGAATTTATTGATAACTGAGAAGAGAGAGGCTGGCATTTTTCCTTTGAACATTTTGATGGATATATTGCTCTTAAAAAAAATTAATTGACCCAAATCCAATGTGCATTCATCAAAGAGTCTCCAGTATAAGTCCCTGCAGCCTTCCTGCATAGGATATAGGAAATTTATTGTGCAGGGAAACACTTTATTTTCAAAAGCTCATGGCAAATGTCAGACTTGCTTTTTTAAACATAACACACAATATAACAATAGCTCCAGATTTTATTTTGTAAAACATCTGAGGGTAAAAACTGTGGAAGACATTTGAATATAATCTTTTTATTCTTTTTTATCACAGCAAAAACATGATTAAATAAAATAGGTAATGTTAAAACATCACAAACCAAATATTTGATTCCCATTATGAACAGATAGATGGGTGTTGGAATATTATGTTTTTGTTTACTGGTAAAAGAATTCCAGATAGTGAAATGAAAATCAGAATTGAAAAGTTAAGAAACAGACTTTGCAGATCTGTTGCTCTCACAGGGTATGCCTAAAATTGAGTCCCCTTAAACAAGCCAAGAATTTAAGGTAGATTTACAATAAGCTGGCAAAAGACGTTCTATTCCCTCTCTAATCCAGCCAACTAACTATAGAATAAAGATGAATATTGAGTTTGATTTGAATTCCAATCTTATAAAACAGTAACGAGAATAAAATTGAAATACGATAAGAAGTTTCCAAATAAAAAAAAAAACAATAGTCAAATTCAAGTTGTTTTCATGTTGAATTCAAATTAATTGTTTTTCTTTATCTTTCATTAAGGACGAGAACACGGAATTAGTGGCATATTTGTTCTCTTGATAAGTACTTATATTGTTAGTTATCGGCTTGCTGCAAGGAGAGTTCAACCTAATGAAGAAAAAGTAATTGTATGAACCTATCACCACCAGTTATGATCAGATAATCCAAAAAAAAAAAGTAACAAAGACCTGCGAAATTGAACCAGCGATTGATTGAGATATGCTCAAATTAGTTCTGTAATCCAATAAGAATTCAGAAGCGTCCCCGCCTAATCCGAGCCCATGCTATAGCTGCAACTGCAACACCCCCTAAGTGAGCTGATCCCGAAATGTGAGTATTACCCTGCATGCAAGCCACAATGATAATAATCAGACAGATGAATGATGAACATCATTCGTTCTATTGTTCGACATAATCCATATGTCATGTACTATTAAAGCTCAGAAGAGATAAGTTGAAGCTGCAACTTACATAGTCCACCTTATATGTTATGTGGATCGAGTTATAAGCTCCAAGACAGTAATAATTCAAATTATCTATTTGTAATAAAATGTGTTGCCACAGAATACTATGAAATATAAGTTCATGCCTATGGGTAGAAATTCATTATTCCATTTAAAATAACTTGATAGAGAGCTATCTAAGGCTATTTATAGTAAAAGATAGGAACAAAAGTGAACCTATTTACCTCTAGAATCCTCAGCATATCCTTCCCAATGAGAAATATTCCCTGGAAAGAAAATTATCCTTGGTAAGGATTTGTTCATTAACCTCAATCAATGTCTTAGCTAAAAATAAATATATTGCATGCTTACCAGTAGAATGGCAGGAACTGGTATTATAAAATCAAAATATAGAGTAGCCCTTGGATTCAGGAATATATCAAGCAACATAATAGCATTAACAGCCCCACTTGCACCCTAAAAGGAAAAAAACAGGTTCATAAGTAAAATAAATGTCAGATTTAAACTATTTCTCCCTTTCCTTGCCTAGAAGATACATAACGATGATATACTTGAATAACCCTATTCCTTAAAAACTAATTTAATGCTTTAATTGCTCTTCAACCACCTAGGCAGAAGTTAAGCATCTGGAATGATTTCGTGCAAAATATAGCAAATTAAAGTAAGTTATCTTTCCATAAAGAAGGAACTTTTAAATTGACTACAAAAATTCAGTATATTAATAAAAGATTCTAGTGGATCGGGAAATACGAAAAGAAACATCAATACGTTCCTTATTGCACTTTTTTCAGGTAAACTTTAGTTATTGCACTTCAGAGAAATAATGAAAGGGTAGAGAATTCACGCATGACATTTGGTGACAAAAGCTGAGACATCTTCAAGAAAGATTTTGTTCCAAAGTTGACTTGTCTCAAGAATTTTAAATATCTATTGAACTTTTAAGTATAAAAAAAAAACTACCATAGGCTGAAATTCCACACAATACAGAACAGTTCTCAAACCTAACTCACAGAAGAAGAGAAAAAAAAGCACTATCAACATTCACTAAAACCTAATCAAATTGAAAGATTTGAGCAGGTTGTACATAAAGAATCAAAGGCATACCAAGCCTGGAATCCTTGAAGGGTCCATCATAAACATTCCTTGGCCCTGTTGATAGCAAAATATGGTTCACCAACGGGTCAGCAAGTCTTTGGATGCCACACAGTACAAACAATTAGAAATCACCGAAAAGATCATACACAAACTTTATATTGGACTTTACCTACAAGTCACTACCTAAATCGCTTAGTTGATATTAAAGTTCTTTCCTGGATTTTCATTCTACCTTGGACGAAGAAGCCATAAGGGCATGATGAATCAAGTAGAAAACTGAGCCACCGATAGCCCCAGCTAGATATAACTTCAACAAATATTCAGGACCAAAAGCTCTTCCAATCTGCCAACATGGACAAATTAAAAGATAAATTAGAAAAAAAGGAAACAAATCAGGGAGCTGGCTGAAGAAATACACGATGGGAAAACCAAAGCATAAATACATACATAAATGCACAACTTTACCGCTCAGAAGCCACAGAGATTGGTAATGGATTCAGGATTCATATGAAAGCATAACTATATCAAATAACATCAACTTCAAAAGGAATTGCTCATTGAGTTTCAAATCAAACAAATTTCCACAAGATAAATATATATGTATATATATATATATATAATTTATGGCTCAGGAGGGATTCCCCCAACTATTAAAAAGAAAATCATTAGAACAGTTTCAGCAACAAAACAAGTACATGCTTTTTTCGCCACCATGCCAGTTCAGCACAATCCAAGACAAGAAGAAGTCTACTTACGGAAAGCCTAACTAGTCAATGACTGAAATATGTCTTTCAACATTGACTAGGTTTCTCTGTTTCCTTAAGAACTAAAAATGACTTTCAACAATATTTTTAATAGAGAGTCCAAGACCAGCAATCAAACCTTCTATACATGGCCTCACAGTTTGTGTGAATGGTTATATCCAATAACAAACCAACTGTTACCAAGTCTAGCTGCACATATCAACTTATGCTAGAAAAGAAATTTGAATAACAAGAGAAAACAAAAACAAATTATTGAAGGCAGAATCCGAGAAAGAAAAAAGGTCTACATAGATAGGTGCAGAGAAATAATAAAGGACTATTTCCCACTTTTCCACACTGATAAAAAGCTTCAGAAAATATTTCTGGATCACAAGAGTTTTCAAACATAAAAAACCAACTTAAAAGAAGCACCTTGTAGGATCTCAGTACCTAACAGCAAGAACACATTTCACTTAAACAAAATATCCTGAGGCATAGAAGAATACATTCATTCCGAAGAAATAGAGCCCAATCATGTTAGATATGATATGCTCTCCATCAATGTGACTGAATGCAGAAGTTATCAATGTGTGCAAGCGTCCACTTCTAAAATTGTCTAATGAAACCTGCACCAAGAAAATCAATAAATTATTAACACTAAAAAGGATGAAGCAACAGTACTTAATAGATTTGTCTTTCGGGTGAAAGATTAACTAAATAGATAAGGATTAAAGTCAAGTTATTCAAAAAGGAACATTCTTCATTGCATCCAGCTGGTTTCTCATCATCCTAGAGAACCATTCAATGATTCACAACAACATAAGATTGCCATTTATATAGCAAAAGCTTATTCACGCAAGAAACTTAACTTGTAAATCTAAACACAATTTTGTCTTGTCCTAATAAGCTAAAACTAATATCTAATCCAGTTTCAGTCCTGTGCTATCTCTGAAGCGGGACACTCTAGCAAGATAAAGGACAGCTCCGGCGATCAAAACACACATTTGGCAGCATAAAACAATGTTTTAAAATCTGCAAACTCACTGTAAAGTTATTCATCATAAATCTCTGATCTGCCACCCGCCACAGCAAAAAAATGGCAACATTAGTTATTATGAAGCCCAAAACCACGTCACCAGCAGATAGGCGCTGAAACCATCTTCTCCTGCAAATAGGATAAGATTTATTTTGATAATAAAAACACTACAAAATATATTACTCTGAGATAGCTAGTTTTTTAATAAAAGTAGATAATATCACAATGAAAGAACTTCCATGCACTCAAACAAGAAAAATCATTGTGCAGTCATCAAATTTCATATGACACAGTAATATCCTTCTCTGCTTCCCTGCTAGTATTTGAGTTATCTCTGACTTGTCAAATCATAAATAAAAAAGTTATCTCAAAAGAATAAGCCTGGTAAATGGTATAAGCTCTTTCATTAGGGAAAAATTGAAGGCCATGAACTCTACTAAATACACAATTAGCAAAGGTTTTTCTGACAACTGAAGAGGGAAAAGAAGTGAATCTTAGTTAGTACAGATATCAAGATAATAAATTTTCTCCAAAAACGAAATTCCAACCAGCTGATAATCCAGAAGAAAAATAAGGGACTGCAAAAGATTGAATTCGTTAAATCCCAAGTTTTGCTTACTTCCTCATGATTACCAAACAGACCAAAAAAAAAAAAAAAGAACAGAAGGCAAAGACATTACCAGCCACCACGTCTTTGAAACCCAAAACCTGAATCAAAATCGAATCTCCGTTTAGGAAACTGAGCTCCGAGGAACCATAGTCTGCTGCCCACGAGACTTTGACTCGATAATCTCGTCTGGGTACTCGAGAAATTCAAGATCAACTGCTTCGCAAGCACTGGATTCCACAGGCAATGATGATTTTTCCCTGGAAAACTGTGTTGCGCCCGCGTCGATAGAAAATTATGAAAAGAGCGTGTGAAAGTAGAGGATAGCAAGTTGGTTGGATACTGGCTTTGTGTTGGTTTGGCGAGTGAAGTGAAGGGTTTGTAATGGTGAGAGCTGGTGCTGGCTGTGAACCTTTTGGTGAAAATTGATGAAGCAACTCTGGAAGAGAAAATTCTCTGCATCTTTTGTTGGTGGGAAGATTTGTTAAGGAGTGTTTGGAATTTGGAAAATGCAGCAGGTTCTTGATGTGTTTACAGGAAAAAATTGTTTAGGTTGAAGATGAAGGGGAAGATGGAAAATCAAAATGGGACCAAACAGGGGAATTTTGTTTTAATTTATTAAAATATATTATTAACTTAAAACTAATATTAAAATATTTGTTGTTTTAATTTCGCTTCTAATTAATATGAAAAATAATATTAATATTTTATTTTAATTTCTACAAAACTCAACATGTTTACTCTTAAGTATTCATTTAAAAGATATTTTTTGTTTTTGTTAGAAGAAAAAAGTAATGGCAGACGAGCCAGTTATACTGACATTTTCTTTAGTAGAAATCTACTGCTCATTGTTATTCTGAGTGTAGATGATGATGATGATATGGTTAAGGCATGCTTCAAGAAGTGATTTCCTGTGCGTAAGATTTTTCTTAGCACCAAGCTTGAGCAGTATCATCTTCTTGTGAGGATCGCAGATGAAGAAAACCCAAGACATGGCGTTCAAATTTGTTACCAGATTCACTCTCCATCGCTTCACATCAATCCCTAAGCAAGTCCTTTCAATCTCACCTCACAAAATCCAATCTTTATCCACAACACCCGACTCTCTGTTCCCGGTTCCTCAGAATCAATCCGACTACAGGAAAAGTATTTCTCTTGCTAATCTCCTGCAAAGGTATGGTTTCCCTCCTTCTCAACTCCCCAGCTTTCTCTCAAAATACCACTTTCTGTTGAATTCAGATTTGAACGAGCTCGAGAGGTCTTTGGCTGTTATTTTATCTTTTAAAATTCCGCAGAAATCGTTCGTTTCACTCATACACAACTGTCCCGGGATTTTAGATTCCCAGTTCTTGCGGAAATGGAAAGAGAGTGTTCCGAAATTTGAGGAATTTGGTCTCTCACCATCTGTTATTACCAGTGTACTTGAACATTGTAGGAGATTCCAGATTGACCCGGATAGGTTTTTCGAGAGAGTGGTTGTTTTAGAAGGTTTAGGGTTTAGTGACAGTACGGTGAATAGGGTTTTAACAGAGTTTCCTAAGGTGATTACGATGAAGGAGATTGAAATCAACAGGAGAACTGAATTTCTGGTGGGAATTGGAATTAGCAAGGACGTAATTGAATGGGTTTTCAATTGGTTTCCGGGAATTTTAGGATTCGGCGTTGAAGATAAGCTAAAGCCATTGCTTGAGGAGTTTCAGAATTTGGGTTTCAGCAGAGATGAGATTAGGGAAGAAATTCTTAGAGAGCCCAGAATTCTTGGTATGGAATTAGGGGAACTTTCACGGTGCTTTCAACTGTTGAGGAGCTTGAAATGTCGTGAACCTATTAAAGAGAAGATTTTCAATGGAGGAGCATTTAGAGCTGGGTTTGAAGTGAAACTAAGAGTTGATTGCTTGTGCAAACATGGGTTGATCCGTAGAGAAGCCTTTAAGGTTCTGTGGAAAGAACCGAGATTGATCATATATGAGATAGAAGAAATTGAGAAGAAGATTGAGTTTCTCTTGAATAGGATGAGATTTGATATTGGTTGTTTGGTTGAGGTGCCAGAGTATTTGGGTGTCAATTTGGAGAAGCAGATAATTCCTCGGTACAGTGTCATTGAATTTTTAAGCTCCAAAGGTGGACTTGGTTGTGATATAGGATTGAAGGATCTGATAAAGCTGAGCAGGCTTAGATTCTACAATTTATATGTGAAACCGTATCCTGAGTGTGAAAAACTTTTTGGAAGGTTTGCCGGAGATGTTGTAATCCAGAGACAACGGCATCCAGATGGGCTGTGGAAGCTTTTTAAACCACCAAGCTACCCACAATCAAAAGAAGATGTCAAGAATATCAGGTGCTTTGTTGAGTCACTGGTTTAATGAAGAATGACTGGAGACTGGACGGGAGATTTTGTTGGTTCACTTGGATATCAAAATGGACCATATTACATTCTTCGGAAGAGAATGATAGACCATATGTGCAATGAACTGGATGAATGACCATTATCATTGTTGAACAGATGATGAATCACAAGCAGGTGAAATGATGGTGGAAGTTCATGGTTGTTCATGATTTTCTCCTTGTGGAGGAATACCGGGTGGGCATTTGGCACCTGAACTAGCAGTCGGCACTGACAGTATTATCTAAGTCGTGATTGAATGTTGCAGCTCTTCACTGGAATTGAATTAGTTCCTTGCTGATCTGCATCTCCACCAAGATATTCTAAGCCAGGTTTAAGCCTGAGAGTTTTTTAATCCAACTGTAAGGTGCTTCAGGCATTAGATCATACTAGTCGTACCCAATGTAAGCTCCTGAGAAACATATTTATGTTTATGTAATATAGGTTTTGTCTATACAATGAAGCATTACTGAAGTTCCTTTTGCAGATTTGTCAGCTGCTAAGTTGGTAACCTAAGAATTGTTGTATCAGGTTTTTTCCATACTAAACCCAGAAATTTTGTGAAATTTATCTGTCCATTCCTACTTAGTTTAACTGGAAAATAATAAAAATTGGAGGTTAACGGTTATGACCTCGAATCTGGGAATTCGAGGAATTTTAACTTTTTAATTCAATCAGAGTTTGAGTTGTTGTGCCAACTGGAACAAAGCAATAAAAATGAAAGCTAAGATTTCTTGCATGTAAAAGAAATCATCAATGCCAATTTCTTAAAAAACAAAATCAGACATATTACTTATTATCACATGATAACTGTCTAAAACTAAACTTTAGTCTTTTGTTTTTTGGAAGAACTAAAACTCAGTTTTCGATCCTTCTATTTGTCTCCTCACTAGTGAAGTGTATACACCATCTCTGCTGAGGAGCTCTTCATGAGTACCGCTTTCAACAATCTGGCCATCAGAAATAACTGCAACAGTGTCTGCACTTTTCACAGTGGATAACCTATGAGCAATAACCAGCACAGTCCTTCCCTTCATAAGGGAGTCCATTGCATCCTACATGATACGCAGAGGAAGAACTAATAAATCTTCTGGGCTGGAAATATCAAGTTGTGTTTCAATGAGATCAATAGAGAAATCTGTTCTCACCTGCACTAGGTATTCACTTTCAGCATCCAGAGCACTCGTGGCTTCATCAAGTAAAAGAATCTTTGGATTCATCAGTAATGCTCTTGCAATTGCTACTCTTTGTTTCTGTCCTCCAGAAAGCCTTACCCCACGTTCTCCGACAAAAGTTTGAAATTTTTCTGGAAATTTTGATATAAAGTCATATGCATTTGCCATTTTCTGCATTCCGGCATTAGAAGCACAGGAGGTCAATGTTTACTCTAAAATGATATCTAGTGCATAAGCAAAACTGTGAATCTTACTGCTGCATTTTCTATATCACTGCTGCTGACTTCACCATCACATCCATATGCTATATTCTCTTCTATGGAGCAATTGAAAAGAACTGGCTCTTGGCTCACTATACTGATCTGTACATTAAAGGTGAGAGTTACTGTGCTTTGGAATTTGTGAGCCCCACTAACATCCAAAGTTACAAAATCAAATTGAAGAGTAAATGTAAAGTTGCAATCTGAAGCATGAATTTTGCAGGCATTTTTAAGTTTGAAAGGATATAAGAGTACCTTTCTGTGCAGATGCTCATGTGATACTTCGACCAATGGAACTCCATTTAATAAAATTTTCCCCTTGATTGGATCATAAAATCTTTCAATCAAATTTGCTATTGTGCTCTGCAGTCAACAAAAGAAAAACAGAAGGAAAAAGGGATGAGCCTCATAAGGACTCTGGAATGTCCTCTCATTCACAATTTCTTATTCACTAGTTACTTCTATGAGTTAGAACTAATAGAAGCATAAACTGTTGTAAAAAGATAATTTTACTTTTCCTCCACCACTGGGGCCAACAAGAGCAACTTTTGAGCCTGGCTGAAGTTTCAATGTTATTCCCTGAAATTAATTGTGTAACTCCCATTAGGAAAATGACCGAAATTTGGCAATCTGTAAGCACCGAGTAATAAAAGAATAACTTGGTAAACTTACCTTGAGTACCATATGGTTAGGGCGAGATGGATAGGCAAACCAGACATCATCTAATTCCACTTCTCCATCTTGTTCACTAAAATAAAAGAGAACTTCTTATCAGGTTAGACATGAGCTTTATTTTTTGGCTTCATTATGCAGACATGAGCTTTTACTTACGGTTGAAGGGGAAAGAAAGGAACATGAAAGAAAATATACTGTTGAGGTGAACACTCTGGTATGATACGGTAATACATACATTACAGATTTAGGGGAAGTTGGAAACTAGTGGCAGAAACAAAAACGAAAGCGAGGAGCTTGTTAGATTCTCACTAAAACTATATGGTGATAAGCCTGACAGATATATGAACAATTGAAGATCGTGATATTTAGTCAATATGGAGTCCTCTGCTTAGACAGGGTCAAGTTATGAAGCAGAAACTATGTCTAACCAAAAACTATATGATAGCGTCAGTAGTTTGAGATAAATCATAGGTGGTTTATAGTAGGAGCAAGCAACAAGTATGCAGTTAAGGGCAGGTGCTAACAAAGGGAATTTTTGTTAAGAATTAGCATGGGCTCCACTCAATAAACAAGTTGATTCAAATTGGCATTATGTTGGAGCATCATTCAAGCACCTGAGAGCTATTATGGGTAACTAACAGCTCTACCTTGTTAGAAAGATATTTCATAACCAGCTTCATAAGTGGATTGAGGACAAAGCTGCAACCAATGATAAGGTTGCTTAAGCCTATGCTGAATCAGGCTTTCAAGCAAGCTCATTTCCGGAAGCAATCAATTATAGAAATGGCTTGAAGCTAGCACTACTAGCAAGCAAAGTGTGCTAAAAGGAAGCAGTCAGACGAATTCCCAAGAGAAAGGAGGATCTGCCAACTCCTTTTCGAGGAAGAAGAGAAAGAAAGAAGAAGGAAGAAAAACTTCAAATATTAGCTACAGATGTGGAGAGCGCTATTTCTCCGGTCAGGAATATAAAGCCAAAACTGTAAAGACCGTAGAGGAAGTTGTGAACCCGATGAAGTGGAAGTGTTAGGTCCCGCATAAGAAGCAAACATAGAAGAAGAAGATACGAGCACTTTATCCATCCAAGCTGTGGAAGGAATCACAGCTAGTGGAACTTTCAAAATTCACAGCCAGTTGGCAGAGAGACATGTGATCATCTTACTAGACAGTGGGAACTTCCACTCCTTTTTGATGTTGGTATTGTGAAGATTCTTCCTAACAAGAGTAAAAGTAACCGACCATTCACTGTCATGTTGGAGAATGGTAAAAAGATCACCAGCCATGAAGAGTGACTAGGGCTTACATGGATTATGCAAAATTGTAACTTTTCTTACAGCTTCTGGGTGTTGAATTTGAGGGGTTGTGACATGATCCTCGGCGTGGATTGGATGAAGTAAATCATCCCATGATGTTTGATTTCACTCAATCCACTGTTGCTTTCAAATATAATGATATGGGGATTATCTTGAGTGGAGCAACGAAGACCGAAAAAGTTGGCACAACTTTTGAAAGTTGGGGGCCATAAACTTGTCAAACAGAAGCATCAGGTTGACAGTGAGTTGGCGTTTTGTCTTATGGGGTAGAAGTGCAGCATGATATCTTAATTTATAGCGTGAACTCTGCAGGTCATTTTTTATAGTTGGAGAAAGTGTTGACTTTGTTGAGAGTTCACAAGCTTTTTGCCAAGAAATCCAAATTTTTTTTTGTAAAAAGAGGTTGAACATTTGGGACATCTGATTTCTGCTGATGGGGTTCCAACAGACCCACACAAAGGTGAGACAATGCTCAACTAGCCGCAGCCCACAATAGTTAAATCATTGCTGGGATTTTTGGGCCTCATGGGGAATTACAGGAAATTTTGCAAAACTATGGCATAATTAGTAAGCCACTCAATGAATTGCTCAAAAAGAATGCTTTCTTGTGGACTAAGGAAGCTACTTCAGTCTTCCAAACGCTCAAAAGAGGCAATGGTGGCTAGCCTTATCTTGCGCCTTCCTGACTTTTGTATGGCATTTATAATTGAGGCAGATGCAAGCGGTACTGGAATTGGAATTGGGGTTGTGCTGATGCAGAAGGGGCAACCAATTGCCTTCATTGGCAAGACCTTAAATTATTGCAACCAATCTAAATCAATGTATGAGAAAGATCTTCTGGTTGTCCTATATGTCGTTTTCAGGTGGCATCACTATTTGGAAGGGGTTGTAATTATGATTAAATCAGACCAGTAAAGTCTCAAGCATTTTCTGGAACAGAAGGTAACCACCATGCTGCAGAGAGTTTTGAAATTGATAGGACCAGATTACTTCATCCAATGTGAAAACAGGGTTGTCGATGCCCTGTCCCACCATATGGATGATGAGAATACGGCCTAGATGCATGTTGTAGCCGCTAATGCAACTCCAGCTTCTGTGACCAAGATGTGGAATAGTCATAAGAAAGATCCCTCCCTTCAGATGTTGTTACAAGAATTGACACCGGCCTCTGCTAGTCAACCTCCGTTTTGTGTAAACAATGGAGTACTGAGGTACAAGGTCAGGACAATCATAGGAGTCAAATCTCTGAGATAGGATATTGTAACAATGTCATAACTCGGTGATTGGAGGATACTCTGGGGTTAGAGCCACTTATGAGCGTTTAAAGTAACACTTTTACTAGCAAGGGGTTAAACAGCAGGTATTGGAAACGATTAAAAGTTGTGAGATCTACCAACTCTGCAAAACAGAGAGCATGCCTTTACCGGAGTTATTACAAACCCTTCCAGTTCCTGCATAGGCTTGGACACATGTCTCACTGGACTTTGTTAGGCAATTACCTAAATTGAAAGCTAAAGACTCTATATTGGTGGTGGTTAAATGTTTCACCAAGAAGGATCACTTCATGGCTTTGAAGCACCCTTCTCAGCCCAGTAGGTCGCCTGATTCCATTTGGAGCAGGTCCACAAGCTCCTTGGAATCTCTAAGGTGCTGCTTTCTAATAGGGATAAGATATTTACAAGTCTTTTTGGGAAGGAATTGATGGGGCTCCTGGGAACACAGCTACTCATTTCAATTTGACCTACCACTTATAAATGAATGGCCAAACTGAGTGCTTGAAACGTTGTCTTTAGATGTATCTGCAATGCATGGCATGCTAGAATCCTCGAGAGTTGGCAAGATGGCTTGCATCGGCCAAATTATGGTACAATACCACCTATTCTTCCAGTTTAAAGATGTCTCCTTTTCAGGCACTATGAGTGTGCCTCACTGCAATTCCTAGACACGTGGGCACCTAAACTCCCAAACCCCATCTCCTACGGCGGAGGATTTGTATGGGAGAGGCAGTGCGTGAGCAGGGTGATCAGACAACAATGATTACATACAGCAAAGAATTGAGCAATTTGCAGAAACAACACATTGAGAGGTGATTCCAGAAACAGGAGCTAGTGCTTGTAAAGCTATAACCTTTCAAGTAAGGCTCAGTGCGCCAAGGGACCACCTCAAGTTATCCCCTCAGTATTACAGGCCTTTTGAGATTTTGCAGAAGATCGAATTTGTGACATACAAGCTACAACTTTCGGAGACTTACCGCATTCGTCCTGTATTTTATGTTTCTCAATTTAAAAAGTATGCACCTGGAAAGCAGCGCTATCTCAAGGAGCTTCCCACCATCAATGCCGAGGGCATTATGGATGTAACTACAGATAAAAGTTTGCACGAAAGGACCATTTTCAACATGGAAAGGCTGTGACACAACTCTTGGTTTGTTTGACAGGCACCGACTCAGATGGTTATACCTGGGAAGATCGAGAATCCCTTTGTCGACAATTTCCACACCCCCAAGGTTGTTGTGCAAAGCGAGGTATGTGAGTAGCCAAGATAAACCATTGAAGGTTTATAGTAGGCACAAGCGACAATTGTCCAGTTAAGGATACATGCTGTAAATGTTAGATTCTTACAAAGTGAATTTCTATTAAGAATTAGTATGGGCTCCTCTATAAATAAGTGGACTGAGTGGATTAGATCTATGCTGATTTCCAAAATAATGAATATTACTCTTCTCAAACTTTCTCAAATTCTCTCTCTCTTTCTCCTTTCTTTCCCTCTCCTATCTTTTAGTCTCATTCAAATTTTCTCCTGTCGAAGCTGATGTCCAAAGCTCTTGACATAATGATAGTTAAAATGATCCGATAGACATATCAGTCATCATAAACTCATATTTGGTTGATGTAAGATTATTTCTTAATAAAATAACCATGTAAATAAGCATATGATGATGACTCAGTTTGATTTAAGGTCAAGCATGTAAAAAGAAAAAAAATCAAATTCGTATACTATCATATTGATGCCTAATACCAATAATATTTTTTGTAGCACGGCAGCAACATATATTGAAGGCAACAGAAAGAGAATCTGCTAACTAACCTTATAGGACACTTATTTCCTGACTTTGTCATGGATGAGATACGATCTAGGAGCTGAAAAACCCGCCTGCTAGCTCCTGCAGCTTTCATTGCAACTGTATATAACCCTGAGAGTCCAGATACAGAGGATCCAACTGCCAAAGAAAGTTAAAGTAAACTGGATTAGAATTTAAATTACTAAAGCAGAGTACCATGAACATTACAGTTCTTGCAGGCATGGAATTACCTGTGAGGCTGTAAAGAATAAAAGATGTAAGAGCACCAGGGGACATGAAACCCGTGATTGTTAATCTGGCTCCATATAGCACTACTACGATAACTGCTAGCGTTGATGCTGCATTTAGACCTCCAAAGAACATTCCAACTACTTTCTATAGCATCAAAAAGCCCAGTTAGATACTTTTCATATGTACTTATATATAAATATATGTAAAGAGAGATGGAGATTGAGTGATGTTAGAAAACTCACAGCTTGTTTGAGTCCAAGCTTTAGTGTCTCATTAACTTGCTTGGAGTAGCGTGATACCTCACGACCTTCTTGTGCAAAAGATCTCACAGTGCGTATAGCACCAAAAGATTCCTAAAGAAACATAAACTTAAATTCCACCCATATGTATCTTATTGTAGCTGTCTTTGTGCTTATACAGATATTATAAAATTGAACACAAGACATATTATGAGCGTGAACAATAGGTTTTGTATACAGCATACGAATGAAATATATAAATTACTGGTAGTATTTGAACTAATATACCCTTGCATGACAAACACAGAAAATTTGGTTTCAATCGGTTCCATTTTTCCTTAAAGCAGATAATTAATTTCAATTATGCAACATGACCTTGTAACAAGAACCTCAGAACATCTATGGCATAATAAGTCAATACTCAAATGAATTTGAGAACCAACTTTTAGATAGGAACCAAGCAATAGAGTTTAATTGGATGAATATCCAAAAGACTTATCATGGGATAATTTTTTTTAAAAAAACATCCTTATCCCTTCAGGACAGGCATACCTCAGCAATTGAAGCAGCTGCTGCAGCTGCAGCTTGAGTTTTATGTGACAGTTCACGAAGGAAGCGACCAAATTTACGTACAGCAATAGAGATACCGGGCACAACAAGCAAAGCCAGCACTGTGAAAAATCAATGATCAAATGAAAAAATGAAAATTTCCAATTTGTACTCCTCAGAAGGGCAATAAAGTTCACATATGACAGCTTAAATAATCATATACATACATGTTAATTTCCATGATGTTGCAAACATAAAAGCAAGCCCAATAAAGGCAGTTGACAAGTTTTTTAGGGCCTCAGACAGATTAGTTGTTGCAGCATTTTTAATGATCTGAGTATCTTCTGATAGCCTGCTCAAAAGCTCTCCTGTTCTAGTAACATCAAAGAATGCTATTTCCTGCAAAACTCATTGCCATCATTCACATTATGATCAAAGAAAGATAAATTGCTGTTATTTCTTCAAATTTCAAAAGAAGCAAGACCAAAGTATCAAAGGAAAAACTCCGATAACAACGTTTTTACCTGATGAATGAGGTGAGTAAATAAGTTAGTCCTCAACCGAGCAACCACCCTTTCACTGGCAGAAGAAAATAACCATGCCCGGAGTGCTGTGCAAACTGAACTGGAGGGAGAAGAAAGATCCATTAGATTCAACAAACTCCTTGACATGTTAATGGATTGGATTAGAAAGAACTATTCTTGTTGCATGGATTCAGCCACTTGGCAGATTTAATCATCCATGAACAGGAAAAAAAAAAATTTGACCCCAGTATGGTTTTCAAACTGAACTACCAAGGGCAGAAATTGTTCCCCGTTGATTAAACAGGTGATGGATCAGAGCCTGAGGAAAATTAATGAAGCTGCGGACATACCCAACTACAACAATCAGAAGTATATATAGTACAGTGTTCCAGACAGCAGTTAGTGCTTCAGCTTGCTGTTCAGGTGTGCTAATATCTCCTGATACAATGTCAATAATTTTCCCTCCAAATTTTGGCTGGAATTAAAATAGTTGAAGATTTATTAGTCTTAGAACTAAAACACGATGGCTTGACAGCCGAAAATTAACCTTAGAGAGAAGAGAAAAGTAGGGTCGAAGGAACACCTACAATCAGAATGCTTGTTGTGGATGCAATCAAGAGTGCTATTGTAGCAACTATCAGCTTTCCTGCGTCAGGCTTTGCCTGTGATGATATAATATGCTCACAACTTTCAATATTCTCAACAATCAGAGTCTACTTCCCACAACAAACCTTAAAATTGAGGCACTTACCAGTGAAAGTACTCTACAAAAACCCACATTTTCTGCCTGAAAGTTTCGAAAATGAAGTCATTAACTCTTTATAAATCAGTATTAAGGATGATGCAAGTATAAATTGGCAATATAAAGCAAATACTGCATTTACCGGTACTGCATCGCCATGTTCAAGATCTGTCAAGTGACCATCTGCCAAGGTAACCTTCCTCGTCCTCTCTCCCTGAGTTTAAGCACCCGATAAAAACTAAAACTATAAGACGACCAATAATTGAGGCCAGAACCAATTGCAAACAAAATGAGCACCATGTAAACTTAAAGTTCTGATAGCAAAGCCAGAGGAGGAAATACACAAACACTTTACGGGTACTAAAAAGAGGACCATCTATTCATTATTACACAATCTATACTCAAATGCAAGAAGTCATTGGAAGACACCCAGAAACTATTCGAAGTTACAGAAACTAAACAAGGAGAAAATCAATGCTTATGAATTAAATTAGTTAAGAAGGGAATAACAAGGGGATTAAAATGAAAAGTAGTAATCAGAAACTAGAAGAAGTTACAAGCGAATAGATATTATCTATACATAAATGTCCAAATTAAGCATGTTAACCCATCAATTAATCTCGTCTAATTATTATTTTTTTTAAAAAAAAAACCATCAATCAAAACACTAGAAAAGGCAAAAACTTCTTCAAATGGGCAACTGTAAAAACCAAAACTACATAGCTGGAATGTAAAATTAACATAAGCAGATAAAAGGGTTACCGTACCCCTCTCTCTAACAGAGGAGCTCTCTCACTTCCAAAGCCATTCATCCTTGAAAACTGAAAACCTGACCAGTACCAATTAATTGTGAGTCTGTAATCCTCGGTTATAAAGCATGGCAGAGAATAAATTAAAAAGAAAATAGCGTTAATTTGTCTAGACGGTCAAACTTCCATTAGCGAATTAAAAATTGAAAAAGCTTTTGTCTTTACTTTGTAGAATCAAGAACGCAGGTCTTTACCTTTTATTATTATTATTATTTATTGTTGTTGGAGGAAATGCGAGAAGGAGACTGCCTTGTCTTGGTCATTTTATAGTTTCGTGGTGCCTTCTGAGTCCTTAATCCTTTTGGCATATTTGTGGACAGTTTTCGTCGTCCCTGTATCTGTGACGAACTCTGAAAGGCTGTAAACCTCAAAAGTAAAAATAAAAATTAAAAAAGAAAAATGTTTGATCCCAAAACTTACTCCATTGATCCATCAGCTAATTACATTTTTGGATCTTATCTGCAGGGTGAGAAAAAAGAAAGATTTTTCTGTATTTCTTGAATTTTTTATGTCTTAAATTATTTTTTTTACTATATTCTTTGTGATATTTCATTTGGATGAATATTAACTATAATATATATTTATTTTAAGTTTATTAGTTAAAACAAAACGTCAGAAAAAGGAAAGAATTTCCCTTTTTTTTTTTTTTTTGTAACTCACTACAATGTTAAAGTAAATAATTCCAAGTTATAAGTAAAATATTTTTTTCATATCCATTCTTTATTATCTTTTACTCACTTTGGACGAGATAGATAAAAATATGTAATTAAATGAGATGTAAAACGAGTGTAGGTATAAATTCATAAATCGAAAACATATACTGATTTAATAATTTATATGTTTTGCATTTCCCTTTATTTCTGTCCCGCTATATATATATATATATAATTAACAATTTCTAATTTTATTTTAATTTTACAAATTATTTGAATTCTTGCTAAAAATATTTAATGTTATATTTTTATAATGTAATTTTAATTTATTATGTAATAGCCCGAATTCTAATATTGATAGGTACGGACGTTAGTACAATATTTTTAACTAGCGGAACATATAAATATTAAATATGCAGCAGAATTATATTTTAATACACATTTATTGTGACAGAATAATTATTTATTTACAAATGATTAATACATCTAAATTAATTTATAAATCTAAAATAAAAATTAACAAGGTTTTTTTCACCATCTTCTATTGATATTAGACTTGTTTCTCTTCTCCTCTGATCTGAATAGAGGTGAATTGAGGTGAATTTCATGAGGTCAGTAAAAAGAAAATTTATAATAGAAACTTACGTACATATGTTCACGCAATATATAATATCTAATAATTTTTATCATAAAAAAAAATATCGAACAAGTATCATAATCAAAATACACAACAAAATAAATCATCACACAAAATATATTCTAATTTTCACTCATATAACCTAATTCTTGTTCTCCTTTCCAATCACACTCACACTCGAAATATCACAATTACTCGAAATATCATATCTAAGGTTTTATCATGCGATGTTGTTTATATTGTCATCTAGTAGAGGCGAAATAGGTCCTCCCATCGCATGGATAGCACGCACACAAAATCTTACATTAGCCATAAGAATTACGTTTGCTAGGTGACCCACTCACAAATATCTATCCACGTATGGAATAAGTTTTAAACTCTATCCATGTGCAGGTTCACCATACTCGCTAAACTTCAACTACACACGCACCCTCCTCTCCTCGATTCAGACTAAATGAGTAGGTATTCAGGGTCCTTACACTTTACATTCTTTCCAAATCTTTCTCATTTCTAGTTCATTTATTTCATACCTAAGATCTTAATTTTTATGCGTAATTAAATACAAAGACACACACACAAAATACACGATATCATTACGTACATAAGGTTTATATGTTTCAAATTATTTTCTGAATTATCCTGTACTTGATCATATAACAAGTACAAGATTCTCATATTCTTCGTGCAACTGTATTAGATCACACAGCAAGTACAGTGCAATGTACATTTGCACCAGATCACACAGCTAGTATAGTGCACTCAAATTCCACACGTATACACACTAGTTATACATTTCACATGCATAACAAATATACACACATTTTAATACACACACATATATTATAATATAGACATGTACCATCACTACATGTCTCATACATAATATATATTTATATTCACACACACATAATCTCTAATGATATACACACATACCTTTATGTTTAAACACATATTCACAATCACACACAACATAACATATATATATATATATATTTATTCACGCATTTATTCTTATCAGTTCTATTCTTATCAATTCTGTTCTTATCCATTCATATCACATTTATCGTATATTTTTATATATATACACACACATGCATAACAATATATATATACACTATATAAACACAAACAAATACAAATTAGACATATTAATTATATTCTTATTATATTATACATACATTTAAATATTTACACACAATGTACTATACATATACACATTTACATAAACATATAATTTATGTCTCAGTATGGAATACACATAATTCTTACTTATAGTGTGATCAGGAAAGCTTTGTAAATCCTTACTACCTTGGTCTACGGTCATCTCGGAAATTCAAATACTGTTTGGATAATTTTTCTCGTTTATAATAGAAACATATATATTAAATTATATTATGTGAAATTAAGAATAGATTTTACCTTTGGACACGTGGTCCCGATCGCTAGCACCACCATGTGTCATCATACGCGTGTCACTGAAAATGTCAAGCGCTGATGATTGCGCGCGTTGTCACATGCGGTGCACCAACATCATATTTGGTCGCCACCCCTCCATTTTTCTTACTTAATTAATTTTTTTTTCTTTTTTTTTCATCATTTATTCATTTTTTTCTCTTATTTTTTCTTTCTTTTCTTTCTCTTTTTTTTTTCTTCCTTTTCCCCTTTTTTTTTCTTTTCTTCTTCCTTCCTCTTCCCCTGGCCTTTCCCTCTCCTCTTTTTTTTTTCTTCTTCTATCCCTTTTTTTTCATTTCTTCTTCTTCTTTCTTTTCTTTTCTTCTTCTTCTTTCTCTCTCTCTCTCTCTCTCTCTCTATCTCTCTATCTATCTATCTCTTTACCCGGTATGATTCTTCTCTCTCTTCTTCTCCTTATTCTTTTTGGCATTTTTTTTCGTTTCTTTCTTCTTCTTCTTCCCCCCAGCTGCTTCCTCTCTCCACTGTCGCATGCGCCATGGTCGTTGTGCCTCATTTCCTTTCTCTCGGCTGCTGCGTCGTGCAACACGGTGAGACCCTTCTATCTCGGTCATCGATGCCGCTGACCCTCTCTCCTCTCACAGCCGCATCTCTCCCTTCTCGATCTCTCAACTCTTTTTTTTTTCTTTTTTTGTTATTTAATTACACACATATATACATATATATTTACCGCGTGGATATTACATACATATATATATATATATATATATATATATATATTTTGCTGCCGCTTGGATGTTACAATCTCCTCCCTTAAAACAATTTGGTCCTCCAAATTGCACGTTAAGGAATTGAAATTGGTCATCTCCTTACTTTGAAAATTTTTGTTAGGAGAGATTTTTCTCTCACTAGGAAGATGCCTATGTAACACCCAAGTGAAATAAAATTTTATTTTATTATTTTTATTTTTTATTTATTTGATTTTTATGTAATTTATTTTAATTTGATTTAATTTAATGAAAAATAAAAATAATAATAATGATAAAATTGGGTAAAATATTATTTGGATTTAATTAAAATTGATTTTGGAAAAAATGGGTGAAAATTTGGATTTTGATGGTGTTTTTGAAAAGAAAATCGGAAACCGGAGGTCAAAACGCAATTTAGAAAAATTGTGCCACGTCAGCACCACGTCAGCGGCCCGGTCAGCAGCCCCGGCCAACCAGGACGCGCCGCGTGGCAAGGAAACGCTGACCAGGGGACGGGCCATGTGGGCGATCCGCGTGCGCGCGATCGACAGTCCAAATTCGTTCCCACGCGTACGGACAGCCTAGATTCACGCGCACGGACGGTCCAGATTTAATCAGACACGGACGGCCCAGATTGCATCGCGATCGAACGGTCCAGATTTAATCTTGATGAACGGTTGAGATTAAAAGGCAAAGGGTATAAATAACCCCACCCACACCAGACCACAAAAACCCTAGCCGCCAGTGCCTCGCCGGAGAAGAAGAACCAAACGCCGGAGGAGCCGGCCGCCGCCACCCGCCGCCGCTCCGGGGAAGTTTCCGACTGCTAATCGAGGTAAATTTTCTCCCCCTTGCTCGTTTTTCGATGCTGAGTCCGCCTATGGCCAAACCGGAGCCAAACCACCGGCCAAACGGCCGGAAAACCCAGCCGAAACCCAGCGGCGCCGCCGCGCCCCTCCTTAGTTTTTGCCTCCGATGAGGCCCTTCCCGGCCTTCATTCGATGCAAATTTTATACCACTGTGATCACCGTTCTTTTCTCTACAGGTTGATCGGAGCCAAACATCGAAGTGTGACTCACGCCGGAGGAGCTGCCGCACCTGAGAGCACCGTCGCCAGTAAGTTTCGATTTTTCGTGATTTTTTGACCCACCGAGGGCCCTAGGGTTATTTTATCGCAGGGACCGATGCAAGTGTGGCCGAATTCGGCCGAGAACGGCCGAAAATGGCCAACCCGAGGTGAATCGCCGCCACAAACGGCGGAGCCGCCGTGCCAGAATTGCGATATTGGCCGAAAGGGGCCCTAGGTCTAATTTGGGATTTTTTGGGACACGTGCAGGTACTGGTAGTGCATTTCAGTTTTCCGGAAAAAATTCAGGAAAATTAGGGACAGCCTGTAGGCGCACTGTAGAGCCGTATTCAGACCCCGAAACAAGTAAGGACTCCTCACCCTATTTCCTATCACGGTATTAAAGCTAAATAAATAATTAAACTGTACTTTGTGACTTTATAGATGTATAATTGATTAAGGTTGCCAATGGAGCCCGAGTATGATACAGTGTTGGTCTGTTATTGTTTGATCTAATTTTCAGTATTAAATGCAGCATGATGTTTGATGTAATTATATTATAGTCTCGTATGCATGAACTATGGTTTCTTTTATTATGGTTTGTACTATGGTGAATCTGGTACTGTATTGTCTTGTTTGGTGTCAATTACTGGTTTACATGTTGTGTATGATTGGATGATTGAGACCAAGGAAAATGGCAAAAAGGTTATGTGAATTGATAAGTGTAAAATATGGACAACCTGACTAGATATCCTGAGAGATGGTAGACGGACCGGGTCCGTAGGGAACCCTACCGAGAACGTGGTCTCTAATACCGGACGGGGTATGGAGACCTTATGTGTTTTAGCGCCCATGCCGGACGGGGTATGGGGACGACCCGTTTTACCCTCATACCGGACGAGGTATTAAGGTTCATTGTTTTGGCGCCCATACCGGACGGGGTATGAGGACGGCCCTGGAATCAGGTTGTAAATGTTAATGGTTCACGTGTAGAGGGGACCCCCTATGAATCCTCAGGGATACTAGTAGGCTGGTAAAAGAGGAAATCTGTTTCCTGATAATTGAAATGTAAATGTGTGATATATGTTGTGTTATAAAGTGTATATGATTTCATGATATTGTAGGGTTATTATTTTCATATGTTGTTTTCATGGATCTCGCTGAGGTAAGTGGACAATAAAGGATTTTATTATTGATAAAAGAATTTGTTATAAATTATGCTCCATTGGTCATTTTGTTTTCTACCCATCTTTACTTCCGTGAAGGTGAGATAGTGTGATGTCTTTACTGGGCTGGTGTAGCTCATTCCTTATTTAACTATTTCAGATCAGGAAGACATTGTTCCTGAGCCCGTTCCGCAGGAAGACGGCAAAGGGGACGCCTAAAGACTCCATAGCTATATTTATAATTCTTATTTCGAGTATCTCTTTTAGTTAGTTTGTTCTTTCATGTTTTGAGTACGTTTTAGTTATTGTGTAAGGGATGCTAATCAAAATTTTTATTACGCTTCCGCAGTTGACATTTTTAATACATATAATTCTTTTAAATTTCCGGGGTCGTTATAGCCTATTTTTATTAGAGAATTTTTGTCACTTAGAAAAATTTTTCTCGTGTCGGAATCTCCTCTCCTCCTGAAATTTTGGTGCCCAAATTTTCATTTGTGAGTTTAAACGGGATGGAGCCTTAATCAGATTTTCTTAAGAACAGTTAGTATAATTAGTGAAGTATTATTTTATCTAAAGTCATATCGATCCTTAAGTTTCAGGTGTCTAATTTAACTTATTACTTCTCTAACTTCTAACAATTAAGGTGTGATTGAAATGGGCTTAGAGAGTTATGGAATCAATGATTATCCTTGAAGCTGATTATGAATTCTTTTAGTAACAAATTTAATCATTAGTTTTGCTGCAAACAGTTACATTTAGTTCTAATTCTCGCAAGTACACTCTATGTTCTGAAGAATTATGTGACTACTCTTAAGTATAACCTTAAGATATAAATCAACGTTTACTCACATAATCCATTTACTCTTTTTAGTTTAAAGAGAAAAATCACCTAGATGTGGTGATTATGGTTTATCACGCTTTCGCTGCGCTACTTTAGTGAGTTGTTAAAAAATTGCTAATAGTTGGGTGTGAGGACAACTCTTACGACCATATCCCTCACCTATAGAATTTTTCTTTATAAGAGTACTATAACTTATAAATAGGAGGATTCTAGTTAGGTCTTATTTGATCTTAATTCCTCGAATGATAGTTCTATTTTATGAGGATATAGTTATTTGTTTTCCTAGGATTCGGAACCACTATTGGAGTCTCTAAACATAGTTGAAAAGAATTTTAGAATATTGGAGGTATTTGTTTGCCTAGACAGATACAACATGAATTCTTAGAAAAATTTAAATTGTCATTTAGCTCCTATCATGCTTAAAATTTATTAGGTGGAGTATATCTATTTGAGGATTTCTCTCATTTTGATAACTTCTTCAATTGAAAAATTTTCTCACTCAGGGGATTTTCTTTTCACCTAAGGAATTTTTCTTATTTAAAGAATGTTGCTCTCATTCAGAAAACCTCCCTGCCAGGATTTTTTTTCTTTTTTATTGAATCCCAAATTTGCTTGGAGGTATCTTTGCGTAAGATAGTCCCCAAGATCGAACGATCAATAGCATAGAATAAGTAATTCTTGCTTTGAGGTCCTTCAACTTCAATCCCTCAATTTCTGTTTTCTGCATATCAGACACAGTTGTTCCACTTGCTGGTTCTGGAACCCCTTCCAAAATAACTTGCCAGTACTCTTTATATATGAGAAAATTTTCCATCAACATACTCCAATAATCATAGTGACTATCAAAACAGTTGTATAAAATTATCAGATGCCATTGACAATAATAATTTCAGCAAAATAAAAGCTACTACTTTTCTTATAGGAACCAAAAACTTGTTACTCTAATACCATTATTGACTCAAATTTAATAGATAGCAGAAATATGATTGATAGAATAAGAAGACAGAAACTAAACTTAAAAGTTTATCTAAAGTGATAATAAATTAGCCTATAAATAGACATTACAATTAGTAAATAGCCAACCCATAATTCCTATAAAATATGAAGTAATAATCCCACTAACATAAACTGAAATACTAAAACTTAGGAACCATCAAAGCATTAACCATAAAAATCTATAAAAATAAAATATTTTCAGTAAATAACTAAGTTATTATTAACACGATCAACTAAAAACGTAAGGATAAGGAAGGAAGCCTCTGGTTTAGGAATAAATGGCGATGAAGAGGTATAATCTATAGGTGATGAAGAAATGGATGAGGCAAAAGACATGGAGAATGTTGTTACCGAAGAAGAAGATTGTGTGGAAGCATAAAGAGAGGGAACGGAGGACAATGGTACCTGGAGTCATGAAAGAGTCTCATTTCAAAATAAACTTACAAACACTAGGCATTCTAAGAAGAAAATAAAAGATCTTGAGATTAAGGATGAGGATGTGGTTATCAATTTAGAAAATGGTCTCCCTACAATTTCATTCCCTGATAGAGTTCATAACTAAATTTCTCAATCCATGAAGAACAGTGTGATTATATGATTCTTGAGCAGAGCCATTAGCTACTGCGCCTTACTTGACTGCCTCTAGAATCTTTGGAGACCAACAGGAACCTTCCAACTCATTGGTATGAACAATGACTAAGCAAAATTCACTGACCCCAATGATTTCATGCATACACTCACTGGGGGTCCATGAGTTACCTACGAACACTACCTAATAGTGCAATTATGGACATCGACTTTTTCCATCAACAATGATATGATGATCTTTATGGTAGCATGGGTGAGATTCCTTGGGCTTCCACTTGAATGGGAATTTATCTCCCAGTCGAGACATTGGCTCCCATGGGAAAGTGTTTCTCGTTCTTGGAAAATTTTCTCTCAATTGGGAGATTTCTCCCCTCCCCCCCTCCCCTATTAGGAATTACTTTCTTATCTTAAAGGAAATTAGATGTCCTTTTCTAAGAGCTTAGCTACTGTCATTTGACTCTATGGGGTCAGTAGGTCAATAAAAAGTTAAGACTCTGATGGTTTTCCTTAACACCTGTGAAGTTTGATGACGATGGTTGGTTAAGTATCATCATCTGTTAACTTCGTGGTGAACCCCTAATTGGTTGAGTTCTAAATTTGCCAGAAAATAACTTATATAATTCCTATTATTAGGTTTGTAAAATACTATCATCGTACTTTTTATGTTGAAAAATATTTCAAAGAATGTCCAAAGCATCTCTAACTCTTAAGTTCCGCAGGTCTTAGACTTCCTAAAGTTTTTATGCCTCATGTTATAGGGGATGGTTCCAAGGAACGTGTGCTCTAATACCACCTGTAATAGCCTGAACCTCAATGTCGGTGGGTATTGACGTTAGCATAATATTTTCAACTAACGGAACATATAAATATTAAATATGCAGTGAAACTACACTTTAATACACATTCCATGTGATAGGATAATTATTTATTTACAAATAATTAAGGTATCTAAATTAATTTATAAATCTAAAATAGAAACTAACAAGGTTTTCTTCACCATTTTCTATTAACATTGGACTTGTTTTGTAATACCCGAACTCAGAATTTAGTATTGGATTAATTTTAACATAAAAAAAATGTGTACAAACCTATTTTTTGAAATTAAAAAATTTTAATTTAAAGTGGAATTATGGAAAAAAAAATAAGTTGAGGATGAAATTGAAAACAATTTTGGGAAAAATGGGTGAAAATTTGGGTTCATATGGTGTTTTGAAAAGAAAAATCAGAAATTGGAGGTCAGAATGCAATTAAGAAAAATTTTACCATGTAGAACCGTCCAGCTAGTAGCCTCGACAAACCAAAGCGCGCCGTGTGGCAAAGCATGCTAATTTGGTGCCACGCGGGAGGCCACGCTGGCGATCCGCATGCCCTGCAATCGGACGGCCCGGAAGGATTCCCACTGTATGGACGGTCCTAATCCGTTCCTTCCTCAAGTGCAATCGGATGATCGCGATTAAACGCAATGAATGGTCCATATTCATTTTTTCTTTAAACACGATCGGACGGTCAAGATTAAACGCGATAAATGACTCAAATTAGTGTGAGATTAGTATAAATATTTCGTATCACACCGAACCTAAACCCTAGCCGTCAGCCTCCCGTCGAAAAAGAAGAACCAATCGCTAGAGAAGAGAGCCGACCGACGCTCGCCACCACGTCAAAGTCACCCCAAACGCCAAAAAAGGTAAAAAGTCTCCTATCCGTTCGGAATTTGATTCCGAGCACCCACATGGTAAAATTGGAGCAAAAGGAACAACGAGTGAGCCAAAAACCACGGACAAAACCCGTCGTCGCTGCCGCAGGAAAAACCCACAATCATCTCCAATGAGCCCCTTACCGTTTTTCATTTCATGCGATTTTTTCACCATTGTGTTCACCGCTTTATTTTCTACAGGTTGACCAAAGAAAAACGTCCAACTACGAAGGTGAGCCGACGAAGCTACTGCATCGAAAAATTTCGCCACCGATAGGTTTCTATTTTTTGACTTTTTTCGGCCAACCGATGCCTCCTAACATGTTTTCTCGCAGGGATGGGTATAAAACCAATCAAAACTGGCTAAAACAGGCCGAGGCACACCGCCAATGTAGGTGATGGTGCCGTCATCAGAGCACGGTGGTGGTGCCGTCATCGGAACACGGCAGTGCCGCCGTACTAGAATCCCGACATTGGCCGAAAAAGATTTTTTTTTTACTGATTTTAAGTTTTTGGGGCTTTTTTTAGGTACGTGATGTGTGTTTTAATTTTCGAAGAAAAATTCAGAAAACCTTGGGACCGCGAGTAGGCGCAGTAAAAAGTTAGGTGTTTCGGATACCGATTCGGGTAAGAATCCCTCACCTTATTCTCTATTATAGAATTGAAACTTAATAATCGATAATATGATATTTTGTGTAATTTAGAAAACTTTGAGAATAATTATAGATCACTAATAGAGCCGTAACTGTTTGTTCTGTTTAACTGATTATTGAATTTACAGCTTTAAATACATGATGATATACTGGAATGATTAAATGATTCAATTATGCTTTCTCGATATATATATATATATTGCATGTCTTACGTGATTTACGGTTGATTTGTGAAATTAAAAATTAATATACAAACTGAAAATTATTTGGTCATGTAAATTAACGAATGGTAGTCTTACTGGATATTCTGAAAAATGGTAGACGGACCAGGTACATAGGGAACCCTACTGTGAACGTTGCCTCATACCGAATAAGGTATCAAGAAATGGTATTTTAGTGATGAGTTATATTTTTGACACTTATACCGAACGGGGTATGGGGACGGCTGGTTAGTCGATATTGTTGTATATTGGTTCATGCGTAGTGGGATATCTCCGTGGACCCCTAAGGATACTAGTAGACAAACAAAAAAGGAAAGTTGTTGTTCTTACTCACTTGAATATGAGATTAGAATGTTATTTGAGTTATTGTCTCTATAGGTAATCTCACAACGTTAAATATATGCAATAAATAGTTTTCCTTATGATAAATGAATTTACTTAAATCAAGAATTCAATTGATTGTTTTTATGATTTTTATCAATAGTTTCTGTATCGGTGAGTAATGTGATAATTTTACTAAGTTAGTGTAACTTACTCTTTCATTAACTATTTCATATCAAGAGGATCAAGACCCATATCCCGATTAACAAGAGGATTGTGAATAGTTCACCACCCAGACTCCCTTCAAAAACTAGTGAAAGTCGTCCTAAAATGCTCAGCATATTGTCTTTTGTTTATTTCTTTGATTTTCGTTTGTTTTTTAAAATGGTCATTCTCATAACCCTATTGAGTATTCTAAATTATTGTGTAAGAAATGTAAACCATAAACTCTACTATTTCGCTTCCGCACTTAATTTATGACTTTATTTCCTTTTAAGTTCGAGGCCGTTACATGTTTCTCTTCTCCTCTTACCTGGATGTGGGTGAATTGGGGTGAGCTTCACGAGTTCAATAAGAAAAAAGATTCTATAATGGAGATTTACGTACATACATTCATGCAATATATAATATATAATAATTTTTATCATTAAAAAAAATGTTAGACAAGTATCACAATCAAAATACACAATAAAATAAATCATCACACAAAATATATTCTAATCCTCAATTTTATAACATAATTCTTGTTCTCCTTTCAAATCACCCTCACATTCGAAATATCACAAAACACTCGAAATATCACATCTAAGGTTTCATCGCGCGATGTCGTTTATATCGTTGTCGAGGAGAGGTAAAATGAATCCCCCCATCACATGGATAACACACACATAAAATCTTACATTAGCCACAATAGTTACGTTTACTAGGTGACCCACTCACAAATACCTACCTACGTCTGAAATAAATTTCAAACTCTATCCATGTGCAGGTTCACCACACCCACTGAACTTCAACCATACACGCACCCTCCCCTATTCGATTCAAACTAAATTAGTAGGTATCCAAGGTCCTTACACTCTACACTCTTTCCAAATCCTTCTCATTTCTAATTCACTTATTTTCTACCTAAGATCTTAATTTCTATGCATAATTAAACACAAAGGTACACACAAAATACACGATATCATCACGTACATAAGGTTTATACGTCTTAAATCACTTTCTGAATTATCCTGTACCGGATTACACAACAAGCACAGGACCCTCAGATTCCTCGCACAATTGTAGCAGATCACACAACAAGTACAGTGCATCCAAATTTCACACGTACACACACTAGTTATACATTTCACATGCATAACAAATATACACATATTTTAATACACATGCATATATTATAATACAAACATGTACCATTACTACATGTCTTACACAAAATATATATTTATATTTATACGCACATAATCTCTAATGATATACACACACACCTTTATGCTTAAATACATATACACAATCACACACAACATAGCATATACATATATTTATTCACGCATTTGTTTTAATCAATTCTGTTTTTATCAATTCATATCACATTCATCGTATATTTTTATATATACACACACACATGCGTAACAACATATATATATATATATATATATATATACGTACTACATAAACACAAATAACTACAAATTAGACATACTAATTATATTCCTATTACATTACACATATATTTAAACATTCACACACAATGCACTATACATATACATATTTATATAAACATATAATTTATGTCTTTGTACAGAATATCCATAATTTTTACCTATGGTGTGATCAGGAAAGCTTTGGAAATCCTTTCTACCTCGATTTACGGTCCTGTTGAAAATTCGAATATCGTTTGAATAATTTTTCTCGTTTATAATAAAAATACATATATTAAATTATGAATAATTTTAAAAACTATATTACCCAAAATTAGGGATGGATTTTGCCTTTGGATGCATGGTCCCAGTCACTAACGCCACCACGCGACATCATATGCATGTCACCGAAAATGTCATGCACTGATGATCGAATCAGCGCGCATTATCACATGTGGCGCACCAATATCATATTTGGTTGCCACCCCTTTATTTTTTTTCCTTAATTAATTTTTTTTCTTTTATTCTTTTTATTCTTTCTTTTTTTTCTTCCTTTTCCCTCTTTTTTCTCTTTTTTTTCTTTTCTTCTTCCTTCCTCTTCCCCATGGCCTTTCCCTCTCCACTTCTTTTTTTTTCTTCTTCTTATTCTCTCTCTCTCTCTCTCTCTCTCTCTCTCTCTCTCACTACCCAACATGATTCTTCTCTCTCTTCTTCTCCTTCTTCTTTTCTGCCTTTTTTTTTCTTTTCTTTCTTCTTTTTTCCCGCAACTGCTTCTCTCTCCACCGCCGCATGCGCTATGACCATCGTGCCTCATTTCCTTTCTCTCTCGGTTGTTGCATCGCGCAACGTGGTGAGACCCTTCTCTCTCGATCGTCGATGTCGCTCGACCCTCTCTCCTCTCACAGTCGCATCTCTCCCTTCTCGATCTCTCATCTCTTTCTTTCTTTTTTTTTGTCATTTAATTACATACACATATTGTAGCACCCGGAAAGGAGGAGGAAAAAAAAAAAAAAAAAAAAAAAGGAGGGGCCACGTCAGCAGCCACGTCAGCAGCCACGTCAGCAGTCCCGGCCAACCAGGGCCTGCCACGTGGCAAGATCGCGTCACTCCGAAAGGAGCCACGTTGGCGATCCGCGTGGGTGCGATCCGACGGCCCAGATCAATCACGCGATCGGACGGCCCAGATTCAAACGCACGGACGGCCCAGATTCAATCAAAAACGAACGGCCCAGATTAAAACGAAATGAACGGCTGTGATCAAAAGGCAAGGGGTTATAAATAGAACCTCCACACCAGACCAAAAACCCTAGCCGCCAGCCGCTCGCCGGAGAAGACGAACCAGAGGCCGACCGCCGCCACCCGCCGCCACTCGCCGCCACTCGCCGCCGCACCAGGGAAATTTCCGACCGCCGATTAAGGTAAATTTCATACCCCCGACTCGTTTTTCCCCGCTGATTCCTCCTGTGGCCAAATCGAGGCCGAAATCCCGGCCAAACGGCCGGAATACGCGGCCGAAGCCCAGCGGCGCCGCCGCGCCCCCTCTCGGTTTTTGCCTCCGACGAGGCCCTTCCCGGCCTCCGTTCGATGCAATTTTTATATCACCGTGATCACCATTCTTTTCTCTACAGGTTGACCGGAGCCGAATCACCAAAACACGAACCTCGCCGGAGAGCCGCTGCACCCGAGAGCGCCGCCGCCGGTAAGCTCCGTTTTTCCGTGATTTTTTGGCCCCCCGAGGGCCCTAGGGTTGTTTTCTGACAAGGACCAATGCGAGCGTGGCCGAATTCGGCCGAAAACGGCCGAAAACAGCCAACCCGAGGCGACTCGCCGCCGCCAGCGGCGGCGCCGTCGCCGGAGCACGGCGGAGCCGCCGTGCCGGAGTTGCGATTTGGGCCGAAAGAGGCCCTGGGCCTAATTTGGATTTTTTTTGGAACACGTGCAGGTACTGTTAGTGTGTTTCAGTTCCCCGGGAAAAATTCAGGGAAAATTAGGGACAGCCTGCAGGCGCACTGTGAATCGTATTCGGATCTCGAAAACAAGTAAGGACCCCTCACCCTATTTCCTATCACGGTATTAAAGTTCAAAATGATAAAACGGTATTTCTTGAATTAACGCATGTGTGAAATTGCTTAAGGTTGCTAATGGAGCCCGAGTCTAGTGTGATTGATGATTTACTGTTATTTGGCATGTTTACAGCTTTAAATGCAAAATGAGGTTTGATGTGTTCATTTTACAGATTTGTGTGCATGTACTACGTTTTTATTAATTATGGGTTGAATGACTGAAAAACTGATATTGTATGTTGTCTGTTGGTATGAATTACGATTGGCTTGTTTAAATGTGAATTGATGATGCTGATTGAGGAAAAGGAAAATGAAAGATTGTGTAGACTGATAATTGTATTATGGGAGTCAGTCTGACTAGATATCCTGGGAGATGGTGGACGGACCGGGTCCGTAGGGAACCCTACCGGGATTGTGGTCTCACATGCCGGACGGGGTATGGAGATCTTATGGTTTTGGCGCCCATACCGGACGGGGTATGGGGACGGCCCGTTTCACCCTCATACCGGACGGGGTATTGAGGTTTATGGTTTTGACGCCCATACCGGACGGGGTATGGGGACGGCCCGTTTCACCCTCATACCGGACGGGGTATTGAGGTTCATGGTTTTGGCGCCCATACCGGACGGGGTATGGGGACGGCCCTGGAAACTGATTATGAATGTTAAAGGTTAACGGGTAGCGGGACCCCTAGGGACCCCCATGGATACTAGTAGGCTGGTAAATGAAAGAAAAAAAGATATGTTGTACAATGATTGAATTACAAGAGGCGTGATAAGTGTTATGTTTTACAGCTTAGATTATTCAATGATTATGATAATGTTATTGTTTTTCTCATATTGTTTTCATAAATTCCACCAAGGTAAGTGGATGGTAAAAGTTTTATTATTGATAAAAGGTTTTGTTGTAAATTATGCTCCATTGGTCTTTTTGTGTTTTTCTACCCACTTTTATCTCCGTGACGGTGAGATATCGTGATGTTCTTACTGGGCTAGTGTAGCTCACTCCTTAATTAACCATTTCAGATCAGGAAGACATGGTTCCCGAGCCCGTTCCGCAGGAGGACGACGAAGGAGATGCCTAGAGACTCTGTAGTCATACGCATAGTTTATTTTCGAGTTTTCTTTCTTAGTTAGTTTAACCTTTTATATTTTAAGTACGTTTTTGGTTTTTCGTGTAAGGGATGTTAACTGAAATTTTGATCTCGCTTCCGCATTCGATATATTTAAATACTCATTTCATTTTAATATTTTCCGGGGACGTTTCAGTTGGTATCAGAGCCGCATTTCCTCGGACCCATCCCTTACACTATAGTCCTTTAAAAAAAAATACTCACCGATGGGTCGTTACTCAACCATTCCTTGTAAATGCAGGTACACAGAAATGAGGAGAGGAAGGCCCCCACTAAACCGAGCGGCCCAAGATAATTCACTTCGGGAGGATTTGGACAGATTATATGAGATGGTGGAAGCTCTCGTAGCTGCCCAGCGAAGGCAAGAGGAGAGAAGGGAGTTACCCGGACCTCCTCCGCTAGCGCAGGTTGAGCCCCCGTTACAGCAGGCTGATCCCGAGCCACCCCGGCAGGAGCCTGTTCCTCCACAGTACCACCCGGCACCACAGCCGCGGTACGACCCGGTACCACAGCCACAGTACCAACAGGTACCGCCACAGCATATTCCAGTGCCCCCACCCCATCAGCAGGCGCCACCACAGGGTCCCCCAGTTCACCCTCAGCCGGCCCCAGTCCCTCTACCTCGGGACCCCGCTCCCTCCTTGATCGACCCCGGCTTCATAGAGAGGTACAGGAGACTGAACCCTTCTACTTTTTCAGGGGGATCCTCTTTCGAAGAGGCCCAATACTGGCTGGCGGAGACTGAGAGAGCCTTTGAGACATTGGGAGTAATTCCTGGGCAGAGGGCTGCCATTGCCTCCTACATGCTGGTAGGGGAAGCAGTACGCTGGTGGGAGCTCAAGCGGGCCACCCTGCCTGTACCAGTTACTTGGGAGCAGTTCCTAGCGGCTTTCCATGCGGAGTATCTCCCTAAACACATCCAACATTTAAAGGAAATGGAATTTGCTCAGTTGGTCCAGGGTAATATGACAGTGTCGGAATATGCCCGCAAGTTCCTGGAGCTGGACCGACATGCCCCGGAGACATTGTTGGATGAGGGCCGAAAGGCCAGGAAATTCCAGTGGGGTCTCCGCCCGGCGATCAGACAGCACTTGTTGGTGATGGAGCTCGAGACATATTCGGCAGTCCTGGCAAAGGCGCAGATCATAGAAAGGAGCTTCGACACCCGCCCTCAGCTAGCGGGAAGTTCCCGACCTTCAGCCCCGCTCCGCAGGCCAGCGCCTACCATGCCTGTCCAACCCAGCAAGAGACCCAGGCCTGCCGCTCAGGGCCCTCCTCAGGCTATGGGGGCAGCTCGTGGGAAGATCTGCCAGTACTGTGGCAGGGATCATGGGGACCGACCCTGCTACCGCCTCAACAACACCTGTCGCATATGCGGCAGTGCCCAGCACTATGCGAGGGAGTGTCCTAGGAACCAGAATCAAGGGAGGCCTCCAATCCAGGGCAGAGTTTACAACCTTACCCAGAAGGATGCCGATGCAGACCCGGACGTGGTACATGGTAAACCCAAGAAGGAAGTTTGTATCCAAGAGATTCCAGTAGTCCGAGACTTTCCAGACGTATTTCCTGATGAACTGCCCGGTCTACCAGGGGACAGAGAGGTCGAGTTCACCATAGACTTACAGCCAGGAACCCAACCCATCTCGGTAGCTCCTTACCGAATGAGCCGCATCAAAATGGAAGAGCTAAGGAAACAAATCACTGAGCTACAAAACAGTGGCTTCATTAGACACAGCATTTCCCCATGGGGTGCCGGGGTTACTTTTGCAAGGAAAGGAGATGGAACGTTGAGGCTGTGTATTGATTATAGAAGGATAAACAAGGTAACAATTAAAAACAAGTACCCTCTCCCCCGGATTGATGACCTTTTCGATCAGTTGCAGGGTGCACAGGTCTTTTCTAAAATAGATCTACGATCAGGTTACCATCAGGTAAAAGTGAGAGCAGAAGACATCCCCAAGACGGCATTCCGAACCAGGTACGGACACTATGAGTTCCTGGTTATGCCGTTTGGGCTAACCAACGCCCCGGCCATCTTTATGGATCTAATGAACAGAATCTTCAGAGAGTTCTTGGATAAATTTGTCATCGTGTTCATCGATGATATCTTAATCTACTCAAAAAGTAGAGAAGAACATGCTCATCATCTTGCCCAAGTCCTCCAGGTACTCAGGGAAAAGAAGTTGTATGCAAAGTTGAGCAAGTGTGGATTTGGGCTCGAGCAAAACGCCTTCCTAGGACATGTTATATCGAAGGAAGGGGTGTCGGTGAACCCCGAAAAGGTTGAAGCGGTACTTGGTTGGAAAAGGCTGACAACAGTTAAGGAAATTCGCAGTTTCCTAGGGATGGCGGGTTATTACCGCCGGTTTGTCGAAAGGTTCTCCAGTCTAGCGGCCCCTCTAACCCGACTCACAAAGAAAAATGCAAAGTTTGATTGGAATGAGAACTGCGAAAGGAGTTTTTCAGAATTGAAGAAGCGGCTGACTACTGCACCCGTGCTGGCTCTACCGAGTGGATCAGGAGGGTATACAGTTTATAGTGATGCCTCCTATCTGGGCCTGGGTTGTGTCCTGATGCAGCATGGAAAGGTTATAGCATATGGGTCTAGACAGCTAAAGAATCATGAGAAGAACTATCCTACCCATGACTTGGAGCTTGCCGCAATCATACACGCCTTGAAAATCTGGCGCCATTATTTGTATGGAGAGACCTTTCAGATCTACACCGATCATAAGAGTTTGAAGCACATCTTCACTCAGAAGGATCTCAACATGCGTCAGAGAAGGTGGATGGAACTCCTCAAGGACTATGATTGTGACATCCTATACCATCCAGGTAAGGGCAACGTAGTAGCCGATGCCCTCAGTAGGAAGAGTGCAGGCACCCTAGCCCATCTGATGGTTTCGGAATGCAGGTCCATTGGGGCTACGCAGCAGGTTCGACTGCAAGATCTGAAGAGGGCCACATGTTTGAGCCACCTAGCAGTCCAACCCGAGTTAATCCAAAGAATAAAGGAAGCCCAGTCAATCGACCCCGCCCTAGTAAACCGCAAGAAGGATGCAGAACAAGGATTGAACTCAGAATTTCAGATCTCTGCCGACGGATTGATTCGTTTCAAGGACAGAATGTGTGTCCCAGACGACAATGAATTAAAAAGAGACATCATGACAGAGTCCCATAGTTCAAGGTTCGCCATGCATCCAGGAAGTACAAAAATGTACCAAACTATGCGACCCCGATTCTGGTGGAATGGGATGAAGAGAGATATAGCCGACTTTGTATCTAAGTGCTTGGTATGTCAGCAGGTCAAAGCAGAACATCAACGCCCAGGGGGGTTGCTTCAGCCTTTTACCGATTCCAGAATGGAAGTGGGAACACATCACCATGGACTTCGTATCGGGACTACCCAAGGCACGATCGGGACACGATGCCATATGGGTAATTGTTGACCGACTCACTAAGTCTTCCCACTTCCTGGCCATCAGAATGACTGATTCGTTGGACAAGTTGGCAAGAATGTATGTCCGGGAAATAGTCAGACTGCATGGGGTCCCAGTAACAGTGGTATCCGACAGGGATCCCAGATTCACTTCTCGGTTTTGGAATAGTTTCCAGCAAGCTATGGGAACAAAGCTGTCCCTCAGTACTGCCTTCCACCCCCAAACCGATGGACAATCAGAGAGGACAATCCGTACGCTGGAGGATATGCTCCGAGCTTGTGTCCTTGACTCCGGAGGCCATTGGGACGACCATCTACCCCTGATAGAGTTTGCCTACAACAACAGTTACCAAGCAAGCATCGGCATGGCCCCATACGAGGCGTTATACGGGTGTCCGTGCAGGTCACCGATTTGTTGGGAGGAAGTGGGCGATAGAAGATTGTTTGGCCCGGATTTAGTGGAAGAAACCACGTCCAAGATAGTTAAGATCAAGAAGAACATCCAGACAGCTCAGAGTAGGCAAAAGAGCTATGCTGATACCCGGAGGAGAGACCTGGCCTTTGAGAAAGGTGACCGTGTGTTTCTTAAAGTCACCCCCTTCAAGGGAATTAGTAGGTTCGGCAGAAGGGGAAAATTAAACCCCAGATACATTGGACCCTTTGAAATCTTAGACAAGATTGGTACCACTGCCTACAGACTTGCACTGCCCCCTGAGCTCTCCCGGGTTCACAATGTGTTTCATGTATCTATGCTGCGCAAGTACAATCCGGACCCTTCTCATGTCGTGGCTCATGAACCGCTTTCACTCCGAGAGGACTTGTCTTATGAAGAAGTACCGGTCAGTATCACGGACCGAGAAAGCAGAATACTCCGTAACCGGGAAATATCATTTGTAAAAGTCTTGTGGCAGAACCACACGCCTAGGGAGGCGACTTGGGAGCTGGAATCAGAATTTAGGGCCCAATATCCTCATCTGTTTGATCAAGAGTAATGAGGCAAATTTGGGGACCAAATTTCTTTATGGGGGGGAGAGTTGTAGCACCCGGAAAGGAGGAGGAAAAAAAAAAAAAAAAAAAAAAAAAAAAGGGGGGGCCACGTCAGCAGCCACGTCAGCAGTCCCGGCCAACCAGGGCCTGCCACGTGGCAAGATCGCGTCACTCCGAAAGGAGCCACGTTGGCGATCCGCGTGGGTGCGATCCGACGGCCCAGATCAATCACGCGATCGGACGGCCCAGATTCAAACGCACGGACGGCCCAGATTCAATCAAAAACGAACGGCCCAGATTAAAACGAAATGAACGGCTGTGATCAAAAGGCAAGGGGTTATAAATAGAACCTCCACACCAGACCAAAAACCCTAGCCGCCAGCCGCTCGCCGGAGAAGACGAACCAGAGGCCGACCGCCGCCACCCGCCGCCACTCGCCGCCGCACCGGGGAAATTTCCGACCGCCGATTGAGGTAAATTTCATACCCCCGACTCGTTTTTCCCCGCTGATTCCTCCTGTGGCCAAATCGAGGCCGAAATCCTGGCCAAACGGCCGGAATACGCGGCCGAAGCCCAGCGGCGCCGCCGCGCCCCCTCTCGGTTTTTGCCTCCGACGAGGCCCTTCCCGGCCTCCGTTCGATGCAATTTTTATATCACCGTGATCACCATTCTTTTCTCTACAGGTTGACCGGAGCCGAATCACCAAAACACGAACCTCGCCGGAGAGCCGCTGCACCCGAGAGCGCCGCCGCCGGTAAGCTCCGTTTTTCCGTGATTTTTTGGCCCCCCGAGGGCCCTAGGGTTGTTTTCTGACAAGGACCAATGCGAGCGTGGCCGAATTCGACCGAAAACGGCCGAAAACAGCCAACCCGAGGTGACTCGCCGCCGCCAGCGGCGGCGTCGTCGCCGGAGCACGGCGGAGCCGCCGTGCCGGAGTTGCGATTTGGGCTGAAAGAGGCCCTGGGCCTAATTTGGATTTTTTTTGGAACACGTGCAGGTACTGTTAGTGTGTTTCAGTTCCCCGGGAAAAATTCAGGGAAAATTAGGGACAGCCTGCAGGCGCACTGTGAATCGTATTCGGATCTCGAAAACAAGTAAGGACCCCTCACCCTATTTCCTATCACGGTATTAAAGTTCAAAATGATAAAACGGTATTTCTTGAATTAACGCATGTGTGAAATTGCTTAAGGTTGCTAATGGAGCCCGAGTCTAGTGTGATTGATGATTTACTGTTATTTGGCCTGTTTACAGCTTTAAATGCAAAATGAGGTTTGATGTGTTCATTTTACAGATTTGTGTGCATGTACTACGTTTTTATTAATTATGGGTTGAATGACTGAAAAACTGATATTGTATGTTGTCTGTTGGTATGAATTACGATTGGCTTGTTTAAATGTGAATTGATGATGCTGATTGAGGAAAAGGAAAATGAAAGATTGTGTAGACTGATAATTGTATTATGGGAGTCAGCCTGACTAGATATCCTGGGAGATGGTGGACGGACCGGGTCCGTAGGGAACCCTACCGGGATCGTGGTCTCACATGCCGGACGGGGTATGGAGATCTTATGGTTTTGGCGCCCATACCGGACGGGGTATGGGGACGGCCCGTTTCACCCTCATACCGGACGGGGTATTGAGGTTTATGGTTTTGGCGCCCATACCGGACGGGGTATGGGGACGGCCCGTTTCACCCTCATACCGGACGGGGTATTGAGGTTCATGGTTTTGGCGCCCATACCGGACGGGGTATGGGGACGGCCCTGGAAACTGATTATGAATGTTAAAGGTTAACGGGTAGCGGGACCCCTAGGGACCCCCATGGATACTAGTAGGCTGGTAAATGAAAGAAAAAAAGATATGTTGTACAATGATTGAATTACAAGAGGCGTGATAAGTGTTATGTTTTACAGCTTAGATTATTCAATGATTATGATAATGTTATTGTTTTTCTCATATTGTTTTCATAAATTCCACCAAGGTAAGTGGATGGTAAAAGTTTTATTATTGATAAAAGGTTTTGTTGTAAATTATGCTCCATTGGTCTTTTTGTGTTTTTCTACCCACCTTTATCTCCGTGACGGTGAGATATCGTGATGTTCTTACTGGGCTAGTGTAGCTCACTCCTTAATTAACCATTTCAGATCAGGAAGACATGGTTCCCGAGCCCGTTCCGCAGGAGGACGACGAAGGAGATGCCTAGAGACTCTGTAGTCATACGCATAGTTTATTTTCGAGTTTTCTTTCTTAGTTAGTTTAACCTTTTATATTTTAAGTACGTTTTTAGTTTTTCGTGTAAGGGATGTTAACTGAAATTTTGATCTCGCTTCCGCATTCGATATATTTAAATACTCATTTCATTTTAATATTTTCCGGGGACGTTACACATATATATATATATATTTACTACTTGGATATTACATATATATATATATTTGCCGCCGCTTGGATATTACATATTATTAGCATTATGTTTAAATTATATATTGCTTTGATTAACACTTAAATTTTTTTAATTCAATTATGATAATTTAATTAAATATTTTCTAAAATTTTTAGAATTAGAAAAAGGAGAATATGACGATTAATGGATAGAAAACTTTAGTTGTAAAATGAGTTACATGTAACAAATTTTGTAACCATTTTGGGCATGAGATAGATGAATTTATATTTTTACTAGTTGAATCAGTATGAGAAATAATATATCTATCTTGTGTTTACACATTATTTATTCTTGTGATTTATCACAGTGTTCAAACAAAAATCACATATGCATTAATACATATATCATTATATTATAAATTAAATAAATATGTTTAAAATAGTTTTTAAATTATAGTTTATGATAAAAAAAAATTTGGTACAATTGAATTTACTCATGTTGAATATTTCAAAATAAAAAATATATATATATAGAAATATCAAAAGATTTCTCTTGCATAATCAAAATTAATAAAAAATAAAAAAAGATTTATTGTAACAACTTCATTTCAATATTTTAATATCAAAACAAATAGATATGGCCATGATTAAAAGATTCTTCAAAGTTACATCCTTAATGATAAATGGAAAGTTACAATCCTCACCTTGTAATGGTACACTTACACAAACTTTGTCCAAATTGGATATTAATATTTTCTTGAAAATTCAAATAATGATTATGAACAATATTACTTAGCTTATGTTGGAAACAAAAAGTTAAGGGTTAACAAATTTTCTAGAATTTATTTGGATTAAGAATTTTCTTAGAATTTATTTTAATAAAGTTAAAATGAAATTTTAATTATGTATTTTAAAGTATATCAATTTTAATAAACCTTCAATTATATTGTTTTAATTTAATTGAATTCCCTATTTCTTTGAAGTTACTTTTTTGAAAAATTATAAATGGGAAGGAATCTAACCTAAAATGTTTTTATTTTATTTGAGTAAAATATTCATGTTTTATACAACATGAAATAAGAATAATATAATCAATTAACTATTTTTTTTTTTTTATCTTTCTTGTCCAATTTATTAATGGTTATGGTAGGATTAGGTAGATAGGTAAGTAAAATGAGTTATTTATAAGTAGACTTCTTATTTTAGTATATATTTGCATGATCGATGGAGAAAACAAGTTGTATAATATAAATACATATGTTATTAATTAATTATAATGATAGTAATGACGATAACATGAACAATATCAACGATAATAACAATGATAACATTAGTAATGAATTAAATAATAACAACAGTTTTAACAATATAACTAGAAAATAAAATTACATCTTCAATCCTATATTTGGACTTTATACTCACTCACTTGAACCATTTTGTAAGAAGGCATTTGAAGATTTTATCAATTTTTCTCATAAAATTTTATATAAAAAAATGTCATTATTTAAGAGAAAAAATATATTAAGTTTGTAACAATACGTGTAGCGGTAATAGTGATATTAATAAAAATATTCATAATTACAGTGGTAATATGAGTGACAATGATAACAGTAACGAAAACAATAATTATGACAATAACAATAATATAAAACAGTGAGAATAATAATGTTGGTTTAATAAGAGTGATCAATATAGATAAAATAATTCCAATAATAACAATAACAATAATAATAATAATAGTAGTAATAATAATAATAAATATAATTATGATCGTGAAGATGAAGACTATAATGATAGTATCGAACAAATTTAGTATCAATGATCACAGTAATAATGATAATTATAATGATAATAATTATAATAATAACATTGATAGTATCAATAATTATAACAAATGCGATAATACAGGTAAAGATATATAACAATTACGGTATTCTTATTGGAGGATAAAAAAAATAGTGTCGTTTGCTTCTTTTTTGATGAAGAACACTACATATGTTAGGGTAAGCAATATATTGACCTACACATAATTTCTTACTTTTTTATTTTTGTTTGTTTGTTTGTTTGTGTGTTTTTTTATAAGAGGATAAAAAAATCTTATTCACTTATTATACTACATTATTCCGTCATTATTTTACTTTGTTGTCATTTCTGTTATCACGAGTAAATGATTATTTAAATTGATTATATTAGTTTTTTTTTAAAAAAAAAAATTAGCTTTTTATGCATTTATGATACTCACAAATAAATGGTTTATTTTTCCGGATTACATAATATTTAATAAATAAAATCTTAAGCTGTAGAATGCTTCATGGCTTTTAGTAGCTAGCAAAATAATATACGTATATGTATATACATATATTATTTGATTAATAAAATTAACAATATCATTGAGATTATTTGTGTTTTTTTTTTCTAATTATTTTTCATTGAAATTATTCCTGTAATTATTATTTGCATTATCTTCTTGATGTTGATGTTCTGGTACCACCACCACCCGCATCACGTGATGGAACGGAGTCGTATATAGGATGTGGAGATAATGGGCCCATCATAAAGATTTAAATGGGCCCACCAAGAAAGCCCATCCGTAGCCATATCACCTAATAATTTTCTACAATCATAAATAAATAAATAATTAATAATAAACAAAATTGATTATTGTAAATGTGAAAATAAATATATTTTATAATTTAATATTTCTTTAAAAAACTTCAACATAATGAAAGTATTTGAGGTTGTTGAAATACATGTGCATTGTAATGGTCTCGAAAATCCAAAATAAAATATATAATAATTTAAGTGTGGAAGTGAAATAAAAAGTTAAAGTTTACATCCATTACACAATAACTTAAAAGTACTAAACAAACATTACGGAATAAATTCCCTGAAATAAATACGAGAAATGAAAAAAACAAAGAAAATATAAAGTATCTAGCATCTACTCGCAGTCTTCTTGCGGATCGGGCTTGGGAATCAAGTCCTCTTGATCTGAAATAGTCAAATAAGAAATGAGTTATACTACCCCAGTAAACACATCACACTATATCACCGGCACAAAAGTAAAGGTTGGTAGAAAATCAAAACAACCAATGGAGCAGTAGATTTAAACAAATACATTTATTTAAAATAAAACATTTACTCTTTTACTTACCATTGAAAAATTTATGAAAACAAATTATAAAAACAATAATATCATACAGATCATAATTTTATGTACGACCAACAACATAGAACATATCATAAATTCACATTTATTAACAATAAACGAAATCGTAAACGTTTCTCGTTTCACCAGCCTACTAGTATCCATGGGGATCTATAGGGGTATCCCCGCTACACGTGAATCTTTTTCTTTAACAGTTTATTACATAGCTGACCCCATACCCCGTCCAATATGAACACCGAGATATTAAACCTCAGTATCATGTCCGGTATGAGGGTGAAGTGGGTCGTCCCCATACCCTGTCTGATATGAGCACCAAATGACCAAGTCTTCATACCCCGTCCAGTATGAGACAACGTTCACGGTAGAGTTCCCTATGAACCTAGTCTGTCCACCATCTCTCAGGATACCTAGTGAGGCTATCATTTTATCTGTTTATTAGATCACACCATTTTTCTGTTTTTCCTTAGTCTCCGTTACCAAATCAAACATAATCGCATAAACAATGAACATGCATCCGGTAATGCAATCATATCTTAAATCTCAAAATCAAGCAATGGTCAAGTAAGACAGTAATATATGCATTTAAACTATAAAATATATAAACCAGATATCATCATGCTTTTAAACTGTAAAATAAATCAACAGAGAACAATGTCCGATTCGAGCTCCATTAGCAATCCGTAATTAATTATGTACATCTATTTAATTTGTACAAAATACAGTATTATTATTTATTCAAACTTCAATTTCATGATAGGAAATAGAGTGAGAGATCCTTACTTGATTTGACGCCGAAAAGCTAAATGGTTTATTGCACCTACAGCCGGTTCCTAAGTTCTCTAAATTTTTTTTTTGAACTGAAACGCGCTTACAGTAGGTATAAATGTCCCAAATAACCCAAAAATCAGACCCAAGGTCTACTCGGCCAAATTCAAAAATTCGGCACAGCAGATCTGGCGTGCTCTGGTGACGACGCCACTGCAAGCAGCGGCGATCCACCTCGGGTTAGCTATTTTGGACCGAATTCAACCAACTTGCAACGGTTCATGTGAGAAAACTCACTTAGGGCCATCGGTTAGCTGAAAAAACGTAGAAAACCAAAATTCATCGGCGGCGTGGCTCTCCGGTGCGGCGGCTCCTCCGGCTCACGTTGCAGTTGTGCGTTTTGCTCTGGTCAACCTGTAGAGAAGGAAACGATGATCACAACAGTGAAAAAATTACGCGAAACGGGAATTAGGAAGGGCCTCATCGGAGGCGGTTTGTGAAATTTTTTGCGGCGGTATTTTTCGGCCAATTAGCTGGTTCTTTCACTCCGATTTGGCTATGGGTGGGTTTAAAATTGAATTTCGTGCAAGAGGAGAAATTTTTGCCTTTTTTGGCGGTCAGAAAAGGTTCCGTTGCGGTGGCAGGCGACGGCGGGTGGCGGCAACGGGTGATGGCGGTCGGCTCCCTGACAGCTGGGTTGTCTTCTCCGGTGAGGGGCTATGGCGGCTAGGGTTAGGGTTTGGGTGCGGATGAGGTTATTTATAATCATCCGCTTTTGATCTGGACCGTCCATCGCTTTTAATCTGAACTGTCCGATCGCGATTAAATAGAAAGTGAATCTGAATCGTCCGTGCGCGATTCAATCTGACCCGTTCGTGCGCGATTCAATATGGACCGTCTGTGCGCTATTTAATCTGGGTCGTCCGTGCGCGATTTCAATATGGGTCGTCCGTGCACGCGGGAATGGACCTCAGCTGTTCGATCGCGCGTACGCAGATCGCCCATGTGGCTGCCCTCGCGTGGCCTCCAGCGCCTCTGCCACCTGGTGCATTCTGGTTGGTCGGTGTTGCTGATCGGGCATCTGACGTGGTATAATTTTTCTAAATTACGTTTTGACTTTCAGTTTTCGATTTTTTTTTCAAAAATATCTTAAGAACCCAAATTTTTATTATTTTTTTTCAAAATTATTTTCAATTAAATTCTTAACTAATTTTTTCACCCTTTTTGTTACTATTATTATTATTTTTTTATTAAATTAAATTAAAATAAATAAACTAAATTAAATTCAATTAATAAATAATTATATATATATAAATAAAAAAAATAAATGTTGGGTGTTACATGTATAAAATAAATAAAATTTTATTTAAAAGATAATCAAATTAGACATTTTTGTGAAATACTGATTGAAATAATAATTAATTTTTTAAAAAAATAATAATAATAAAGTATACACTATACATAATAATTCAAAATATGATGTAAAGTATAATAATCTCCACTAAATGAGTTATTAGAAAAAAAATAAACGAAGAAACAAAGAAAGTACAATTGGAAATACGTTTGGGCCAATCCCATGTTAATTGGGCTTAGAGGTAGGTTTCAGATTTCTCTATTAATATATGGAAATGTTTTTTACTAATAGAATTACCCAGTTTAATAATCCTATATATATATATATATATATATTTGTTTATATAATTTGTGAATGTAATAAAATGAGATTGGGCCACTTTAATTTGAATGTATTAGCCCGGGACGAATGATGTGTTAATAATGGGCAAGGGCCTTATTCAAATTATGATGATATATATTTTTTCCCCAAATAAATGGTGTAAGCCTATGTTTGGAGGGCAGACACAATTTTTATTAAATGTATTTATTTAGTTAAATAAAATAATAAAAATTGAGTTATACAAAATTTAGAATTTTATCAAATTTAATAAAAATTAGAATACATTACTCAAGTTATACTTAAAAATTTTATTAAAAATCTTAATTTTTATTACATTCTAATATAAATGAATTATAAATAAACTCTCTTAGTTTTTTTTTTATTTTTTTTCCCCCAATTAAATAAAGTTGGATAATATATATATATATTAGAATTTTTAGAATTTTTTGTTTCTTTGTTCTTAATGAAAGTTAAGTATGTTAATATTCATGCTAATGTGATTGAATTAACTCCCATAATTAACACAGCTTACCAAATCTTGGAGCAGCCATGGCTGCGGTTCAATGTACCAAATTAATTAAACAAATAATCTTGAAACTAATACATTGACATCACAAGTAACCCATATATATTTTTTTTTTTTACAAAATTATATATATATACATACGTACACACATACATATACAATTAATTGAATGTCACAACATAATAACTAAATTAAGTTTATGTGGTTACCATAAAAGCCGACCGCCTTCTCATAATAATTATACATTAATCTTGAAGGGGTCTACTATATATTTATCAATACAAAAGAAAAGAATTGCACATCTATATCTATATCTATATCTATATATGTGTGTGTGTCTAAATTTTATGCATTAGACAGGGATATATCTTTTGAATTGAAAAATCAAAGCACCAAAATTATTGACTCACCATTATAAATGTATATATATAAATGCAGAAATTTGTGAAAAACCCTGCCATTTGCTGGCCTATTTAACTGATAAATCAGACCTGCATTTATAATTATATATCATGTGTCAAACATTGTAAGCATCAATTTAGATTACACATATGATTAATTATGACAAATTATGTAATACTAACAACTGAGTAAAGTAATTAAAATTAAGTTTCTCTTGTTGATCAAAAAGGGAATGTTCAATTTGAAGCTAATTAATAATTTATATGATTTTCCTCATTCTTCAAATATCCTATCAACAAGACAAAAATACATATATATATACATATATTGAATTAAACATTTTTTATATTAATTCTCCACTAATTTAATTATTAGGGTTAGTTTGTTTCAGTTGGACCTAAGTATATAGGCATTTACATGATGAAAGTATATATTATATAAGTATAAATATTATATATATATATATATATATATGTAAGATAATGATCAAGCTGCCCTAGAAACTAATATTTCTTTTCATTGTTCCAGCTAGACCTCACTTAAGTGTAGTACCCTACTCTCTCTCTCTGTATGTATGTATATATATCAATCTAATTAAGTCATTAAATTATGCTTATACTTTTGGAATTTTCACAAATTAATTAATTAATTAAAAAAAAGTTAAATTAAAGATGGGAAAATATTGATCGAGTCAAAAAGTTAATTAAATAAAAAATAAAAAATAAAAAAATCACCCAATTATATACTCCTACATGGCCACATTATATAGGATGCTATTTGACGATTCAAAAGCTAAATAAGCAATATTGAGGGCCATGGTTTTGGGTCCTGATCTCCACTTCTGTACTTATATATATATATATATATGTGCATTTCACATTCATAACATATGTATGGAGTTTAAAAATTAATAAATAAAATGAATTTCACTCAAATTATGCCCTTAAATTATGCTCTCCGTACCCTAGTCACCAATATTAATCTACTCAGTCATCATTGTCATCACATAATGGTTAATGACATTAATATAGCTATTCCAAAGGGCAAGTGGATCCCATGTTTACAGTCTCTCTCTCTCTCTCTATATATATATATATATGTATATATTTACATGTATATATGCTTAATTAGAAGGTCCTACAAGGGGGGGGAAAGAATAAAAGCTATGATCACTAATTTGCATATACATACGTGTAGAGCATTTGGGCGCCATTAAAATTCCTTGATCACGAAATATTAAACATGTTGTGTTGTCGCCCAGAAGAGGATTATTCCAATAAAATTTTGCTGTGCCCTGCAACAGGGTTAGGTTTTGCTTCTATCTGGAATCAAGAAGACAAGTTTATATATATGATTGACGATGATGATGATCAATATCCTATATCATCACCCAGGTGGGTATCATTATACCTTTAATAAGGACCATTACTTGTTTACGGTACACCCTTATATATTAGTATATATGTCCACTATGGAGTACACATAAATACACAGATAACCTTTTTAATTTTGTTTGTACTTTTATTAAAAATATCAATCTATTAAAAGAAAAACTAATGTTGGAGAAGCATCTAACAAGAGAAGAGAATAACAGACAAAAAATAAACAAAGTTTCTTTAGTTTTGATCTTAATTATACTATTCGGATTCATTAGTTTGAAACAAAGAAAATATAGTGACTTTGTTTCTCGGTGAATATTACAATTTAGTTAAATAAAATAATTGTAAACTTTAAAATTATTACTGAAATATATACTAATCTTTTCTTTACAAGTACATACGATAAATTTTTTTGAAATAATTAGCGCACCAGATCTAGACTTTATCAGGATTTTTTAATTAATCTTTCGTATTTTTTAAATATTTCAATATATGATACTAGCGATCTATATTTTTGATTTCTGTCTTTTTTAATTTAATATAATTGTCTATATTTTTAAGTAGTTTTCTATCACTTGTATAAAAAAGTTCTAACTTTCATAAACTCTAGCCTTTATCAAATTTCTTTTTATGCTAGTTTGCTCCCAAGTATTTATTTGATCTTTTGTTGGAAGGTGTTGAATTTGATCTCCCAACCTATATATGTCTAAATGTGTTAGTGTTAGAGTATGGAAGATGATGCCAACATCCTATAGTCGGAGACCCTGTAAACCTTTGTTTTTACTTTTATTTATATATTTTAAATTTGAACTTTGGCATCGATGCCTATCAAAAGTTTGAATTTTGTGACATGTATGAGTTTATGTCAAAATTGATAATTTTTATTTGAAGGACATTCATGGACATTTACAACATCTTGCTTCTTTAATGCATTAGTTGCTAATATATGGATAACTAAGCTTGATATGAAGAGATTGGTTTTCTTAAACATTAAGATCCATGCACAATGGTTTCATGCTCGATTTATTTTTCTCTTGTAAACTTTTCGCTTATGATGGGCTCCCCTCTATTCAATTTCCTTGCAAGGTTTTGTTATCATTCTTGCTAATATTGCTACATTATTGGTCATTATTTCAACGATCATTGATCTTGAAATAATAGTACTTGTTTCTTTTATGATATCAAAAGTCTTTTCTTTTATTGGCCATCTAGCTAATTTAGTGCTTAATGCATGATATTTCTGAGTGTTCGTTCTATTGATTTAAGTTTTTAGTGTTTTAATTGGTTTTAATCTATTATAGTTCAGTTAAGTTTAGGGGTTAACTCGTCAATTTTTTAAGATCAAACATCTTATAAACTTTCTGTCTGTCTTTTTAAACTATTATTCTTATTTTTCACAAAAATACAAGAAACACTAAAAGCTTGAGAAAAAAAATAAAAGAATCAAAATCTTAGTTTACATTTAAGAGAGAGTTTATTTGTCATATTTTTCAGTTGTAATTCTTTATATTTTTTCTTCTATTTTTGTTAAAATTATTCAAAATTTTAAAGAAAATCTATATGTTTTTATTTTTAAATAAATTTTTACTGTGTCTTTTTTTTTATAAATATTTTGGCACCTATATTAATCTTCATTCCAATAGTTTTAATACTTGTTTAGTAGGTAATGTCTTCGAGATTATGCTAAAAGATGCCGCCTTGAAGTACTGATTATGGTTATAGTATTCCAAACTGTTTTTTATCATTTTTTTTTTTTTTGCCACTTAGGTTGTTCTTTAATTTCTTCTTCTATCAATCCTAGTTTTGGATTAATCACATGAGAAACTAGGATATGGTTGATAATGTGAGTGTGTGTGTGTATATATATATATATCTATTTTTCTATTCAACGAAGATCACTTCAACATTTTTTAAAGGTTGTAAACATCACATTTATTAATAAAACCCAAAAGTCTGCTTAAACACCCAACAATTTTGAAGTATCAAGAAAACAAGAAGATACCAACATTGAATCCTTATAGAAACTCATGTAGAATGTTTGGTGTTTTAATGTAAATATTTTAAAACTAATAATTACAGTGTAAAATTCAACAAGGTTTATGCAAATCATAATTGAGATAATTAATGATTATATACACCAAATCCTCTCTAATTATACCTTAATTAACTTGTCTTACGCATGCGATCCTATACATATATTCATAAAGGAATAACAATTAATATTTCTTTCAAACTTTTATTAGCTTATAGTACTCTACAATGTAATTAGTTTATTATTATTATTATTATTTTAAAAAAGAATGGTAGGTCATGGTGTGGTGATAAATAATGATTGAATCCAAAGTGAGGGCATAGCTTGTTTAAATTTTATAAAGGAGATAGGTGGTGTAGGTCATGGTGTGAATGATGATTGGCTCAAAGTCTATAGGGTTTCCTTCTATGGCGGCTTTGGAAATATGAAGAGACACCACTTGTTTCCCATATCTTTAATTATAATTAATTTTCAATTAACTTGTTAACCCTAAATCATAAAGCATTTTCCAAACCCTAAATCATGGCATCCTCAAGGCAAGCATAAAGGTAGATATATATATATATATATATATATATAAAATGAGTGGCCTCTCATGTGCTTTGCTCTCCAATGTCAATCCTGAGTCTTAAGACATCTGTTGTATCGATATATATATATATCTATACACTCATATACATATATATTAGAAAATCTATGTGAAAAATCTTATATCTTAATCAGTGACAGTTTTAGAAGCTGTCGCTAATTTCTGCCATTTATGACGCTTTTTTGTTTAGTGCAAGAAAAATGTAATCAATGTTTCCTACATAAAAAAGTTGCTGGAAATTTGACCAAACTTGTTAAGTTAATAAATGTATATATTTATGTAGATACACATATATACATAAATAATCCAAGATGTTTCTTGATGTATAAACGGAAGACTGAATTTGAAGTGTGCATATCCACATTCAACCAGCATGAAGGCAAATCAATGGTGAAGTAGCGATTGGTGGGTCTGAAGTTGGCTATATTTACTTCTTCCATCTACTTCAGTTAGTAATTCTAGTAATTTTTGCCATGCCTTTTTATGTAAATTTTCTTTTGAATTATTGAAATACACATCCTATGTGCATCACAATTAGAATTACAAAAATTACTCTTACACCAAAAGGATTAAATACATTAATTTATATATATATATATATTAAAACATGAGAGATAAATTTATTAAAAAATTGTAATAAGATACTATAATAAAATTTATAAAAATAAACCTTCCTTGAAGAGATTTACAACCTAAACATCTTAAGACAAGAACAAATAAAAGAGTAGCTAGAAGCATGTATATCTATAAATAAGTGTTAACATATGACTACTGATTCTTTAGACTCTAAACCTGGTGTGGACTCAGATAAGGAAAAAAAATATAAGGGTACTCCTCATCATCCAGTGAACACCACGAGGAAGAGCAAGGTAATAAACAAAATACTAGAGTCCCTTTAGAAGAATAAAATATAGAAGTTAACAAGTCCACCAAAGGGAAAGAAAATAATTAGGTGCAAATAGGTATATGCAAAGAAAGAAGAGTTTCTTGACAAAGATGATGTACACTACAAAGTAAGATTGGTGGAAAAAGAGTATATGCTCATATAAAGGGAGTAGATTACAATAATATATTTTCTCTAGTGGTAAACCATTATTCAATTATATTTTTGTTGGCTTTGGTAGCATGGAACTTGTTCAAATAGATGTAAAAACTTCATTTTTTACATGAGAATTAGGAAGAGGAAATCTATATGACTCGGCTTGAAGGATTTAAGGTTGTTGGTAAAAAGAGTATGTGTATAACTTGATAAATCATTTTACTGATTGAAGTAATCCTCAAAACAATAGTGCAAATAAATTGAAAAATTCATGTAAAGGCAAGAGTACATAAGAAGTAAATGTTATAATTGTCTGTATTTACATAAGGTACCAAATGGATTCATTATCCATATACAATTTATGTTGACGATATGTTGATTGCTCGAAAAATCAATGAGAAATTAAAAAGTTAAAAACTTTGTTAAATCAAGAGTTTTAAAATGAAGGATCTCGGTGAAACTAGGAAGAAACTAAGTATGGAGAATTTGGGAGATTGTGTTTGACTTAAAAAAGGTATTTGAAGAAGGTGCAAAAATGTTGTCAAATGAGTAAAAAATCAAAACCAATAAGTCCCTATCAACTCTTCATTTCAAGCTTGGTGCACTTTTATTTTTAAAGGATGATCTAAACTAAAGGTATATGACTAATGTTTCATATACAAATTGTTGGTTGTTTCATGTATGTCATGGTGTGTACTAAGCTCGATATTTCACATTCAGTTAGAGTTATGAGCAAGTATATGCATGATTTTGGCAAGAAATATTGGCAACTTGTGAAATAGATTCTGCAATACATTCTTAAAACCATAGTTATTAGAACTCGTGTTTCAACGGGATAATAAAATTAGTCGAATTATAGTTGAATACTGTTATGTTAATTATGATGGTGACTTGGATAAACATCAATCTACAACTAGCTAGGTGTTTACTCTTGCAAAAGGGTCCATTAGTTAAAAGTCAACGTTGTAGTCAATAGTGATGGGATCTACTATAAATGCAAATTTCATGATAAATTACCAAGGCTATAGAGGAAGTAATTTGGTTTTATGGGTTACTTGGTGAGTTGAGACCAAGAAAAAGGTATATCAATATACACTTTAACAGCTAGAATATTATTCATTAAATAAGGAACCAAGTTTATGTGCGAAAAAGAACATTTGATATATTGTATTCATTTTACTTGAGAAATTCTAAAAGAAAAACAAGTTAAGACTCCAAAGATTCAGACTACTCAGGAGTAGTTGATATGTTGTCAAGAGTTGTGACAATAATCAAGGTTAAACAATTTGGACTTAATCAACATTATCATAATACAAAAGTTGTGATAGCAGTCTAGGTCAAACAATTTAGACTTAATCAACATTATCATAATTTGAAGATTGGAAGACACTGCCAAATATAATTCATGATAGTAGATTTTAGAAGATGAAGATCGAAAATTTATCGATATAAAAATTTGTAAAAGTGGTTTATTTCATTTTATTATTTTTCCTTGCCCCACATTCATAATGAGACAAGATGAAGGGTTCCTTGTTGCTATAAAAATGTAGACTATCATTCTTTATTAATCATGTAGTAAAAACAAAACATTTACTTCTTATGTTTTATTGTCTCTTCTCTCTCTTTGTATTACTTTCTTAAAATAATAGTAGTTGTTTGTGGTGTTTGGGGACATAAACTAAATTAACCGAATCTTATTAAAATTTCAGAAATTTTTTTTTGTTATAATCTATTTAATAACTATTGTTCGAAATAATTGTGTTGATATATTGTATTAGCAAATTACAGTTTGAGATTAAATTATGTGTAAAGAGATTGAATTTAAATGAGATCGTTTGTGATGCTTCCAATCTTTCAAAAAAACTTTCTTTGTTGTAGTTTTTCAGTTTAATTATTCACTTACTATTTTCGTATCAAACATCTGATTACATATATCAGAAGTTTCAAAATTCTGATATATGAAACATCATGGGCCCTCTACTTTATTAAAGAGAATTAGTATGAGAAGGCCCCATAACCTAGTCCTTTAGTCATTTAGAGGGAGCTCGTTGTACCAATCCTAACATATATGTTGTTGACATCTCATCTAAAATTCATTTTTTCCAGGCATTAGGTCTATTTATAGATTATTGATCCACACTATCAAGAAATTTACTTGCTTGAAAAGGAACAATAAGCTTGTATGCTGATAGTCAATATCTCATGAATAATATAAAAAAATATCACTAATAGGATCTTGTTATTATTTGTAAAAAAAAAAAATGAAAAGAAAAAGATTAATGGATGGATTTTGATGGTCTTTTGATTAGGATACAAATTTTGATTCGATGACTTAAAATAACTAAACTATCTCTTGACCTACTGAGAAATCCAACATCATTATATTGACTATCTTGATTGAACGGGGATATTTGAGATTTGTATTGGTTTTTGCTTAGAATGGAATTTTTGGTTATATAGACATTCTTTTAATGACATCTTCAATGATAGTTTATATTTACTTTCTCATACATATAAACAGTAGGGAATAAAGGGATTGCTTTAGAATTCTCTGGTTTGTCTAATAAGACATATGGGTAGTGCATCATGATCATATATGTATTCATCATTCAAATGTTCACATGTTGGTGAAACTTGAAAGAGGGGAAAAGAATATATGAGCATGATTATTGATAAAGTAATTAAAGAGAATCAGTCCAAAAACATAATATTAATAAACAGGAAAAAAAAAAAAAAAAAAAAGAAAGGAGCTTGGTGGAATATATATATATATATATACATACATATATGTGTGTGTGTGTGGATTGTATAAAATAATGATAGAAAAATAATTAGGAAAAAAAATTGGATATTCAAATCCCATTATGTGCAACTTTCTTTACAGGTGGGAAAAAGGAGAAAAGCTTTTCTCACACACAGCAATTCTGTAGACAAATAAAGTTAATTATATTCTTTGGGGAGAGGGATTTGGATGTTAGAAAAGAGGTGAGCCATATCATTTGTTTGGCTTAGGTTCTTATTCTTCAATCATTTAATTAAACTCTTAATTTTAATTAGCCTTAAATTAATTAAAACCCAATTAAGGAATCTTATGTAATGTTTTTGATATTATATAAAAATTTATTAAAAAAAAAAAAAATGACCAATCTTTTACTTTCCCTTTTGATTTTCACATTCATAAAGGCTATACATATAATATATGTGTATATAGGGGTAATTAATTAAAGATGAACACCATATGCCACCGTTAACAAATATGATTGCAGCCAATAAATGAAACCTGAAATTTAATTAGCATATAAGAAAATTGGCATTTTATTCTTTAAACTAATTTTCAAAATCTAGTACCTACCTACATATAGACCGTACAATAATATGATTCCTACGAATAATAACCTTTTTTTTTTTTTTGGACCACTCACACCATGCATGCAAGCAATTAAATCCACCCATAACATATATACATATATATATATACACACACACACACTTACATATCATCACATACTATATATATATACTCTTTTTGAAATATAATTAATTTGTTTACACATCTCTAGTGTGGATGGATAGATTCATCGAATGGTGACGTCCATTATGTTGCAGCTTTTTCATCGTTTAATACATACATACATACATATATATATATATGTATAAGCATGCACATTTTTTTTTTTTTCCCTATTCCTGCAATGTTAGTCATCTTGTCTTCTGTCTTTTTTTTTTAAAAAAAAAAAGAACAGAAAAAACTTTTCCTTTCTATTTTAGGAATGTGAGAGTGAATAATGTCAATTGCATGTGAAACACACGATGACTAATTATTGATTAGGAAATAATTATGACAGAAATGAGTACATTAATCTAATTCTAATGCATGTGTCTAATTACATTATTTCTGTTTGAAGATTATAAGACAATCATATTATAACCCCTTAGATTTTCTTACTATATATGTACGTTATAGTTTTTTCTTTTCATATTATAACTTGTAAATACTTTAAGACTTTGATAATGAGCCCAAAAAACAACAATAGTTGTATCGATTTTATAATCATAAATTTCTATTTCATCTATTTTTCAAAAAGAAGAATGACAGAAATACATACAAAATTAAAATTATAATATAATTTTTAAAATTTGAACCAAACTCAGGATAATTACTTATTAAGATTATCTCTTTCTCTTTCACTTTCTTTTTTTTTAAAAAAAAAAGAAAAAAAAATGACACTTTCCTAATTCTTATATGGAATTTTAGATTTATTATCTTATTTTATGATCACAGTCTCTGAACTATAAATCCCAATTTTAGCAAAAACTATAAAAATCGAATTAAACCAATCAATTTTTCTTATTTAAAGTAGGAATAGAAATTTTTCATTTAAAAAAAAAACCAAATTGACATAAATAAATTATATATATATATATATATATTGTGCTTTATATTTAACATACCTTATGTTACTTTCAATATTTTTTCACAGACAATAAACCATCATAAAATTCTAAAAATAAAATGTATGTATAGTTCTATATATATTTTTTAATAATTAAAATATCTAATGGTTTTAATTTTAAATATTTTTAGTGATTTCTAGAAATTATTTTTAGTTTAAAATTTTAGGTACATTAATTAAATATTTAATATTCATGAAAACTCTCGTGTTTTAGGAAAAAATAAAGACTCCTCACAACATTTTGATTTCAACTAAAACTTTGGCAATATTCTCGTTCTTCACCTAACATGTAACTAATTAATTAATCACTTAATTATAAGCAAATTAAAATCAAATTTAATATTAATGTTTTAAAAAGATTTGAATACTACTTCTTATTAATATTAATTGAGAATTAAGATTATAAAAAAAATTAAAATTAAAAATAAAATTTAAATTAAAATTTTAGCACAAACTTGGGCATGCATTACTTACTTCCATTATATCACAAAAACTATGAACAAGATCAGCAGCATGAGACTCATTGTTCATGCTTTTACAATATACAAGAAAATTAAAAACACACACACAGAAATTAATTAATTTAGAAGGGTAATTAATTAAAGCACAGAAACTTAAAAACAGTCTCATTCTTGCAATCCTTTTCACAATCAAGCAATATCCCTCTTCTTTCACTCGCAAACAACACCAACAGGAATATTGCATATCAAACCACAACCATCATTTCCACATCAACCAGAAGAAACCCTAGCAATGGCCTTACAGACCAAAGAGTTCTTCATCTCCATGGAAAGTTTCAGCTGCTCACACAAGTCCACACCAGCTTCTTCACTAGGAACCCATTTGAATCCATGCAGTAACTGTGCAAGCCACAGCTCAACGGTGGCCAAACCCAGAGCCTTACCTGGGCAAACCCTTCTTCCTGATCCAAATGGAGCCAGCCTCAGATCACTCCCCATTATGCTTACATCTTCCTCTATAAACCTCTCCGGCTTGAACACCTCCGCCTCTGCCCACACTTCATTGTCGTGAGTGATGGCCCACATGTTAACCATGGCGGTGGTGCCGGCAGGAACAAAGTGGTTGCCTATGTGGGTGTCGTGGATGCTGAGCCTGGCCCAGGATAGGAGGGGACCTGGTGGGTGCATTCTTAGGGTTTCTTTAACGATTGCCTTTAGGTATGGAAGATTAGGAAGATCTGAATCAGAGACGTATCCTTTTGTGCCCACGATCATGTCGATTTCAGATTGAGCTTTAGCTTGGATTTCAGGATGGATAACCATTCTTGCAAGAATCCATTCCAAGAGAATCGCCACCGTGTCGGTTCCTCTGAATATCATCTCCTATACATATGAAAAAACTAATTATTATCAGCTTCATATGATTTTCATGAGTTAAATAAATATCTATATGCTACCTTTGTGAAATCTGCTCAAAGATATCTGCAAAGATATTGAATTGGGATGCACTAAAATTCATGTGATATAAATTAAAAGCAAGAAACAAGACAAGAGAAGAGAATCAAATTCAAGATTTAGGGAGAGAAAATATTCTGATTCTCTCTCTATCTCTCTTTTTTCTTCAAGTACGTGACCTTTGATCAATACCAAAAAAAGAGAAATCAAATCCAGTGATTTTTCAAGAATCTATAATATGTAAAGGCTATAAACAAAACAGAAAAGATTTGTGTATAGATAAAACAACATAAGCATCTAACAAGCTGCAAAAAGAGATTCTCTCTCTCTCATACAAACAACATAAACAAAAAGTAGTACTTCAGATTCTATCTGCACCACCATTAAAGATGAGTATATATAACACTCAACAAATAGCCATTATAAAGCCATACACACACACACACATACCCAAGCTAGCTAGCATGCACTTCGTCTGTAACGCTCACTTGATAGTGAAATAACGGAAATATATATATAAAAGGCCAAGATCATCGCCTAAAGAAAATAATTAACTTGCACTAGTTATTTTTTATGCATTATAATTTGATTTACTGTTTAAGAGAAAAACGTACGTACCCATAAAACAGCAATCATATCAGACTCAGAGAGACCGTTATTCTCTTTCAGCTCCAAATCAAGCAAGACATCAACAAAATCACCTTCTTCATCACTCTGACCATTATTAGCTCGCTTTACCCTATGACCCTCAATGATCTTCTCAACGAAGATGTTGACTTTTCTCACCAATTCCCTGCACCTCTTCCTCACACCTTGCAAGTCCAACCAACCCAGAACAGGAAAGTGATCACTCCAGTTAAACATGCCTAACAACTCATACCCTTCACTCACCAAACGCTCGAGTTCTTTCCCTTCAACACAGCTTTGGTCACCAAACTCGTATTTCCTCCCAAACACACTCATCATCACATTGTTTAGTGACCCAAAATGTAAAACTGTCCTCACTCTCACCTCTCCACTTTTCTCCATCAAACCCTTTGTCTCTTTCATCATCTCCTCCCCGATCTTTCGCCGAAACTCACCGAAAAAACTCACTCTCTTCGGGCTGAACAGATGGGTTGCTGAGATCCTCCTCAGGTTCCTCCAATACTCGCCAAATGGAGCGAAACCCATTGCCCTATGGAACAACAGTTCGTATGCGGACTCCTTAACAGGTCTGTCCGCAAAAGCAGAGCTATTCAGCAAATCCTTGGCGGTGTTAGGGTCGCTGGATATAACGAAACGAGTGAACCCAACTGAAAACGCCATTAAAGACTTTGTTTTTAGTGAGTTGGCAAGTAGACCGAGGGTTCTGTGTGTAAAAGGACCAATGAAAGGCATGAGTAACCCGAGAATGGGGAGGCCAGATGGGCCGGGAAGGGCGGGTCGAGTTGAAGCCGGAGAGGCTTGAACTCGGAACTTGTAGAGAGCCCAAGCGAGACCTCCTGGGGTTAACCAAAAAGCAAAAATAGAGATAAAGAGCAGGAGATAAACGCAGAGCTCGAAACTGAGAAACGGAGAGAACCCAGTTCGAGAAAGGAAAGGAAGATCAAACTCCATTGATAGTTTGTCGTTGTTTTGAGACGAAAAGAGTGTTGGGGAAGAGGAAGAGGAAGAGCTGAAAAAGAAATGGGAGAGAAAGGGAAGAGATTTTTCTTCAGTGTGGAGGTAGATGGAGAGATGGAGAGGGCGTATTATATAGAGATGAAAATTACTGCGGGTTAAAATGCTGAGTCCGTAATTAGTAGAATGATTTGGCAAATATGTCCCTAGCCAAAATTTCAAATTACGAGTTTACCATTTTGTGGGCCCCGCCCCCCTCTCTTCCTCATCTCATGCACTTGCACAGGAATTATTATTATTTACTAACTAATAAAAGGTTCTTTTTTGATGTGTAATTTGGTGAGCCTTGTGGGCCCACGTATAGGATTATGCTTATGATGGGAAGATCAAGGGGGATAAGTGTGTGTGTGTGTGTGTATGTATATGAAGGGGCGGTTTCAAGTGGAACCTGAACAATCTCGTGCCTATGGAGTTATGATGAAGCCTTTAAATTTTACAAGTTGAAAGATTTTGATTATGTTAACTAATTAATTAATGTTTTATTACGGTAACTAAACCTGCATCATCCGTTACTGCTTCTAAAACATTTCCGTTACTATTTCACTGATTATATGAAATAATCAAGCAGATAAATGCATTACCTGTCCAAATACTTTATTGGGTTTAGTTAAAAATTTCATAAACCAAATAAATAAATAATTGACCGTATTAATTCAAGTCGATTGAATTAGATTTTGTTAATTTATTTAATCATAAAATAATATTTAAAATATATTAATAAAATATAAATATATACGTATGTACTTGTGCATAATTATTAATGGAAAAAAATTGAGTAATTATTAGTTTAATTTATTCATAACTGTCAACTATGGAAACTGAAACGAACCAATTAAAAATTTAATCTTTCATTTGTAATGGATTTAACTAAACAAAACTAGCCTCTCTAATCAATTTCAATTTTTAATCATCCCTTAATATAATTAAATACAAATTACAAGAATAATTAATACATTGTTTACATAATCGATCGGAATGTACGCAAAATTATTGGATAAATAAATAATAAAAAATATATATAATAATAAGAGAAGAGAAATAACGTTTCCGTCCAAGTTGGATGGTGGCAAAGAACGTTCTTTACTTCCCTGGGTTTAAATCACCTACTTTAAACCTGTCTATTTTTTTTTTTTGTTTTTTATATGTTGCAGTTGAGATGTCAATGGTCCTGATCGTGCCACGTGGTGCGAGAAGTGAAAAGATCATCATCCTTTTTTTTTTCTGGATGCCCGCGGGGTCAGGGCCAGGCAGCCGCCAGCACCACTTCGCTTGAAGTTGGGCCACAGCCGGGTTAGCTGGCACGTGTTATGATAGTGGAACGACCATGTTTCTTGCGTTTTGGGGCCCATATTCAGTCCATTTAAATTGGATCTCAACTGAATCTCCTTTTTGAACTATTAAAAAAAAAAAAAACAAAAATGAATATTCTTAATAATTAATCTCTGCGGGTTGTCCGTACAGTCGAAAGATATCTATGAAAAAATTATGAGAATATTTATTTATTTATTCTTTTATATTAAATTAATTATTATAATAAATTTTATTATGACAAAAAAAAAGGAATCATGCGCGCTAACTAATGTTAATAATAATTTCTTTCTTATTTCTTTAGATTATGAATTTTTAGGGTATCACGTACATAAAATAGGACACGTGTAGAAGGAACACTTTATTATTTATTGTGGGTCGGAGGGAATTTGGGCAAGTGATTAGTTGGTCTCCACCAACCCAGACAATGAATCCACATACTTATATATGTATATAAATCTCTTTTACCCTGTACGCAAATGTGGATTGATTTTTTATCCGATATATTTATAAAATTAACATTTAAACCAGAGTGATACTATGGAACAATAAGAAAGTAACAAGTTGTTGTTTTAATTATTAGTCATTACATCTTAAACAATACTTTGAAAGAAAAATTTAACAGTCAAAAAAGAAACAATTTGACTTCCTTCCGCCAACTTAACAAGGCAGGTTTCAAAAGAATATCGGACCCAATTTTGCCGAAAATGGGTTTGGGCCACGGGTTTTAAAACGGTGAAGACCGACCCGACCCGTGGGATCATATAATTTGTCCATCTCCTAAAAATTAAAAAATCTCATTAAAAATTATGACATTAATTCATTTGTTAAATTTATTTAAACAATAATTTTTCATCTACTTAAAGTATTTGAAATTCTGTAAAAGTATAAGATTTTGGAGTTACTAAGACTTAATTCTCTCTCTCTCTCTCTCTCTAAATAGTTATTTAAATTAATTTTATAAAATATTTTCAGATATCATAATTTATTTGAATTTTTATGCAAATTAATTCCTTAATTTATCTCTGGATATTCTTCTTCTTTTTTTTTAAAAAAAAAAATAAATAAATAAATAAAAAGTTAGAAAGGGAAAGAAAGGAGTCTGATTTGCTTAGGGTAGCCTTCAAATTTAGTAAAGATATCAGGGTACTGTCCTAGCTACTAGGGTTTTCTCACTTTCAGACACTCCCATCATTTTTTAGCTCAACAATTTGATTTGCACAATTATTAAAACAATGGTTTATATAAATCTTATGTTTATTATAAGTAATTAAGTACAATCTATCTAACAAGTTGAAAAATTCATGTTTGTCTTTGGGTCACGTAAATTACCATATAATTCTACTTAACTTTCTCAATTTTTTGACCAAACTACATACGCTACTCCCTATATATGTAGGTATATATTCATATGACGACATTGCTTAACATCTTAAGCAATTAGGCCGAGCAGTACAATATGAGGCATTAAATATGATAGATTTTTATTTCTATGTTTTCTGAATTAAGACATTTGATTTGAAAAAAGTGACATATAAATTTTTCACCACGCGGTATTAGTTCTAACATGATGCTCAATTTTATTCAAACCTGTTGTGTGTGTGCGTGTGTATATATTTATAACTCTCTATAACTAAACAACGGGTTACTAATGTCTCTAAAATTTGTTTGAAAAAGATTAATCTCAAACCTAAGCTTCACAAATCTACTAAAATCGTGTTCGATCGACAGAAAAACTCGAATAAAAAAATACGGATTCTCATTAAAAGGATAGTGAAGTGATGTATATATGTATATGTATATGTGTAGAATTATTAGGGTTTAAAGGAAATAATGCTGCATGATGTTCATTTACTTGTACATATATAAGCATCGGTTTCTCACTGCAGTAGTTTTTGCTACTCTCATCTTTAACAGGTTTTCTAAAAAAGATCCTACTTATGAAAATTCTTTTGTTCAAAATCTACAAAGTTATCAATGATATTATAAATCCATCATACTTTGATTGCAGGTAAAAAGATATATAGTTGCATTCTGATATTTCTTTTGTGATTAAAAATCTTTCATAAAATTATTATATAGATTATAAAAAATAAAAAATATATTATTTAGCTCATTAAAATAAGTAATATAACTTATATAAACATTTAAGGAAGTGAAAAAAGTCTCTATCTAAACAGTATGTCTATGTACGTAAGTTATATATATACATATACATTTAGATGTCTATTTCATGTTATATTTGAGTTTTAATTTTAAAAATTCATTATATAATATATAGATTGTAAATAATTAAAAATTAAATTTTATTTTTATATTTAGAAATTTTAAATAAAGAATTATTACATATTATCAAATTTATTTATATTTAAAAATTACAGGGTGTACAGTCTGTAAATTAATTTAAAATTAACTTCTATTTTTGTATCTTAAAATTTAAATAGATGATTAGTATCACATTAATACATAACGGAAAACTGAACTATAATTGCAAGAATTGCCAACAAAATTAGTCCATTTAGTAAAATCTAACATCACTAGGTTTCTTCTGTGTATACTTGGTCAGAAGATTCTTATATAAGTGTGTGTGTGTGTGTGTGTGTGTGTGTGTGTATCACACTGAAATTACTTTTGTGTAAAACTTATTTTCTGAGTCACTCTGAAAAACATTGGCAAGTGGACATTGTTGTGAACTTAGAGATCAAGAGTTAATTTGATGCAGACAATTATCACACTCCCTCATACATGCTGGATGCAGAGAAGAATTGGAAGTTTCTTCCCATTTTATCGGTGAAATTTCCTGGTGCTCGATATTCTTTTCTTTACCCCCTTTAGGTTGCTGGGGAAGGAATTGTATTATTCTGCAATTGGATGTGGTAATTCTGGGTAGTCATGGAATCAGATTTTGCAGTTTTGGATGTAAGAAGTTTGACAACACCAATTACCACTGAACTCTTTAAGGTCTCCAACTCTTGAACAAACACAAAAAGCTTTTTCCTACATGCTTCTTCACTGGAGAGAGATGAACAAAATAATTTAACTCATTACAAAATTCATAATTATTGATTCAAAGTACTCTTTAACACTTAAATTTGAATACACAACCTTCTAATTTTGCAACCAAACAGATCTGACATTAAAGAACTCCTCAAAGGGAGGTGTGGAGAAAATAATACTTTTTTATCCTGGATTTCCTGAAGCTAAAGAATCTCCTTCCAGAACCTAACAGACCTGTCAGTCCCACAGGAAATGAAGGAAGCCTCTACTGGAGAATGTTCAATCCAGCGAGGTGCACCAACGTGATTGGAAGGCAATTTTGCTACCTTTTCAGCTGTCAAAGCATCCCAGATCACAATCTGCATCATTCCGACTCAGGTATATCAGTAAAACCCCAAGGTACAAAATTCATATTTCTGTGCTTGAAAAAGGTATAGAGGTTGAACAAACCTCATTGTTTGCCTCATCTATGGATAGAATGAATTCTTCAGTATCATTAAAAACAGCCTGCAGGGAACAGACTGAAGCATTAAAATTTACATTCCATAAATTCAAATGTGGAGTTCCGACTGAAAAATTAAAATGAAGGCTTTAGGACGTGATTTCAAGATCCAGGACAGCAGCATTTTTCCAAATGTTTATGAACAGCTATCATGCTGGCATATTGATATTTCATAACCATTATTACTGGCTTTTTAGTTCCCCCAACTTGTGTACTGATCCCTAATCGGTACAAGGAGAGTACCAAAGCCAAAAAAAAGAACTTTTTACCCACATATTCATCTTTTCACCCATGACCTGTGATTGCAACTTCAAGTAAATTTTTTTTTTTATTGAAACAAAGCTTCAAGTAAAATGATAAAATCTTCTTCTAGCGCTTCAGCATTTAGATAATTAAAGCTTACTTCCTCAACCAAAGGAACACAATTATCCAGTGACATGCATGGCAAACAACATATGACAAAAGACCAAAGTTGTTTTCCAGAGGGCAGTGTTGGTAAGACTCACCAAGATGGGGGGATAGAATTTTGTCTCGAAAAGGATAATAAAAAAAAGGTAAAAAGATGTCCTAGGCATGAATTCTATCGAGAAGAAAAACGTGCATACAGCCATTTACCACACCTGACACTGTAATTGTGAATGTGTTGCTCCAAGATACTGTTTGACCAATCTTCCAGTGCCAATTTCCCAGAGCTTCACGGTGGAATCCTTCCCGCATGAGAGAACAAACCTAGAAAATCATAATTCAGATATATTGCCAAGAAAGGTGGAAGTACTAACCAATTGGGAAAACCAGTTCAAAAGCCAAGACAGACAGTGCTCAAGTTCACATGTGAGGCAGTGATGTGCCGTTCACCGCTAACATCTAATTATCTTATGAAGAATCAGCGTGTTACAGTCATAATTTCATTACTTGCAAACCAAAACTCTGTTGTGTCATTTTTTACCCACAACCAGAAAAATATTATATTTTCGCAATAACATTGGCTGCCTGTGGCTAGATGCTAGGAGACAATAAACCCTCAAGATACAGAAGTTGATGCAGCATGAATTAGGTCAAGATTTCCTAAAATTACATTCGACTTCTTCTCGTGTAGACTTGGTAACAGTCAAGCCTTAAGCTTTAGACTCGTGGTGCATGGAGAGACCTCTCAAGGCGAGATTTAGTATCTTCACTATTGCTAGGAATAAGCTATAATTAATGTTGTTGCAACCAGAAATGGATCCTTACCTCCATTTTGGAACGCTCAGCTTGTGTGGAATCTCAATGACTAGGAGATTGACAACATGTCTTCCCTTTTAGTTTTCCTTGAGACATGCCTTTTTGATCCTGGAGATTGTAATCATCCTGTATGACCTCACTAAGAATGAGGGTGTTCTCTAAGAGATCTCTGAGAGATCCTTTTACCAAAAACCTTCTCTCTCAGAATGAGGTAAGTGAAAAATTCCTCTGGAAGCAGATTTGAAAGAGAAACATCCCTCTAAGCGTTATTTGCCTGGGAGGCCGCTTGGGGCAGTATTTTACTTTGGATAACTTAAGGAAGTGGCATAGACTCATTGTTAATGTCGGGCTAATGTGTTTGCAACAGGTGAATTCCTCAATCATCTTCCCCTTCGGTGTTTGGAGGTTAGAAGGTCATCGGATTTATCTTTGTCCTTCCTTAGAACGTCCCTGGTGGTAAGTGATTCTATTGCAGATGAATTATTGACTTGAGATGGCACTGGGATGCACAAGAATCCAGAAGGAAGACCGTCTTCCTTTTTCTAGTGGCTATCATGTGGGCCATTTGAAACGAAAGGAATAAGAGGGTTTTTGATGATGTTATATCTTCTTTTGCTAGCACTAGATATCAGTGGTTCCAGATTTTGAGTATTTTGTTTAGTAGTCGGCCTTTACTTTTTGAAGAGGATTTAGAGAACCTCGTCGAAATTTTATTTTATTTTCTGTGTAGTTTTTGGACCTGCATGATGCCCTCTTAATCTCCTGTTGATGTTATTCCTAATTTATTTTCTAAAATAAAATTGGTGGGACTAGTTTTTTTAATCACGAAAAAATGATGCAAAAGGGATTAGGTTAAGATTTTCTAAAAAGACTAGAAAGTAAATGTTTCTTGACTATAAAATTATTGTACCATTTTAGAGTCTATTATAAGAATTTTAGTAATTTTAAGATTTCATTCCTTTTACCATTTAATTTTCTTATTCTTATTAGTATTAACATTTCTTAATTTAATTTCATTTAAAATTTGTTATTTAAGACGCATTGTGAATAATTCTGTAATCTTATTTTTGAGATATGTTAATAAAGAGTTCTTTGAGGATTTTTTCAATTATTTGATGGAATGATGCAATCAAACTCTTAAAATGTGATGCCTTAGAAATCTAGATGTTTGTCTAAGATATACTAGGTGTACCATCTAGGTTTTATTCCTAAATCCCTAAGTTAGCAATTTAACCTTGATGTTTCCAACATCAGAAGTAAAAGGGAGGGGAAGGGGTACCAAAGATAAAGATGGAATAATAACTCGTGACTTAATGAATTACATTAAGTTCAGAAAATATACACTTTTCTTGCTCTACTTAAAAGCATTTACCTAGATGTCTATGCGAGGATCACTAGAAGAATCATTAAACATGTTTCTTAAACTTGATTTCTCGAGTCTCGGGATAAGCTGCAATCATGTATCTGGATCAGCAGAGGCACACATGAAGATGGCAAGTTCTCGACAAACAAACACATATATGCTCATTCATTCATGCATTTATATTCTGCTATTCATACCTCCATTCATTTGTAAAATTTTCATTAATAGCCTCTGCTGTTCTATATGCAGAACTATAGAGCACTTACCCCACCCATCTACGGACATTCATGCATGTATGTATATCCAGTGATTCATACCTTTGATCCTTTGTAAAATTTGCACTAATAGCCTCTGCTGTTCCATGTGCACCAACTATAGAGCGAATGCATTTGGCACTGACACCATCCCATAACCGAATAGCACCATCTTTAGATGCTGTAACATACATGCCACCTGTAGATGAATACCTCACCTATATGCCCAACAAACTGAATTTTATCATATGTAATAGTGGATTTCCTGAATTCAACAAATTAGTTGTTTGCATACTTGATTTATGGCTCCGTTACCAACAATTTCTGGGACATTCGCAGATAGATAACATTTAAAAGTATTCACATCATACAAGTGGGGAATGGGATGATCAGTTCCTGCAAGTTTCATGTTTGACTTTATCAGCCCTCCAAAATAAAAATTATGAATGAAGATGTTGCAAAAAGAGATGAAACATTATATGTAGTGTTTAACAGAATTAATTTTTAACACAAAGAATCACTTCGTATGGGAGGCTAGGAAAAACTGTAGAGTGCTACACATTTCAAGATATTATTTGGCCGTAAACTAAGTTTTTGAGACATCTGATATTACCTCATTGAATTTCAACATAAACTTACAATAAGGTGAACCATAGTTTATATTAGAGCATAAGAATTTCATGCATCATTGGAGCCTTAAGACAATAGAAAATTGAAATTCAGCAATCTTCGTATAATCATGCTGTTTTGTCATATTTTGATAATTTATGCCACTAATTGAGGCCCATATATAGACTCAACAAGCTTGTGTATCAAAATCCATTCCCTTTGATTGTCAGAATATACGTGCAATAGGAAAAAAGTAAAACAAAATTAGCTAGTAAAACGTTAATGATTATGGATCAAACGAATAATTGCTTCCAAAAAATCTTCTCTAGTTTGAAAAGCAATAAAAAGAATAAAATAATAGAATATAAAACTGGAATAGAAAACAGCAGAAAACATCTTACATATTTCATCTCCATCATCAATTCCATTTTGGGAGATTATATTAATTTGATTTACTTCAAAAATAGAACCAATTAAATGACTGCTAAGCAGAAAATATCACAAAAAATGTTTAATTCCATCATTATCTCAATGAATTTGATGAAACATAACCTGATGGATTACGTATGACCAAAAGTACAGGCCGCATAAGTAAGCTCCACAATTGTGCAAAAGGAGAGAAAAGAATAAATGCAACTCAAGAAACAGAATTCTATTGAGTTCTAATTATTCACAGATGAAAAAGAATCACCTGCAAGAAGGAAATCTCCAGAGGGATGAAATGATACAGAACGCACGTTATGAGTATCCTGTGCCATTTTAAGTGCAGCATTTATAATCACTATGGCATTAATACTCGAGTGATAAATTCTACTTCAAAGTTTATTAACCACATTGAAAACTAAATAATAAACTAAACCTGAATAACTCTGAATCCTCTCTTTGCAGTAGCCTTGGAAAAATCAAAGAACCTGTATCGAATGAACATTATAAAAAACCAGTAGATCATTCCATTTCAGCAAGCTGAAGGTGGTAATATTGAATGGCTTTATATTTCTTCAATTTATAACGTCAAAAAGCTTTCAAAATAGTGATGAAAACTCAGGTTTTTAGAATATTAGAGGAGGTCATACTTTACTGTGTGATCTTTGGCCCCAGATATCAGAATTGTGTTTTGTGGATGAAAATCCAAATCATTTATTGGCTGCATTTGCATTAGCAAGGCATTAGAAACAGCAGCAGCAAATCCTTTGCATGTCTTATTAACCACCTTTTGGGAGACAAGTGGCATATTCAGATACGAAAACAATTACAAAACCCACTCAGATGATAAACATGTAGAATTTATGCTAAAAAACATTATACAGGATCAAAGAACAAGAAGATGCCTTCGCTTTTGCAGCAAGTCATTTAAGAAATGAATGAAAAAAGGTAAGATTCATTTCTGACATTCAACTTCAACATACATCAGCTCCCTTATAGTGTTTCCTTTGTTCATAATAATGTAAAATAAGAGGCAACTGCTGAGCCATTAATAAGACTATGTCATTGTGGAGATAATGCTGCTAGAAGATGGAGGCCCCAAACACTAAAATACCAACAGCTGGCGATTAAGGAGCACTTACTTGTACATGGTCATAAAATGTCCGTATGACAGGTCGTACAGGACCATCTTTTGCATCTGGGAGCATCATTTGCTTGATTTTAGAAATCTGCAAAAGAAATGGTGATATTGGATTTTCTGCGATCAGTGTTGAAGGCATAAGATAATTATATAATTCAAGGAGTATATACCTCAAAGAGCTTAATTGATGTGTCAGCACTTCCAGTGGCAACAAATCTTCCATCAGGACTGAATCTAGCACATCTGGCAATATTCTAGAAATTTAACCCATTAGTCTATATGAGATGCCCGCAAGGAGAGATCCAAATTCCATCTGCTCATATAACAATAAAACTTATACAAAATCCAAACCTTGTGCTCTGAAAGATGCCATGTCTCATGCTTCGGGAAACTTTTTGATGAGCCTTTCACATCAAGAGCAGCACTGTTTTGACAACAAACTTTTACGATTAATTGTTTCTTTCATTTCCAAGGAACTACAACCATTTACAGCCTGGATACATGACTTCTAGGGCTGTGGCTAATGAGGATAATGAATAACAAACAATGTGAACTTTGCGAACTTTAAAATATGATTAACCCTAGTAATTATGCAAAAAAACGGCCTGCACACCCACATGAAATCAATACTTCTTTGAGCAGCCAAGTGTTTTGAGCATCATGACTCACCAAACATATAATAAGAAGAGAGCATTGATAACTTGCAATTGAAGAAAGAAGAGAAGATCACATAATTTCATGTCTTACAACCCAAATAACAGAGAATACTGATTTAACGACTATCAAACATAGCAATCACTAAACAAACTCGATAAAATTTAAACAACTTATTGGCAAAAATAAAAGAATTGCCTGAAATCAACAGAAGCTGCACGAGGAGCTGGTATAGAACCATATGCTGCAGGTGTCAGTATGCCTGAGTCTAACAATGTGGACGAAGTAACCCCTCTCAGTGTTTCCTCTTTCTCCACTGCAAGACCCTGTTTTCACCTCAGAACCAATAACTTTTCTTTTTTTCTCTTGTTCAACATATAAATGCTTCAACATACATTTTGCATACAATAAAATGTGGATATACACAAATACGTTGATGGAGTGTATATGTGGTGTGTGAGTGTGAGCGAGTAACAAGAATAGGTGAGTCACTGGAAGTAGATAGGAACCTTGGCAACAAGCTCAAGAAGCTTATTTGGAGGGGCTTCAACATTCAGTGGTGTCATCGTGGAAGAAGCAACAGCATTTGCAGCCTAAAAGGTTCATTTGAAGCAACATCAATAGGCGCCAAGAAACTACAGAAGGAAAATAAAAGAATAAGTTCTGGTCTTGTGAATATACTACTATGAATTTGAGCTTCTAAAAAAACTCATTCAACTTTATTATTTTATATGGTATTGGAGCTAAAAGTCTACTATTTTGAATCCGGATGTTTGTTCCATTTTTGTTAATTGATATTAGCACTTGATATACGCGTTCAGCTTAGCAGATCCGCAGGTTAAGAAAATTTTACATATATAAACAACCGATTCTCATTCTCTATTGGTTTAAGTTTTGGACATTTCAACTTTATTAGTTGACAGCTGTTTTCTTTTGGCTGAAGAAAGGGAAGGGCAAGGACTACCTTAGCTACACTTCACGATTCACGGGTGTATTCATTTGCGAATTCCTCTTGTGTGAAATATTTAATTACCCTCATAATTGTTTCTCTTAACTTGAGCTGGTAACCACACTCCTAATGAAAACCCGACTGTTCAAACAATGATCAAGAGAGCATACCAAAATACCCCACAGAAGGAACATTTACTACTACCCAAAAATCTCAGTTAAAACCCCGGTTATTATTTCATAAAACTTAACACTCAGTATGGGTATCATATGCCCACTTCAACGGCTACCCTAGTTGGTAAAATTCTTTATACAAACGAAAACAGCAAGAGAAAAAAAAATCCGTGACAAGTCAAAAGACCGGTCGTTCACTTTCTCATGAATTAAACTAAAGAAGGTTTTCCTTTTAATTTCTTGTTTTGTTCTAATTGAAACTCAAAGAAAGGTAACCGAACTGATCCAAAATGTCTGCATTTCTGATTTCCAATTCAAACAATGCCACATTTCTTCTTGCATGAATATCTAAGCATATATATAAGGGGAATATACGAGTAACGCACAGGTAGTAGTAGACAGAAATAGCTTGCCTGAGTGAGGTTGTTGTCGCGAAGGTGAGCAACGATGAGGGAATTGAGGTGCCTGAATAGTTTCCCATCCTGCAATATCTGCTCCAAGCTACTGGATTCCATTCTCCACGGCCCTCTTGAACCCGAGAATTACACCTCTTTTACCTCCTAAACAAACACTCAAACACTCTCTCGCTATCTCAGAAGAAGAAGAAGAAGAAGCAGGGCTGAAATACGAGTGATTGTAAGCGAATACTCCAGGTATAATTAGACCCGACGGCCGGCGGCATTTCTCTGGCGGCTCAAATCTTTTTGGTTGCTTAAAAATGGGAAGCCTTCAAAATTGGGACCAATGCTTTGGGCTTCAGTTTGGGCTGTTGATTGATCCGATCCATATTAGAGAAACAAAATTATTGAAATAAAAGACGATGCCCCACGTACATATATATATATATATATATATATGTGTGTGTGTAGAAAATGGATGTGTATGTACATATTAATTTCATTCCAAAAATATCCTTATTTATATATGGTATTTACCCATATATCCCTTTTTAAGGTAATGTAAATATGTCTATATAGGTTGAAATAAAAGTTTGCCAGACCTTTTAAAAGTAATGTGCTGTAAAAGGAGAATTATCATCCATGGCAAGGGATGGACAGTTCCAAAGTGCTTGGAAAATATGGTGAGCTTCATCTCCATATAACTTTTAGGATTATCCCCAAGCATATACATACATCAATTCTAATTCTAAGGATTTTGATCAATATATAATAAGTGATTTTTTGAAAAATTTAATAAGTCTATTTTTGAAATAAAATTTATATTTTGCATGACTTTGTTTGATTAATTTTTAATTTATTTGAAATAATTTAATTAATTAGCCTATATTAGATATTTGCAGAGAGATGCTAAATTTATATGTTCATATAACGCTAGAACTTGTACAAAAATTCATATTTTGTGTTTCGAAATATGTTACTTTTCATGCTTTGAGAAACTCTTCGATGAACCTTTCATATCAAAAGCACTATTGTTTTCATAACTAATTTTACAATTAAGTGGTTCTTGACGTTCCAAAAGAACTACAAAGTTTACAGCATATGTTCATTAATAGCGCCAAAAAAAATATAGAAGGAAAATAAAAAATGAGTTATGGTTATTTAATTTAACTTTTTTATATTTATTTATAAATTACAAATAATATATTAAGTAAATAATTGAAAAGATAATATTTAATAAATATTAAAATTTTATATTTTAATAATTAAATTATAACATAATCTCATTGACATATAAGAAAGAAAGGTATTTCAAGTATAATTTGTTAAAATATTATTATAATTTTTCTTTTTTTTTTTTAGTATCCTCTAAGATTATTTTTATTTTTATTATTTTTTTAAATTCTAATAAAATAAGAAAATATTTAAGAATTATATTAGATTGAAGTGAACTAGATCAAATTGAGTAATACTTGAGGATAGAGGCAAAACTGAAAATTATATAACTTTAATTATTATTTAGAGTAGACCGATATTTAAAATCAAATCAATTAAATTGAATAACATTTAAAGATAGAATATTAATTAAAAATTAAACTATTTCACTTTTGATTCAGTTGGATGATATCAATATTTTTTGTTCTAATTTATTTTAGACTGAAACGAATCGACATTTTATTTTACTTTATTAATTAAAAATTTAATAAAAACTAAAATTTAAACTAAAAAAAAAACTCGTTATCATTTTAATTTTGACACATTTTCATTTTGATCATTAAAAAAATTTGAGTAGAATATATCATTCTTGATTATACAAATTCAATTATTAATTACACAAATAATACAATTTTATTTACATCTATTTTAATTTCAGTAGTTTTTTAATTATCTAACATATTTAGTTAAACAAAAAAAATATTCTCGTATTATTTTTAATTGAAAAAATTTATCCCATTTAATTAGTATAATTTTCAATTTATATAATTATAACATTGTTAAGTATACTGTATGAATTAAAATAAAAAGTATTTTGTTAGAAGTTAATAGAATTTTTGGAATTCAGTAATTTTTAGTTACGATAAAATTTTAAATTAAAAAGTTAGTAGTATGACATCATTTTAATTATACAGTACTATAATCATGACATTATAAATTTAATTAAATAAGTTATAATCATAGTAAAAAAAAATTTACTTGGATAATTTTTATTGTAGTTTAAATTTAACCTTTAATTTTGATATAATTTTCAACTAGGATTTAAATTTAAAGTGAAATTAGAGTAATATAATAGTGATACATCAATTAATTTAGTAAAGTCTTAATTAAACATTTAATTAAAAATAAAAAATAATGAAACTTATTTAAGGTTAATTAAAATATTACTATGTAAAAATAAGTAGTAATTGAAAAATATTGATATAATGTGATTTATTTAAATTAATAAATTAATCTATTAAACTAATTGCTTTAATAATAAAAATAATGTGTTTCATACATGAATATATTGTATCAATCATTAAATTAATTTACTATAAAGTGAATTTTGTTTTTGTATTTATTTATAAATTGCAAAATAATATATTTATCCAAAATCCAAAAAAATAATATTTAGTAAATGTTATTGTAACAATTCAACCCATTTTAGAGTATCGAACATATAATAACTAAATACCGATAATTAAGATATAAATTACATCCCTTGCATATTTAGTCCCAATCTGTAACATCTATAAGGTTTGTCTACATTTCAAAATAAGTATTAACAAAAAAAAAAAGATCAACCTTAAATTCTATTTAAATAAAATAGGAAATCCCTTAGCGAATCTCTCACTATTCGGTAGTGAAGTCTTGAATGTATTGATTTGAAAGATTGAAATGATAATTTGAATGACCACACACTTGCTCAATAAAGGTACAAGAACCAAACAACGTAATTGTTGGTCCAAAACATTATAAAAATAAAAAATAAAACAGTTGATGGGTTATTAATTTTAATAAAATCAGTTTTGGCTTAGAAACATATTTAATTTCTTCACTTCACATCAAAATTGAATCAAATTCACATTCAACTATCTTGTTTCATTCACAAATACTATCAAACCACATCAGGTTCATATTTAAAAAAATTTCATTTTCAATAACAAATACTAATTGATCATATTATATTCGTATATGTAATGGCCCCAAAAATTCAAAAGGAAATACATATAATAATCTGTGTGCGAAAGCAAAATAAAATATTAAGGTTAACATCCCTTACATAATAACTTAAAAGTACTAAACAATATCACAGAATAAGTTCTCTAAAAGAAATATGAGAAATGAGAAAAATAAATGAAATTATAAAGTATCTAGCATCTACTCGCCGTCTTCTTGTTGATCGAATTCGGGAACCAAGTCCTCCTTATCTGAAATGGTTAAATAAAGAATGAGTTACACTAGCCAAGTAAAGACATCACACTATATCACTGTCACAGAAGCAAAGGTTGGTAGAAAATAAAAAACAACCAATTGAGCACAAATTTTAAACAAATACAATTATTTAAAATGAAACTACTTACCCTTTTTCTTACCCTTGGAGAACTTGTGAAAACAACCTATAAAGACAATAACATCATACAGATCACAATTTCGTGCATAATCAGTAACATAAAATACATCATAAACCCGTATTCATTAACAATAACTGATTATCACCGTTTCTCGTTTTTACCAGCCTACTAGTATCCATGGGGATCCATAGGGGTTCCTGCTACACATGAACCATTTTCCTTAACAATTTTAATTCCAGAGCCGTCCCCATACCCCATCCGGTGTGAGCGCTAAAATAATAAACCTCAATACCCCATCCGGTATGAGGGTGAAGCGGATCGTCCCCATACCCCGTCCAGTATGAGCGCCAAATGACCAAGTCTCCATACCTCGTCCGGTATGAGACAACGTTCACGGTAGGGTTCTCTATGAACCTGGTCCATCCACTATCTCCCAGGATATCTAGTGAGGCTGTTATCTTATCCATTCATCAAATCACATCCCATTCCTATTTATCCTTTATCTCCATTACTAACTCAAACATGAATATATAAACAAGTAACGTGCATCCAACAAAGCAAACATATCTTAGATTCCCAAAATCAAACAGTGGTGAAGTAAGCAGTGATACATGCATTTAAAATCATAGAATAGATAAACCAGATACCATAATGCAATTAAACTGTTAAATAAATCAAACAACACCATCTCCCAGGATATCTAGTTAGGCTGTCGACATTATCCATTTATCAATTCACATACCTTTTTCTATTTTTCTTAATCTCAATTATCTAATCAAATATAAACACGTAAACAAGTAATGGACACCAAATAAGGCAACACAACATCAGGTTTACAATAATTCAAAGTATAATAAATGAAACCGTGATTCATACATACGAAACTATAGAATAAACACATCAGGCACCATACTACATTCAAAACTATAAAATAAATCAAACAACACTTGACCGAAAATATATCAGATTCGGGCTCCATTAGCAACCTTAATCAATTATACATATCTGTTAATTCATAAAATACCTTTTTATCATTTATTAGGCTTTAATACCGTGATAGGAAATATGGTGAGAGATCCTTATTTGTTTCGGAGTCTGAAATTGGGTTCTCACTGCACCTATGGGCAGTCCCTAGATTCCTTAAATTTTTTTCTTAGAAACTGAAACACACTTCCGGTACCTGCACATGTCCCCAAAAAATCCCAAATCAGACCCAGGGCCATTTCGGCCAATTTTAGAATTCCGGCACGGCGGCTCCGCCGTGCTCCGGCAACGGCGCTGCCGCCCACGGTGGCGATTCACCTCTGGTTGGCCGTTTCCTGCCGTTTTCGGCCGAATTCGGCCAAACTTGCATTGGTTCCTGTGATAAAACACCCATAAGGCCCTCGGTAGGCCAAAAAATTCCAGAAAACTAAGACTTACCGGCGGCGAAGCTCTCAGATACGGCGGCTCATCCGGCACGAGTTGCGATTTAGTGTTTTGCTTCGGTGTCCGTACCTGATTCGAAAGGCCGTTTTGGGGATGTCTTCTGTTCTTATTTTCATCTGATGCAAACCTGATCGCATGTCTAGTTTGGAGAAGACCTGCGCACCCTGCAACTGATCGAAGATGTCGTTAATTCTGGGAAGGGGATATTTGTTCTTGATTGTGACATTGTTCAATCCTCTGTAATCAATACACAGTCTCAACGTTCCATTTTCCTTTCTGGCAAACATGACTCCGGCACCCCAAGGAGACACACTGTGTCTAATAAAACCACTGTCTTGCAATTCAATGATCTATTTCCTCAGCTCTTCCATCTCAACGCGGCTCATGCGGTAAGAAGCAACCAAAATGGGTTGGGTGCCTGGTTGTAGGTCTATAGTGAACTCAACTTCCCTATCCACTGGGAGTCCGGGCAGTTCGTTCGGAAACACATTTGAAAAGTCTCGGACTACCGGAATATATTGGATACAAATTTTCTTCTTGGGCTTGCCTAGTTAGAGAAAATAGCAAGGTTAAAGTACTTGAAAATTAAGAAAATTTGCCATCAAGGAATAAGTATAAAATAATTTTATTAATTTGTAAATGGCTCCTCATTAAGAGGATTAAATAAAACCTTCTTGTTAAAACAATCTATGGTGGCGTGATACGCCGCTAGCTAATCCATCCCTAAAATTATATCAAAATCCCCCCGTGTCTAACCCTATTAGGTTTACACTCAGTTTTCTGTTTGCTATCTCCACGGCACAAGCCCTGTAGACAACTTTTCCTAATTGTGTTTCACCCCCAACAGTAGACACAAACAATATTGAATCAAGTTTATCAGGTGATACATTAAGTTTGGATGCAAAAATATGTGAAACAAATGAATGTAATGCACCAGTGTCAAATAAAACATGAGCAATATAGTCACAGGTAGTGTACATACCCTGTACCACGTCCGAGTCGGCGTCGGCATCCTACTGTGTGAGGTTGTAAACCCTGCCCTGAAAAGGAGGTCTTCCTTGGTTCTGGTTCCTCGGGCACTCTCTCGCATAGTGCTGGGCACTACCACATATGCGATAGGTGTTGTTGAGATGATAGCATGGTCGGTCCCCGTGGTACCTGCCGCAGTGCTGACAGATCTTGCCACGTGCTTCCCCTGGAGCCTAAGGGAGAGCCTGGATCGCCGGCCTGTGCCTCTTATTTGGTTGGACAGACGCAGTAGGTGCTGGTCTGCGGGGTGGAGCTGAGGGTTTGTGACTCCCTGATGACTGGGAAAGGGTGTTGAAACTCCTTTCCATGATCTGCACCTTTTCCAGAACAACTGAATATGTCTTGAGCTCTAGCACCAACAAGTGCCGCTTGATCTCTGGGCGGAGGCCCCACTAGAACCTCTTGGCCTTTCTGCCATCATCCATCAATGTCTCAGGGGAGTATCGGCCCAGCCCTAGGAACTTATGAGCATATTCCGACACTGTCATGTTTCCCTGGACTAGTTGAACAAACTCTGTCTCCTTTAAATGTCGGATGTGCTCGGGGAGGTACTCAGCATGAAAGGCTGCTAGGAACTGCTCCCAAGTGACATGCGTAGGCAGGGTGGTCAGCTTGAGCTCCCATCAACGATCTGCTTCCCCCACTAGCATGTAGGAAGCAAGAGTAACCCTCTGCTTAGGAACCACTCCTAAGGTCTTGAAAGCCTTCTCTGTCTCTGCCAATCAGTACTGGGCATCTTTGAAAGAGGAGTCCCCTGCAAAAATGGAAGAGTTTAGTCTCCTGTACCTCTCTACATAGCCCGGGTCAATCAGGGAAGAAGCTGGGTCCCATGGGAGAGGAACTGGGCCGGGCTGAGGATAGACTGGGGGGCCTTGTGGTGGCACCTGCTGATATAGTGGGGGCACCAGATTATACTGTGGCAGTGCCGGGCTATACTGTGGCTGAGGCACCGGATTGTACTGCGGCAGTGGTGCCGGGTGGTACTGTGGAGGAGCAGGCTCTTGTCGAGGTGGCTCGGGATCCGCTCGCTGCAAAGGTGGCTCAAACTGTGGTAGTGGGGGAGGGTCGGGTAATTCCCTTCTCTCCTCTCGACCTTGCTGAGTAGCAATGATCCTTTCGAGCATCTCAAATATTCTGTCAACATCTTCTCGAAGTGAATCATCCCGGGCTGCTCGGTTTAGTGGGGGTCTCCCTCTCCTCATTTCTTTGCACCTGCATTTCACAAGGAAGGGTTGAATAATAATTCTCAGTTAGGTATTCCTCTAAGTATTATTGTGTAAGGGACGGGTCCGAGGAACGCGGCTTTGATACCAACTGTAACGGCCCCGGATATTAAAAGAAAATGTATATATTTATTCTAAGTGCGGAAGTGAAATAAAATAGATTATGATTAACATCCCTTACACAATAACCAAAACGAATTAAATGTATGAAAGAATAAACTAACTTAAAGAAAATACTATGAATGAATGCTATAAAGAAAACTAATAAATTGCAGAACGGGCTTGGGCACCAAGTTCTCCTGATATGAAATGGTTAAGTAAGGAATGAGCTACACTAACCCAGTAAAGACGTCACACTATCTCACTGTCACAGAAGTAAAGGTTGGTAGAAAACAAAAACGACCAATGGAGCATAATTTATAACAAACTCATTTATCAATAATAAAAACTTTTACTGTCCACTTACCTCAGTGAGATTCATGAAAACAACTTATGAGAAACAGTAACATCATAAATTTCATAAGATCATGCACACTTTGTAACATAACACATATCATACTTTTGTATTTCAATCATCAGGCAATAATTTTTCTCTTTTATCAGCCTACTAGTATCCATGGGGATCCATAGGGGGTCCCCGCTACACGTGAACCATTCACATTAATAACTTAATTCCAGGGCCGTCCCCATACCCCGTCCGGTATGGGCGCCAAAACCATAAACTTCAATACCCCGTCCGGTATGAGGGTGAAACGGTCCGTCCCCATACCCCGTCCGATATGGGCGCCAAAACACATAAAATCTCCATACCCCGTCTGATATGAGAGACCACGTTCCCAGTAGGGTTCCCTATGGACCCGGTTCGTCCACCATCTCCCAAGATATCTAGTTAGATTGTCGACATTATCCATTTATCAATTCACATACATTTTTCTATTTTTCTTAATCTCAATTATCTAATCAAACATAAATATGTAAACCAGCAATGGACACCAAACAAGGCAACACAACATCAGGTTCACAATAATTCAAAACATAATAAATGAAACCATGATTCATGCATACGAAACCATAGAATAAACACATCAGGCACCATACTACATTCAAAACTGTAAAATAAATCAAACAATACCTGACCGAAAATATATCAGATTCGCGCTCCATTAACAACCTTAAACAATTATACATATCTATTAATTCATAAAATACCGTTTTATCATTTATTAGGCTTTAATACCGTGATAGGAAATAAGGTGAGAGATCCTTACTTGTTTCGGAGTCTGAAATCGGGTTCTCACTGCGCCTACGGGCAGTCCCTAGATTCCTTGAATTTTTTCCCTAGAAACTGAAACACACTTCCGGTACCTGCACATGTCCCCAAAAAACTCCAAATCAGACCCAGGGTCCTTTCGGCCAATTTCGAAATTCTGGCACGGCGGCTCTGTCGTGCTCCTTCGTCGATCCGCCTCGGGTTGGCCGTTTCCAGCCGTTTTCGGCCGAATTTGACCAAACTTGCATTGGTTCCTGTGATAAAACACCCCTAGGGCCCTCGGCGGGCCAAAAAATTCAAGAAAACCGAGACTTACTGGCTGCAAAACTCTCGGGTACGACGGCTCCTCCGGCGCGAGTTGCAATTTGGTGTTTTACTCCGGTCAACCTGTAGAGAAAAGGACAGTGATCACAGTGGTATAAAAATTACATCGACCGGGAACCGGGAAGCGCCTCATCGGAGGCAAAAATTGAGGAAACCCACGGCGGCGCCGCAGGACTTCGGCGGTATTTTTTGGCCAATCGGCTGGTGGTTTGGCTCCGATTTGGCCACAGGGAGGTTCAGTATCGAAAAACGAGCCAATGGGAGAAATTTTACCTCGTTTGGCGGCCGAAAAATTCTCCGGTGTGACGGCAAGTGGCGGCGGCCGGTTACTCCGGTGGCTAGGTCGTCTTCTCCGGCGAGGGTTCTGGCAGCTAAGGTTTGGGGTTGGGTGTGGATGCGATTATTTATAACATTCTCCTTTTAATATGTGCCATCAATCATGATTAAATCTGGACCGTCCATCGCGATGCGATCTGAGCCGTCTGTGCGTGATCAAATTTGGACCATCCGCACGCGTGAGATCTGGGTCGTCCATGCGCGCTTTTGATCTGGGCCGTCCGTGCTCGCGGGAACGGATCTGGGCCGTCCGATCGTGCGCACGCGGATCGCCCACGTGTCTCCGTCCCGCGTGGCTTCCCGCGTCAGCGTCCCTGCCACGCGACGTGTCCTGGTTGGCCGGGGCTGCTGACGTGGCACTATTTTTCTAAATTATATTTTGACCCCCGATTTTCAATTTTCTTTTCAAAAATACTCCATGAATCCAAATTTTCACCATTTTTTTTCTCAAAATCAATTTCAATTAAATCTCAAAAATAATTTTACCCCATTTTACTATTATTATTATTTTTATTCTATTAAATTAAATTAAAATCTTATAAATTAATTATTAAAATAAAATAAAATAAACAAAATTCCAAATTAAATTAAAATAAAATAAAAATAAAAATAAAATAATAAAAGAAAATTTTTTTTGGGTGTTACACAGCATATTGCCTTTTGTTTATTTCTTTAATTTTTGTTTGTTCTTTTAGAAGAGTCATTCCCATAACCCTATTGGATATTCTAAATTATTGTGTAATGAATGTAAATCCTAAACCTAATTATTTTGCTTCTGTACTTAATTTATGACTTTATTTCCTTTTAAATTCTGGGCCTTTATAGTTGGTATCAGAGCTGCGTTCCTCGAAACTATTCCTTACATAAAGACCTAAGACAATACCAAAAAAATGAATGATCACTCAACAAATAGATGAGGAGAGGAAGACCCCCACTAAACCGAGCAACCTAGGAAGGTTCTCTTCGAGAGAATGTTGACCGACTATTTCAAATGCTAGAAAGACTCATCGCTACCTAGTAGGTCCGAGAGGAAATGAGGGAGCTACCTAACCCTCCTCCGCTGCCATAGTTTGAGCTGCCCCTGCAGCAGGAGGATACTGAGCTACCTCGGTACAATCCTGCTCCTCTACAATACCATCCAGCACCACCACAGTATAGTTCAGTGCTCCAACCACATCACCCGACACCACCACAGTATAATATGGTGCCTCCACTATATCATTCAGTACCACTATAAGGCCATCCGGTCTCTCCCCAACACAATCCAATCCCTCTTCCACAGGACCCAGTTCCACCCATGCTGGACTCAGACTACATTGAAAGGTACAAAAAACTAAACTCATCAACTTTTGCAGGGGTATTCTCTTTTGAAGTGACTGAGTACTAGTTAGCTGAGACAGAGAAAGTTTTCATGACTCTTGGGGTGGTTCCTAAAAAGAGAGTTATACTTGCCACCTACATGCTGGTGGAAGAGGCAGGTCGCTGGTGGCAACTCAAGCAGGCCATCCAACTCGTTCCAGTCACTTGGGAATAGTTCCTAGTGGTCTTTAATGTAGAGTACCTCCTAGAGCATCTCCGACATTTGAAGAAAATAGAGTTTGCACACCTGGTCTAAGCTGATATGACTGTGTTAGAGTATATCCGAAAGTTCCTAGAGTTGGACCGGTATTTTCCTGAGAGCATGATGGATGAAGGCATAAAGGTAAAAAAGTTCGAGTGGGGCCTCTGTCATGAGATTAGACAGCAGCTGTATGTGTTTGAGCTCAGTATTTTCTCAACCGTTCTAACAAATACACAACTAGTGAAGATGAACTTTTGCATTTTTTTTCTAGCAATAGGGAACCTTAGGCTCCTCGGTTTTACACCGCAGACTAGCACCTACTTCACCTGTTCAATAGAACAAGAGATATAGGCTATTGACTTAGGCTCCTCCTTAAATTCCAACAACAGGACACGGTAGGACTTGCCAGCACAGTGGTAAGGATCATGGGGACTGATCCTGCTATCACCTTAATAATACTTACCGTATATGTAGGAGTGTCCAACATTACGCGAGAGAGTGCTCAAGGAATCAGAACCAGACCAAACCTCCTATCCAGAGTAGAGCTTACAACCTCACTCAGCAAGATGCAGAAACCAATCTAAATGTGATTCAGGATACGTATACTATCTGTAATCATCTTGCACATGTTTTGATTGATACTGGTACCTCACATTCATTCGTCTCACATACTTTTACACCAAACTTAAATGTATTACATGAAAAATTTGATTATGTATTGTTTGTGTCTACTCATGGGAGTAGGACACTACTAGGGAATGTTATATACAGAGCTCGTATCATAGATATAGCATATAGAAAATTAAATATGGATTTAATAGAAATTGACACAGGGGACTTTGATGTAATCCTAGGAATGAATTAACTAGCGGCGTATCACGCCACCATAGATAATTTTTATAAGAAACTTGTATTCAACCCATTAATGAAGAGTCATTTACAAATTAATAAAATTCTTGAAACATTGTTCCCTCATAGTAATTTTTCTATTACCAAGTGCTTTAACTCGGATGTTTTCTTTAACTAGGCAAGCCAAATAAAGAAATTTATATTCGATAGATTCTGGTAGTCCGAGACTTCTCGGATGTGTTTTCTAATGAACTACCCGAACTGCCAGTGGATAGAGAAGTTGAATTCACTATAGATCTTTAGCCAGGCACCCAGCCTATCTCAGTTACCATTTACTGCATGAGTCATGTTGAGATGGAAGAGTTGAAGAAACAAATCAACAAATTGCAGGATAATGGATTCATCTAACATAGTGTGTTCCCTTTGGGTGCTGGAATCACATTTGCAAAGAAGGGGGATGGAACGTTAAGGTTATATATTGACTGCAAGGGATTGAACATGGTCACGATCAAGAACAAGTACTCCCTCCCCAGGATCGATGGCCTTTTTGATCAGTTGCAAGGTGCCTAAGTCTTCTCCAAAATAGACCTGCGTTCAGGTTACCATCAGGTAAAGATCAACTCAGAAGATATTTTCAAAACAGCTTTTCGAACCAGGCATGGACACTATAAGTTCCTAGTCATGCCATTTGAACTAACCAATGCACTAGTCATTTTCATGGATTTAATGAATAGGATTTTCAGACAATTCTTAGATAAGTTTATTATTGTATTTATCGATGATATTCTGGTATATTCAAAAAGTAGAGAGGAACATGCTCACTATCTGACTCAGGTTTTGCAGGTTTTTAGAAAAAAAGAAGTTGTATAAAAAGTTGAGTAAGTGTGGGTTCTGCATCGAGCAAACTACCTTAATATAGCACATTATATCAAGGGATGGAATGTCACTAAATCCCGAAAAAGTTGAGGCAGTGTTTGGTTGGGAGAAATTAACATCGGTCATGGATTCGTAGCTTTCTACAGATGTTAGGTTATTATTGTAAGTTTGTGCAAGAATTTTCTAGCCTAACTGCTCCTTTGACCCGACTTACAAAGAAGAACGTCAAGTTTGAGTAGAACGAGAACTGTGAAATAAGCTTGTCAGAACTAAAGAAGTGGTTGACTACTACACCTGTGTTGGCCTTGTCGAGTGGGACAGGTAGATACACAGTTTATAGTGATGCCTCTTACCTGAGGCTGGGCTGTGTTCTGATGTAGTATGAGAAGGTTATAGCCTATGGGTCCAGGTAGTTGAAGAGTCATGAGAAAAACTATCTCATCCATGACTTAGTACTTGCCGCGATTATCCATGCCTTTAAGACTTTGCGCCATTACTTGTATGGGGAGAATTTTAAAATCTATACCAACTATAAGAACTTGAAACACATATTCACTAAAAAGGATCTCAACATGTGTCAGAGACGATTGATAGAACTCTTTAAGGACTACGATTGCAACATTTTATATCACCCGGACAAGGGCAACATGGAGCCGACACACTCAGTAGAAAAAGTACAAGTATGTTAGCTCACCTAATGATCTCAGAATGCAGGGTAATAGGGGTCGCACAAAAGGTCGACTTCAATATCTGAAGAGAGTTACATGTTTGGCATACCTGACTATTTAACCTGAGTTAATCTAGAGAATAAAAGAAGCCCAATATGCGAATTCCACCTTAACAACCCTCAGAAAAGATGCAGAATAGGGAGTAACTTCAGAGTTTTAAGTCTCTGTCAATGAGTTGCTCAGATTTCAAGACAGGGTGTATTTTTCATGTGACAGTGAGCTGAAAAGGAACATCATAACATAGGCTCATAGCTCAAAGTTTGTCATGCATCCCTGAAGCACTAAGATGTATTAAAGTATATGATCCCAGTTTTAGTAGAACGGGATGAAAAGAGAGGTAGACGACTTTATTTACAAGTCAAGATAGAGCATCAACGTCTAAGCGAACTACTTCAATAAGTACCGATTTCGGAGTGAAAGTGAGAACACATCACAAAAGATTTCGTGACAAGATTCCCTAGGGCATGCTCGAAACATGATGCTATTTGGGTAATTGTTGACCGGCTTACTAAGTCCTCTCACTTTCTGGCCATCAAGATGCCCGACCCATTGAACAAGCTAGTAAGAATGTATATCCGGAAAATAATTAGGTTATATAGAGTGACAGTGACAGTAGTATCCGACAGGGACCCCAGGTTCACTTATTGGTTCTAGTCTAGGTTTTAGCAAGCCATAGGAATGAAACTGTCTCTTAGTATTGCATTCCACCATCAGACCAATGGACAATAAAAAAGGATGATCCGCACACTGGAGGATATGCTCTGAGCTTGTGTTCTTGACTTCCGGGGCCATTGGGAAGATCATTTACCCTTAATAGAGTTCGCTTACAATAATATCTACTAAGCCAGTATCGACATGACTCCGTACATGGCGTTATATGACCGCTCATGTAGATCATCGATCTGTTAGGAAGAGGTAGATGATAGAAAATTGTTTAGCCCAGATTTTGTGGAGGAGACTACAGCCAAAATAGTTAAGATCATCAAGAACATCTAGACGGCTCAGAGCAAGCCGAAGAGCTATACAAATACTCGGAAGAGGGATTTAAAATTTGAGAAAAGTGATCGAGTGTTCCTTAAGGTCACATCTTTCAAGAGAATTAGTAGGTTTAATAAGAAAGAGAAACTAAATCCCAAGTTTATTGGGCCATTTGAGCTCTTAAACATAATTGGTACCACTGCCTACAGACTGACACTACTTCCAGAATTACCTATAGTGCATAATGTGTTTCATGTGTCCATGCTACGCAAGTACAACTCGGATCCCTTTTACATCTTAGCCCACGAGCTCCTTTCACTCTAGGAGGATCTATCCTATGAGGAGGTATCGGTGGATATTATGGATCGAAAGATCAGAGTACTTCGCAACCGAGAAATTTTCTTTGTTAAGGTCCTATGGCAGAATCACACACAGATAGAGGCCACATGGAAGCTAAAATTAGACTTCAGAGCCCAGTATCCCCAACTGTTTGATTGATTGAGAGAGAGACAAATTTGAGGGATTAAATTTTTTTAAGGGGGAGAGAGTTGTAATACCCGGGCCTGAAATTTGGTTCGGGATTAATTTTAACATCAAAAAATATATTAAAGCCTACTTTTGAAATTTATAAATTTTGATTTAATATGAAATTATAGAAAAAATAGGTTGATGATGAAATTGAACATAATTTTAGGAAAAAACGGGTGACAATTTGGGTTCGGATGGTATTTTTGAAAGAAAAATAAAAAATTGGACGTCAGAATGCAATTAAAGAAAATTACACCACGTAGAACCACCCAGTCAGTAGCCTCGATGAACCGAAGCACGCTGTGTGGTAAGACATGCTGACTCGATGCCACGCAGGGACGGTCCAGATCTGTTCTCTCCTCAAGCACGATCGGACGGTCGTGGTTAATGTGATGAACGGTTCATATTCATTCTCTATTTAAATGCGATCGGATGGTCGCAATCAAATCGCAATGAACAGTACAGATTCATTTCTTTATTAAACGCGATCGGATGATCGAAATCAAATACGATGAATGGCCTAGATTAACGCAGGACAGGTATCAAAATTTTGCATCACACCGAACCCAAACCTAGCCGCTAGTCTCTCGCCAGAGAAGGGAGTCGACCGCTACCTGCTGTTGTGCCGGAGCCACCTCTGATTGTCAAAAGAGGTAAAAATTCTTCCATCCACTTGAAATTTTATTCTGAGCACCCCTATGGCTTAATCAGAGCAAAATGAACGACAGATGAGTCGAAAATCACGAGCAAAGCTTGACGGCACTGCCGTGGGCAAAACCCGCAACCGCTTTCGATGAGCCCCTTTCTATTTCCCATTTCATGCGATTTTTCTATAATTGTGTTCACCATTCTATTTTCAACAGGTTGACTGAAGAAAAATGCCCAGTCGCGTATGTGAGCCAGCGAAGCCACCGTCTCATAAAATCCCACCACCGATAGATTTCTATTTTTTGATTTCTTTTTACCGATCGAGGCCTCCTAACGTGTTTTCTCACAAGAATGGGTATAAAATCGGACGAAAATGGCCAAGCCGAGGCAAATTGCTGCCACAGGCGGCGGTGGCATTGCTGGAGCACAGCTGTAACGGCCCCGAAAATTCAAAATGAAATGTATATTAAAAATATTAAATGCGGAAGCAAAGTCAAAAATTTGATTAACATCCCTTACACTAAAACCAAAAACGTGCTCACAAAATATAAAAGATCAAACTACCTAAAGGAGAAACTTGAAAATAAAAGCTACGAATATGACTACGGAGTCCTTAGGCGTCCCCTTCGTCGTCCTCCTACGGAACCGGCTAGGGAACGATGTCCTCTTGATATGAAATGATTAAATAAGGAATGAACTACACTAGCCTAGTAAAGACATCACGATATCTCACTGTCACGGAGGTAAAGGTAGGTAGAAAATACAAAAAGACCAATGGAGCATAATTTACAAAAAATCCTTTTATCAATAATAAAACCTTTACCATTCACTTACCTCGATAGAATCCATAAAACAGTGTACGAAAGCAATAACATCATCATCATCATGAAATCATATATAAACTGTATAACATAATACTTATCAAGCCTTTCGTAATTCAATCGTTACATAACATATTTTTCCTCTTTTACCAGCCCACTAGTATCCATGGGGATCCATAGGGGTCCCGTTACCCGTTAACCCTTAACACTTGAAATCATATTCCAGGGCTGTCCCCATACCCCGTCCGGTATGGGTGCCAAAACTATAAACCTCATTACCCCGTCCGGTATGAGGGTGAAACGGGCCGTCCCTATACCCCGTCCGGTATGGGCGCCAAAACTATAAACCTCATTACCCCGTCCGGTATGACCACACTTGCATCGATCCTTGCGATTAAACAACTCTAGGGCCCTCGGGGGGCCAAAAAAATTACAGAAAACCGAAGCTTACCGGCGGCGGTGCTCTCGGGTGCGGCGGCTCTCCGGTGAAGTTCGTGTTTTGGTGATTCGGCTCCGATCAACCTGTAGAGAAAAGAATGGTGATCACGGTGATATAAAAATTGCATTAAACGGAGGCCGGGAAGGGCCTCATCGGAGGCAAAAATCGAGGAGGGGCGCGGCGGTGCCGCTGGGCTTCGGCCGTGTTTTTCGGCCGTTTGGCCGGCATTTTGGCTCCAATTTGGCCACAGGGGAAATCAACGTGGAAAAATGAGTCGGGGGTATGAAATTTACCTCGATCGGCGGTCGGAAATCCCTCCGGTGCGGCGGCGGGTGGCGGCGGCCGGCTTCTGGTTCGTCTTCTCCGGTGAGGGCAGGCGGCTAGGGTTTGTGGTCTGGTGTGGGGGTCTTATTTATACCCTTTTGTCTTTTGATCTCAGCCGTCCATTTTGATTTAATCTGGGCCGTCCGTTTTTGATTGAATCTGGGCCGTCCGTGCAATTGCATCTGGGCTGTCCGATTGCACGTTCGATCTGGGCCGTCCGATCGCGCATACGCGGATCGCCAACGTGGCCCGTCCCGGATCGACGTGGTCTTGCCACGTGACAGGTTCCGGTTGGCTGGGACTGCTGACTGGGTCTGCTGACGTGGCTGCTGACGTGGCCCCCCCTCCTTTTTTTTTTCTTCAATTTCCCGGGCGCTACAACAGCGGTGCTGCCGTGCCGGAATTCTGAAATTAGCTAAAAAAAGTTTTTAACAATCATTTTGGATTTTTGGAAGTATTTTTAGGTATGTGAAACGTGTTTTAATATTCGTAGTAAAATTCAGGAAACTTGGGGACCGCTAGTAGGCATTGTAAAAAGTTCAGTGTTTTGGACACCAATTCGGGTAAGAATTACTCACCTTATTCTCTGTTATGAAATTAAAACTTAATAATCAATAATATAGTATTTTGTGTAAATTAGAAATTTTTTAGAATAATTATAGGTTACTAATTGGGCCGAAATCAGTTATTTATTTATTTATTTTTTTAACTAATTGTTGAATTTACAGCTTTTGATGATATACTGAAATAGTTAATTGATTCAATTATGTTTCTTTGATATATATATTATCTGTCTTGCGTGATTTATGGTTGATTTGTAAAATTAAAAATTAATATATAAACGGAAAATTGTTTGGTCATGTGAATTAATGAATGATAGCCTTACTGGATATCTTGGAAGATGGTAGACGGACCGGGTACATTGAAAACTCTACCGTGAACGTAGCTTTATACTGGACGAGTTATTGAGGAATGATATTTTTGGCACTCATACCAGATGGGGTATGGGGATGGCCCGATTCACCCTCATACCAGACGAGGTATTGAGGGATAATATTTTTAGTGCTCATATCGAACAGGGTATGGGGACAACTAGTTAGTTGATAATGTTGGATATTAGTTCACGCGTAGTGGGACATCCTTATGAGCCCCTAGGGATACCAGTAGGCAAATAAAAAGGGAAAGTAGTTGTTACTGCTCACATAAATATGAGACTAGAATGTTATTTGAGTTATTACCTCTATAGCTCGATTTTGGAAATCTCGCAATGGTAAATATATGTAATAAATGGTTTTCCGTATGATAAATGAATTTACTTAAATCAAGAGCTCTATTGGTTATTTTTATTATTTTTACCAACCTTCAGTTTTTGTATTGGTGAGTAGTGTGATATTCTTACTAAGCTAGTGTAGTTCACCCTTTCGTTAACTATTTCAGATTAAGAAGATCAAGACCTAGATCCTGATCAACGAGAGAGTTTAAATAGTTGACCACTCGGATTCCTTTCAAAAGCTAGTGAAGGTCGTCCTAGAATGCTCAACATATTGCTTTTTGTTTATTTCTTTGATTTTTTTTTGTTCTTTTAGAATAGTCATTCACATAGCCCTATTGAGTATTCTAAATTATTGTGTAAGTAATGTAAACCCTAAACTTAATTATTTCGTTTCTGCACTTAATTTTTTTTTTAAGTTCCGAGCTTTGCAAAATCCAATCCTTCTTCCACGGGATCCAGTTCCACCCATGATGGACCCAAACTATATTGAGAGGTACAAAAGACTAAACCTATCTACTTTTACAGGGGTATCATCATTTGAAGAGGCTGAGTTCTGGTTAGCTGAGATAGAGAAGGTTTTAATAACTCTTGGGGTGGTTCCTGATCAAAGAGTTATACTCGCCACCTGCACGCTGGTGTGAGAGGCAGGTCACTGGTGGTAACTCAAGCAGACCACCCAGCTTGTTCCAATCACTTGGGAATAGTTCCTGATGGCCTTCAATCAGAGTACCTCCCAGAGTATCTCTGAAATATGAAGAAAATGGAGTTTGCACACTTGGTTCAAAGTGATATAACTGTGTCAGAGTATGTCCGAAAGTTCCTAAAGTTGTGCCGGTATTTCCTTGATAGCATGATGATGGATGGAGTTTACGCATCTCAATTATCATATTCTATTTTGATTTATAACTAATCCCCAATATGTAAATATCCAATCAAACTCATACAACTTTCATTTCCAACCATTGAAATTTTAACACGTACATCAAAAAATAATGTCAGAATGCATAACCCATAATTGAATACACACCGAAGGATAATTACTCATCAATAGGATAAAACGAAAATAATATAAATGAACCACCATAACATACAAAACAAATAAGATAAAAACGATTGACATAAATTCAAATAATATAGAATGTAATAAAATAAAATGATATAAATGAAATAAAGTAATTAATAAAAAATAAAATAACAATTAAAATAGATAAAATAATTAAACATGATAAAATAATAGAATCATATAAAATAAAATAAAATAATTAAAAATGAAGCTTGAACACCAACCACGACAAATACATATTCACATACTAGCACTCACATGCACCCCTTTCACACAAATAGCCATGAATGACCTTTCTCAAATGTCAACCCGTAATGATGTATAAAACCATAACGATATAATAGATGTCAAATAACTAAAACAAACATACATAATTAATTATATACCAAGAATGCACGAAATTAATTTAAAACATTACCATCAGCACTTTACATGAGATCTAATCTAAAACTACAATCAATCTAGGTGATTTAACGTCAAACTTCAATCAAACGATTACAGAGGGGGTTCAAGTATCCTTATCGAAGTCAGAAGCCCATCGTGTCGCCCCAAGCAACTACCGGTCACAGTGTACGCACCTCTTCTTCTCGGATTGATGTTTTCCTACCTAATATGTAGTGAGGTAATTAAAAATGGTCAAAAAAAAGGGAAAATAGAGAAAATAGAAGAAAATCGTGCTTACTAAAGCTGATTTAAATTTTTGGTATGGCGACGCTGCTATTGCTCTGCCATCTGTAACTCTCTTAGGCATCCCCTGCTTCTTTTCCAGCGTCCTCCTGTCGGCTAGGGTTTTTGGAGTTGATGGAAAAGGAGTTTAAATACTCCTGCCCATAATATCCCAACAGTCCGATTAGGTTGACATTGCACGTGAAGGTCCGTTCGATCACATGCACGAAAATTGCCAGCATGTGATCCTGCACCAAACTCCTGCTAGCGTAGCCACCACACAACATGATCCAATTGGTCGAGTTGCCACGTGGGTTATCCTACGTGCCTTGTTTTTTTGAAATTGCAGAGTGACCTTTAGTCGCTTAAAATCCTTTTAAATTTGTCATTTTTAATTCGAAAAAGGCCCTAACTTTGAAATTTATTTTCAATGAAGTCATAATTTAATAATTTTATTTATATTTGCATTTCTTGATGAATTTTGTGATTTTTAATTTAATTAATTCAAACATTTTTTTTAAAAGGATTTCTATCTTAATTAATAAAATTTACTTATTTTTAAAATTTAAGTTATTTTAGGTACTCTTATATTTTAATAATTAAATTATAATAAAACTTCCAGTGACATATAATAAATAAGGATACTCCTAGTATAATTTGATCAAATATTATGTTTTAATTGATGCCACTCAATCACATGTGCTACTTCTCCTACCTTGAAAAGTTATTATTAAAGAATAAATTGCATAAAGTAAATTTTCACATATTATTTAAATTTAAAATAAAATTAGAGTAACATAACAATGATACATCAATTATTTAGTAAAATTTTTATTGAACATTTAATTAAAAATGAAAAGTAATGAAATTTATTTAAGGTTAATTGAAATTCTATTATATAAAATTAATAATAATTAAAAAAAATTAAGTTGTAACGTCCCATACTCCAGTTGAAATCATGAACATTAAACCATTCAATTCCTAAATAATTTCAATTAGAATACAGTAAATTAAATTCTCATATATTTTTCATACCTTACAATAATAACAAACACTGATAAGGTCGATTATTTACATGATGTAATGATCCGATGCACTATTAAGTAAAAATTTCACTTAAGTGTTTACTTTAATATTTATTTATGGATTAAGGAGTATTTTTGAAGTTTTTGATAAGTTAGGAAATTATAAAAAATTGAAGAAAATTAAAGAAAACCTAAAACAATGAAGTTTGATCTAGTTGAAACAAAAATTTTAAGGGTGTTTCCGTAAATAATTTAGGACCCAAATGAAAGAAATTTGGGCGTCTAGGGGTCAAATTGCCAATTTTGAATGTGGGCCACATCAGCAAGCTGGCTTGGCTCGGAGAAGAACGCGTGCCAGCCACGCATGCGGAAGAAATTATACAGATCGGACGGTTGTCGTTTCAGATGTCGATCGCACAGTCCCTGTTGAACCAACATCCAACGGTCGAGATCTTAAATCATGACGATCTAACGGGTATAAATTGAACGGTCTCGATCTCACCAGAGAAAGGATCTAACGGCCCAGAGTTCGTCTGAATGGGAAAAGCCGAAAATGCCTTTAGTGGAGGGCAATCGGATGGTTCCCCATGCAAGACAGAAGCCAGGGTCGGACGGTTGAGAATTTTTATGGGTGAGTATTTTCCCCTGTCAAATCAAACCCTATCTGGAAGACTAAAGAGAGAGGAAGAGAGAGAGTCAGAGGAGACGCCGTGCCGGAGGAAGCCGACGCCGGTAAACCGTTTCTCCTCCTTTCCCTGTCTTTTTTTCTACTTTAATTTTATAAATATCTGAAATGTATCATGTGTAGAGCGTAAACCGAGTGAAGGAAACCCAATCAGGTGACCGGAAAACCATGAGGCTCCGGCCGTTTTTTCTGTCCGCTTTTGGATAAGCATGTAGGATATCTGCTATTCTGGAATCCCTCTATTGAAATCCCTAACAAAAACCTAATCAGTGATTTATTTATTGAGAAGTTTTAGGCAGGTACTACCAGACGGAATCCGAAAAACGTGTTCTCTTTTACTGTTTTTGCCTTTCCAATTTTCTGGATGCATTTTCTTGATTTTACTGAAATGGTTTTCGCATGGCTAATTACTGTGATGAATGGAAACGGAAAGACGAAGGTGAGGGAACGTAGGAGAAGGATTTCCGACTCTGTTAATCAATACGCTCATATTCATTTTGCATGTTTGTGTAGGTGCATACAATTCATGGGCATATAATTCGAAGACTGAGTATATTTGTGCAATTGCATGTGTGTAAATATGTATATATTGTAAATGTTGAGTATAGTTAAATAAGTATCTGTGTGTATATATATGTGAGCATATAGGTCTATGTGTGTATATGTGTGCGTCTGATATATATACTTGTATAATGAATCTGTCTGCGCATGTGATAATATGGTAATGTATGAACCTTGTTTGCGTGTGCCTGCATTTGTGTATATGTCACATTAATACGAAGGAAAAATGTGTGTGTGTATATGTGACTGTATATATATATATATATATATATATACACACATATAAGTAATATGCATGCTGTGTAAATCTGTAAAAATAAGTAGTTTGTGTGTATATGTAATCGTAAATATATAAATGAGTAATATGCGTGCTGTGTGAATCTGTATAAATATAATGTACAAATGTGTGTATATATAAAAATATAAGTATACATGTAAAGCTGCGTATATGTGTATGTGCAAAAATATAAGTTTTATATGTTAAACTGTGTATGTGTATGCGTATGTGAGTATATATGGTTATAGAGTTCCGTAAATATGTACTTATATAAGTATATGTTGTGCATGTATATATGTGTACTGTGCTTGGGTACGCTTGTGAGAATATATATATATATATATATGTAATAGTCTGTGTAAATATATACATGTGTTAATCTGCGCATATATACATGTGTTCTGGGTATATATATATATATATATCAGCATCTGTATACATGTGTGTAAAAGTAAGTAACAGCAGTTGAGTGGGAATTGGATGCGTATGTGTGTGTAAAGAAATCTGAATGTCTGTGTGCTCTGGAGATATATGTGTGTGTATATATATATAGGTATATATACAAGCATCTGTATGTATATGCTTAAAAGTAAATATCTAATTGTTGAGTGGGAATTGGATTTTTAAGCTTAGAGAAGAAAGGAAATTAAGTTATAATTTGAAATGCATAAATAAGAAGATATGTCAAATTAATTAAATGATTTACTAGTCAAATAAGATAAGATGTTTATAATAAAACGGACATAGATATTGGGAGTAATATAATGAAGGTAAAAAGACAAGGCTAAGGAAATTTGAAAAAGGAAATCATGAAGAAATAAATTTGAGAAATGGTTTAAAGTTGAGTGATAATTATGCTGAGTATTGTAGATTCTCTTTTCGAGGGTGAGCTCTTGATTAGTGATTTAAGTCCTTTGTGTTGATTACTGTCAGTGAATTGGATGTATAAAGGGGGTTTGATATATGTGCTTTTATGTTATATAAAATCGAACATCTGTTGTGAACTAGATGCATTTATATGAAAGCTGGATTTTTAAAGGTGGATTTAAATATTTGGGAAACATTGAAAGCTGTATCTTTTCTCTTACTTATCTTTTTGTGCATGGCTGGTGCAGTTTTATTTGGATTAGTTTGTACAACGCAAAATGGGAGGTGGATTTAGAGTGCTTCATCTTGTCAGACCGTTTCTTTCGTTTCTGCCCGAAGTTCAAAGTGCTGACAGGAAAGTTCCATTCAGAGAGAAGGTAATATACACTGTGATTTCTCTGTTCATTTTCTTGGTGTGTAGTCAGCTCCCTCTTTATGGGATACACTCCACAACTGGTGCGGATCCATTCTATTGGATGCGTGTTATTCTTGCCTCAAACCGAGGGACTGTCATGGAGCTTGGTATCACACCAATTGTGACGTCTGGACTCGTTATGCAACTCCTTGCTGGATCAAAAATTATTGAGGTTGACAATAATGTCCGTGAGGACCGTGCACTCTTGTAAGTTCCCTAATCTGCAGCTTGGTTTCCTGGCATTAGTTATTAAAGTGTACAAATTGCAGCCAATATGCATTGCTTTCTCTGCTATATTTTAATGTTATACTCCAAGGGGTTTAGCAGTTTCATTAGACTTGGGCTTTCTGATGTAGCATCACATGATGAATGCTCTAAGAATGTTCAAGATGTTTTATGGTGTGTGAATATTATTACAACGTGCTAAAATTTATCTTCTTAACATTGGAATTTTTTTTGGTAATTGTTTTGATGTGCAACATTTTTCCTCACAACTTATATCTTTGTCTTTGGCTTGGCTTTTTTCTCAGAAATGGTGCACAGAAGTTGTTAGGAATCTTGATAGCTGTTGGTGAAGCAGTTGCATATGTTCTCTCTGGGATGTATGGTAGTGTTGGCCAACTGGGAGTGGGGAATGCAATCCTTATCATTGTCCAGCTCTGCTTTGCTGGGATCATTGTTATATGTTTGGATGAACTTCTCCAAAAGGGATATGGTCTAGGATCTGGAATCTCCCTTTTCATTGCAACCAACATCTGGTGAGACTTTTTCCTGTTTGCTAGATCCATTAGTGTCTATTGTTGCACAGCCAACCACTGTTGATATTACAGATTTTGAATGCTTAAAGTGTCTTGTAATTCCCTTTCAGTGAGAACATAATTTGGAAAGCATTTAGTCCAACAACCATTAATAGTGGGCGTGGAGCTGAATTTGAAGGTGCTGTCATTGCTTTGTTCCATCTGCTGATCACTCGAACAGATAAAGTTCGTGCGCTTCGGGAGGCTTTTTACCGGCAGAATCTTCCTAACGTGACAAATCTGCTTGCCACAGTCTTGATATTCCTGATTGTTATCTACTTCCAAGGGTTCCGTGTTGTTTTGCCTGTGAGGTCAAAGAATGCTCGTGGGCAGCAGGGCTCTTACCCTATCAAGCTGTTTTACACCTCTAACATGCCCATCATTTTGCAGTCTGCTCTTGTCTCCAACCTGTACTTCATCTCTCAGGTAATGGGAAGTAGATAAATTTTGTGCACAAGTTGATGTCAACAGAGAAGAAAAAAAAAAGCTCTCTCTGGTTATAAAAGTTAGTAAATTTAATATCCTGGTTTTGTAGTTGCTATACAGGAGGTACAGTGGAAATTTCTTTGTGAATCTTTTGGGCAAGTGGAAGGAGTCTGAATATTCCGGTGGTCAGTTTATCCCTGTTGGTGGTATTGCATATTATATCACTGCACCTTCCAGGTGACTGAGAGAGAATTTTTTTTTGTTTTTTCCATAAATTATTTATGTCATATCCGGTCAGTAAATATACTAATTTTTCTCCTCTTTCTACACGCTCTGTTACTGATTCTACTCTATCATGTTGCCTGTTGTTTTGCAGCTTGGCTGATATGGCTGCCAATCCTTTCCACGCCTTGTTCTATCTTGTGTTCATGTTATCTGCATGTGCACTGTTCTCAAAAACTTGGATTGAAGTTTCTGGCTCATCTGCTAGAGATGTTGCCAAGCAGCTCAAGGTAGGTGATTTGTTGAATTGAATGTTAAGATAGATCTGATACTCTTTACAAATTCTAGCATCTAAAATCTAGTTATGGCATGTGGAATATCCATATGATGTCGTTTGTGTTGAATATTGACCTGAGTGGTGGTGTTTTTGGAAATGTAACATGATCTGTATGTGCCGTTTCAGGAACAACAAATGGTTATGCCCGGGCACAGGGAGTCAAACTTACAAAAGGAGCTTAACCGATACATACCAACAGCTGCAGCGTTTGGTGGGATGTGCATTGGTGCATTGACAGTGTTGGCGGATTTTATGGGGGCCATTGGCTCAGGGACTGGAATTCTTCTTGCAGTTACCATCATTTATCAGTACTTTGAGACATTCGAGAAGGAAAAAGCTAGCGAACTCGGTTTCTTTGGTTTCTAAACTTGACATTTTCTTTTTTTGATTTAAGGAATGGTTTTTAGTGCAGACGAGCTCCCACGCAATTTTGGTGAAACTGAGAGATGTACTGTATGTAGAGATTCCTCTTACCACCAAAGTTCGGGTAGTGTTGTTTCTAAACATTATTAGATGTTACAAATCTCACACCTTTAAAGATATATGTAAGTAGAGAATTTTAGATTCTGTGTATTACATTGAATGATTTTATGTTTGTTTTTAAATTTATATGCAATTTATTCAAAAAATTATATGAATTATTTAATAATAGAAAATGAAAGTAAAACAGATAAAAAAAATTACTTTAGTATTTTTGGATTTATATGTATCATATTCACAAAATTAAATAACTTAATTAATAATAAAAAATAAAAGTGAAAACAACTGAAAATGTTTTTTTAAGTTTTTTATTAAAACATGTAATTTTTGCTTTATTTATTTTATAAATATGTAAATTGTTTTATCTTATGAATAAACTTATATATAAATATTTATATATGAAATTCAGAAATAAAATAAAAAATATTTTTATGTATAAAAAACTTACTTTAATTTCATATAAATTATTTAAAATTTAGAGAGTTATATAAGTGATTAAAACCATCATTTTCTTCTAAAAAAATAATAGTTTTGACAAGTATTAATTAAACCATGAGACTTCTGTAATGGTGGTTGGCTAATTGTCGGCACCAATCTACACTTAGTAAATTAATTTATAAATAATTTTTTAATAATAATTTAAATTTTAAGAATGGTCCACATATTGGTTTGGTGGAGGAAAATGCCAAAATAATTACTTCCAAAAATAATAATAACAATAACGAATTATAAAATTATTTAAATTTTTATTCCACCGACAGCGGTGAAATAAGAGACAAATGCCCTTCTGGCCCACACCCTTTGCTGTCTCTGTTAAAATCTACATTCATCTCCCACGTACGTATATATATATGTGTGTGTGTGTGTGTGTTATATAAATTTCGTTCCAAAAATATCCTCAATCATAAATGGTATTTACCCATTTATCCCTCTTTTTTTTTTTTAATTTTTAAGATAATGTAAATATGCATATGCAGCTTGAAATAAAAGTTTTAACAAAGTAATATGCTGTAAAAGGAAAATTATGATCCATAACAAGTGAAGGGCACTTCCAAAATGCTTGGAAAATATAGTGACCTTCATCTTCATATAACTTTTAGGAATTATCCCCAAGCATATACATATATAATTCAAAGGATTTTGTTCAATACATGGTTAATTAATTAAGTAATCTTTTTGTTTTGGAAAATTTATTTGATTAATATAATTAATTAGAATGTAAATTCAAGTGCAAACATTTGACTATCAAGTTTTTGTAGAGAAAAACCAATAACATGGTAAAAGTCTTTATAAGACTATGTATTAATATATAAATTTTTATGGTAGAAGAAATTTTTTTTATAAATAAATAATTATCTCAATTTTAATTAATATATGATAAAAGAAACTATTAAGAGTATTTAATTTATATAACATAATATCTTAATTATTGTCTTGGACAATTTAAATTCGAGTCTTGTTCGCTATCTATACACTTATAATTTAGTTTTTAAAATAAATAAAAACATTCTTAATAACCAAATTCATAAAAAAAGAAAAACTACAATGGTAAAATTTGTGTAAGTATAAGACATTAAATAGTACATAAGAATATAAATTAAATAGTACATTTAAAGTTAATTTTTATTTCATTTAAAATAATTTTTTTATTTTTAGTAATTTTTTTTTTTTTATAAAAGATTGCAACATAATTTGGGTATATAAAAATGAAATGAAAATTTACAAAAAGTAGTGTTAGCAAGTTCTACCTAACTCAGTTTTTGGATGAAGAAGGGCATTATGGTAATTTAATATTTCAAAAGTTGCATTCCACTGGAACTACAGCAGTTTTATTAAAGTCTACCCACTCAAGAAATGCTTTCTTGTCCATGTGAAAATCTCTCTCTCTCTCTCTCTCTCTCTCTTCCATCCTCCATGCTTATGCAGATCTTGAGCTTTCATTGATTAACACGTTGAGCATCATTTTCTCTCATCCAAGCTCTGCACTGCAATCAAGAGATGGGCTACTCATTATTCTTCTCAGCCACCGGATCCACCATTAACCTCAGTAGCTTCGCTCTTTTGCTTGTGCTCTTCCTCTCTTGCTCCACTTTCACTTCCATCGGTAGTGCCCAATACGCATCTTTCTTCTTCCACCTTTTTAGGATTTTCTAATTCGTATTTGGTTTTCCTTGATTTACTGAATATGGGTTTTGTCGTTTGCTTTATATTTCTCTTGCTCTTTGCGTATTGACTGACAAGAATACGTGGTTGACTGGTGGAGAACTATTCTGATATTATGCGTTCTTCTTTCTGTGTTTAATGAATTTAATGTTTCATGATTTGATTTCGTTTTTGAATTATAATGATTGAATTCTAATAGTATGATAGCTTTCGTTTTGAATTCTTAATGAAGAAAAATAAGAATAAAACTTGAGGATACTCGGTTCTTGTGAACAATCGAGTATTGCCTTACTGTGTAAGCTGCATACAGAAAAGAAAATCTCAATCAATTTTGCTCAAGAACATTATGAAAGCTTTCCATTAATATTTGGAAGTTAGAAGGCATCTTGAATTCTGCCTTTGAGTCAGATCTTGCAATACTTTTTCAGCGATTATAACAAATGAGGCTGGAAAAGATCAAGGGTTCTGTGGGTTTTACCATAAATAATTAGATATTGTATTGTTATACTTCCTACTTGCTGTGTGTTAATTGCTGTTTTGGTATCTTATGCCGCCTTATCATGCAAATCTTAATCTTTGGTCCTGTAAGATGATTAGGTACTAGTTGTAAGACTGTCGAAAATTGAAGTGTTGATCCTTTTCATCTGAATCTTTTGCAGAAGCCTATGATGCGCTTGATCCAAATGGCAATATCACAATAAAATGGGACATAATAAACTGGACACCAGATGGCTATGTTGTAAGTTCTTGTTTTTCTAAATATCCAGTATCCAACTCACTTGAATTTTATATTTAATAGGTTGTTTCATTTGGCTGTCGCAGGCTGTGGTTACAATGTATAATTTCCAGCAGTATCGCCATATTCAATCACCAGGTTGGACCTTGGGGTGGTCATGGTCAAAGAAGGAAGTAATCTGGAGCATGGTAGGAGCTCAGACTACAGAGCAAGGGGATTGTTCGAAGTTCAAGGGGAACATTCCACATTGCTGTAAGAAGGATCCTACAGTTGTTGATTTAATGCCTGGCACTCCTTACAACCAGCAGATTGCAAATTGCTGCAGAGGGGGAGTAATGAATTCGTGGGCTCAGGACCCTGCAACTGCAGCAAGCTCATTCCAGCTCAGTGTAGGTGCTGCAGGAACGACTAACAAAACTGTTAGGGTGCCAAAAAACTTCACACTGAAAGCTCCAGGACCTGGATATACTTGCGGACCTGCAAAGATTGTGAAACCAACCAAATATATCACTCCTGATAAAAGAAGAGTCACCCAGGCTCTGAGTAAGTTTGTTGCTGAAGGCTTTTGCAATTGCTTAACAGTTGATCTGTGACGAATCTGCAACTTGATATATCCATTTTTGGTCCCTGATAGAACATAGTGACTGATACTACGTCAGTAGGACTCACAATATGAGCTGTGGTGTTATAGAAGCTAATATTATTTCTTAGGTTTTCAAATGAATTCTAGCTTTTCCTAACCCCACCTGCTTCCTTTTTGACAATGTTTTGCAGTGACCTGGAATGTTACTTGCACATATTCACAATTTTTGGCTCAGAAGACGCCAACCTGTTGTGTTTCTCTCTCGTCCTTTTACAATGACACGATAGTAAGCTGCCCAACTTGTGCTTGTGGCTGTCAAAACAACATAACAGAACCCGGGAGCTGTGCGGAGTATGTACTCTCATTGATCCCTTTGTTCACATCTCCTCCATCTCCTTCTCATTTGTTTTTTCACTCAGTCCTAGTTTGTTCTGATTTTTTCCTTTGATGGTTATTCCGCAGTTCCAATTCTCCATTTTTAGCTTCAGCTGTTTCTGGTCCTGGCAAATCTACCAATGCTCCACTTCTCCAGTGTACTAGCCATATGTGTCCAATACGAGTTCATTGGCATGTTAAACTCAACTACAAAGAGTACTGGCGTGTGAAGATCACAGTCACGAACTTCAATTACAGGATGAATTACTCACAATGGAATTTAGTTGTGCAACACCCAAATTTTGATAATCTCACCCAGATTTTCAGCTTTAATTACAAACCGTTAACTCCTTATGAAGGCTTAAGTAAGTGTACTCATTTTTTTAGTTTATAGTATGTCATATAACTTTCCAATAATACTATTTTTTTTTCTAACAAATATTATGTGTTTTGCAGATGATACTGCCATGTTATGGGGAGTGAAGTTCTACAATGACTTTCTCTCAGAAGCTGGTCCTCTTGGGAATGTTCAGTCGGAGTTGCTATTCAGAAAGGATGCATCAACCTTTACATTCGAAAAGGGATGGGCCTTTCCTCGTAGGATATATTTCAATGGTGATAACTGTGTCATGCCACCTCCAGATTCATATCCTTGGTTGCCAAATGGCAGTCCTGGGCAGACCTTTTCCTTCCTTGGTCCAGTGATGGCGATGTTTGTGTCTGTTGTTTTACTACTGGTTCACACATGATGATTCATCTCAGCCAGGACTCCAAAACCAATGGGCTCCGGCATGTAAGAGATCCCAACAGGTTTCGACAGAACTGAAGCTTATGCAATCCGGTTGCTGTGATTAATGTGTTGGTTTTTAAGTAAACATGCTGGAAGGGTATCCGGGTGCGCTATAGCCTTCGATACAGAATTGTCCTGATTTTATTTATTTTATACGTTGAGGTTTAGAATTGCTGCATATTTTTTTTTGTTCAGAGTTAGTTCTTTTCTGTAATTTTATTTATATTATACACCTCATCAATTTGTTTGTGGAATGTCCAAGATCGTTGAAAGCATTGTAATGAAGAACTTCATGCAGAAATGATTTGATATATGGATATGTTCCCAGAATTATGTCTTCATAAATTTTACTTCCACTTTCTCATGCATGCAGCATCTGTAATAAACTTCTGTAGTATGGAAAATTTTGTTTGCAAAATATACTCTCCTCAGATATGGAGGAGTCTAATCTGCAAATTAGACACCAAGGTTGACTCCAAAAATATTGCACATTTCAAGATTAGCTATGCGTGTATAGATTATTTATTGACAACCTCATGCATCTCTACTGAAAGGTTCCTAAAATTGAAATCTCACACTCTGACAATATCCCTATTTATCTCCAAGAAATTATGGTTGTATTGTATATATACCTGTCATAGAAGACAATGTAGGCATCCAGTCTTTGAAACCAACCTCAAAATCTTCTGGTTCCCCAGAGGAAAAATTATCAGAAAAGGAACAGCATCCCCAAGAAAACTGAAGATGCCACTATAAAAAATGCAACAGGATCTGCAGAAGCAGAGTTTGGTAAAAATGGGTATGTATCAGGTGGAGGCAGCAAGCATTCATCACCATTGAAGTAAACTTTTCGAGGAAATGCCCAGCCCTGCTTGAAGGAAAATGTTTCCTTGTTCTTCTGCAGAAGCACCTCAGACTGGACATTTCCTTCAGGTCCAGCTTCCATTAACAGGTCATTGTAGTACTTCATGCCATAAAACATGCCTGTGTCATCTGCACACAGTTCATTCAAATTCAACTTTATTACCAGGAATCATTTCAGGTTTCTGATACCTGAAATCATTTCAGACAATTTAGTTTGAGGCAAGTTGACCTATTCATCATCTGCATATAAAAAAGGTTCTCAAACACTTACTTATAGATTCGTATGGGACAAGAGGCTTGTAATCAAAGCTGAAGACTTGGGTAACCTTGTCGAGATTGGGATGCTGTGCAACCAGTGTCCATTGTGTATAGTTCATTCGGTAGTTAAAATTAGTGATGGCAATCTTCACACGCCAGTAGTCTTTGTAGTTGAGCTTCACATGCCAGTGCACACGTATAGGGCACATATGATGTGTGCATTGCAGCAATGGTGAATTGTCCTTCTTTGGCGTGTTTATTCCTTTCCTGTGTGCTTCCTTTGAATCACTCCTGCATTTCCATAGTTATATTTCTGAATTAAATGTATACCATTTTTTACGCATCTTGATTTGGTAGAGAAGGATAATATATGAAGATCATCATGCTGACTTTTTTCAATTGCAGGGCTGTGAGGAAACTGGTTAAGGTGCTTACATAATACAGTTGTTTTTGTTTTGGCATCCACAAGCGCAGGAGGGACAGGGAGTTATTGTTTCGTTATAGAAAGTTGAAAAGGAAACACAGCAACTGGGATTCTTTGATGCAAGAAACTGTGAGTAAGTGCAGGTCACATTCCATGTCACTGCATAAAAATGAGATGTATAATAGGTAAAACCTCGTTAAAGCACCATGGAAATTCTAGACATTTATGGTTACCATGAAATGTTGAATGAGAAACATGAATGACTTACTCAGAGCTTGAGTTTTTCGCCTGCGATCAGGTGTGAGGAAGACTGTGGAAGGTACGATTTTTGCAGGGCCACAGGTGTATCCAGGGCCAGGACCAAGCAGAGTGAAGTTCTTTGGCAGTTTCACTGTCTTGTTTGAAGTCCCAGCAAGGCCAACACTTACCTGAAAAGCAGAGATTGAGGCTGCTGGATCTTGTCCCCACGAGGCCATCACGCCTCCCTTGCAACAGTTAGTGAACTGCTGGTTGTAAGGGACTCCAGGGAGCAAGTCAACCACTGTAGGGTTCTTTTTGCAGCAATGAGGTATGTTTCCTTTAAACTTTGAACAGTCTCCTTGTTCAGTGGTTTGAGCTCCTACCATTGACCAGATTACTTCTTTTTTGGCCCACTGCCATGACAGAGTCCATCCGGGGCTATAGATGTGGCGATACATTTGGAAGTTACTCATTGTCACAACTGCCTAGAAGATGTAATTGGAAGTTACTGGCATGTCTTAGGATAAATTCAATCAGAATCTTACTTTCCTTAAAAGAACAATTTTATTAACATAATTAAGAATGTTCCAATGGTACTCACCACATAACCATCCGGTGTCCAAGACATGACATCCCATTTGATTGTTATGTTCCCATTTGGATCCAACGGATCGTATGCAGCTAATACCATGAAGCAGAATAAAAAAAATAGAAACAACTCTGAAAATGGTAATCAATTAATCTCTAATCTTCACAGCTTATTCCTGGAAACTTACCTGTACAAGATAACAGCATGAGAAACAGAATGGCTGTGAATGTGGAGTTCAGTTCCAGGAACGAATGACATTGCTGTCTCCAGCGATGATCCTTTTTCTCGAATGCATTTTCCCGAGATGGGCAAGAAGCATTAGAGGATTCCATGGCATGAAGTTTGCTAATCACAAAAGAATCTGCTACTGCCATGGAGTTATAAAAAGACATGCAAACACAAACACAAAACAACTACCTTTCGAAATGTCTCACCAACTACCTTGTTAGGTGCCTCATGGTGATACTTTCACTTCATCTGTCTGATAATTTTCCTCTAATATAAATGCACATCACTTGCACCTTTTTTTTTTTTTCTCTTTTGGAAAATATGAAATTGAGTTGCTGGATCTTGAAGAAAAACTTAGATGAGAATGGTGTAAAAGCCAATGGGCAATATTATGGGAGATTCTAAGAGATTTTGAACACAACATCTCGATGATTTCTCCCTTCAGATATACTGGTTGTGTACATACGTACATACATCCATTCACATGTGTGTAGAAAAGCTAAATTCAGCTTCCAAGTAATATGTCATGTCAGTGTTTGAGCTGCTTAAAGTGCAAGCCTTCTTTTTGCACTTAATTTTTCCACTTCTTACTCTTGTTCCCCCTTTTATTCAATCAAATAACCAATCATCCTTTGATGTATTCTCAAATATGAACTAACATAAATTCCCATTGATCAATGATGGTTAGAAAATAGAACCCAGACAAGATTGTCAATGAGAATACTTAAGATGTCATTTAAAACCAATTTATTGATCAAATTGCAGAATAGATAACCAAGTAGTAAAAAAAACATTATCCCGAAATAAGTAAAAAAAAGTAAATTTTTCAGCAAAAATAAAATTTTTGTGTCAGGTTTTATATCTAAAAGTAAATATATTTCACAAAAAAAAAAATACATAAAACATTTTTTTTTACGTGATATAGTAATAAAACAAGTTAAATTAGTAATTTTGCAACAAAAGATTAAATTCTCATGCCAATCCAAACTAAATCAAATTTAAATGTGAAATAGAGAAAAGAATAAGGGTGAGCATATGAGTCAAGTGGCATCTCACTATCTGATTAAGATAACCCAACTATATATGCACAAAATGTGATTAATACATAGACTTGAGCAGGTTTTGTTGTTGAAATAGAGAGAAGTTTTTTATGGAATTTCTATCATGAGTTCGGATTTGCTTCACTAATTTTGGCATAGAAATCCATGGAATTAAATAACTATCTGCCAATTAAATATCAGCTCCATAATAGAAATCTTTGTCCAAATGAAGAGTAAATAGATAAATATACTCTTTATGTTACTCCTGATTATATTCATAAATTTGATAACATCTGTTCAAAATAGTTTGAGCCAGCTAGAGCTTGAGGATTTCTTGATCCCTACATGCATAAATCATAATTCATAATAAATTTTAGATCACTTTTAGGGCATGATAGAACTGGATCAAAACATATTTATTCACATATAAATCTGGAGAAAGTAAGGAAAGGAAAAGAATTCAATTTATTTTCCTTCCCTGAATTGCATATTCAAGAGTAAAACAATTGTTTTTACTACCATATTTGGTATTTTAAGATATAACAAAGCATTAATGTAAAAAACCCAACCGGGTGTGGATTAAAATTTTTAATGCTTTCAATTTTTTTTGTTTTGTTATTTATGTAAAGACCATTGGGAATATTTATACATGCAAGAGAGTAAAGGTGGAAAGGTGGTCTCTGGAACCTACCGAGACCACTAGCTGTCCACAACAATCTAACCAATTCAAAAAGCAAAAAAATCTTGGCCCTTCATTTCAGGGTTTCGATCTGGGCGTCCACCTGTCCGATGCCTTGCATCTTACTCTCAATTTTTCACACGTTCCTCAAGATGAAGTCTGTTTACTTTCAGCTTTTCGAGTTTCACACCACTCCTTTAACTCTTCGTGTTTTCTTGTTGTAGATGCTTCATCTTAAACAGAAGTCAGTGATGTGTTGAGGTCCCCAAAGATTTCGTGAGCAGATCAGCGAGTTGTTCTCTCGAGGTGATGTGTTCCGTTTTGACGAAGCCTTTTCATATCTAGTTGGGAACTATGTAACAATCAATGTCGGGGTACTTCGTTCGTTCATGGAAGACCAGGTTAGCTGCAATGTGCTCAGTGGCTTTGTTGTCACAGTTCAATATTATGGATAAGTGAGATACTATTTGAAAATCTCGAAGGAGGTAAGTTATCCATTGAACCTCACACAATGTGGATGACATACTTATGTACTCAATTTCTGCGGAAGACTTACTCACCGTGGTTTGTTTTTTTATTTTTCAGGAGATTAGTGCTGACCCGAGGAAGATACAAAAGCCCGTGAGAGATTTACGGATCATTGGACACGATGCCCAGTCCGAGTCACAAAAGGCTTAGACTTTAAGGCCATTTCTTCTCAGGAAGAAGATGCCTTATTCTGGATATTGCTTTAAGCAGCTAACAACATGTAATGTAGCATCGAGATGCGGCTGTTTAGGCTGTTGCATGAACTGACTAAGATGTTGGGTGGAGTATGTTATGTCGAGTTTGGTATAACAAACGGCCAATTAGACATCTGTATCTTTCCGGATCTGATAAGATTTCTCCTTTTTTTACATTTAGTTTTAGTCCGGAAGGCAAAGGAAAGTGGCTTCCTTTTGCGTTTTCCATTCTTATATCTTGTAAGATATCTTTGACATATTTCCTTTGGCTGATGTAGATCCCTTCTTTCGACCTGGCTATCTTAACTCCAAGAAAGTATCTTGCTTGCCTGAAGTCCTTAATCGTGAAGGCTTCATTCAAGGCACTTTTGAATTTACAAATTTATTTGTCATTAGGGTCAGTAACAAATAAGTCATCTACGTATACTACAATTGCAATATAGTTTTCATTTGTTCCTGTTGTGAATAGACAGTGGTCAGCTTCTGATATGGTGAAGCTGATGGATTATAGCTTTGAAATAAGCTATTTGTTCCATTAACGACCTGTTTGTTTCAGTCCGTACAAGCTTTTGGTTAAACGATAGACTTGCCCTTCACTGGCCTTAGAGTAGTTCTGTGGGGATTTTAGGTATAGCTCCTATTCTACAAATCCATGTAGGTATGCATTATTAATGTCTAACTGATATACTGGCCAGTCTCTTGTGGCTACCACGATCAGAAATAGTCAAACCATGACTATTTTGGCCATCGATGAGAAGCTGTCATGATAGTCTATGCCGAATTCTTGATTGTAATCCTTAGCAACGAGCCTTGTTTTATTTGTCAACTGATCCATTAGTATTATAATTTATTATATGCACCCATTTTGAGTTAATTGCTTTCTTCCCTTTTGGTAGTTCTATTAGTTCCTAGGTGTTATTGTCTTCCAATACGGACAGCTCGGCTTGCATGGCCTCAACCCACTTGCTGTCTTCTTTTTTTTTGTTTAAAAATTTTGGATTGTCTTTCAGGTTGGCGTAAAATGCAACAGTCTCCCCTTCAGGTGAGTTGATATTGTGTACTTTCCTTTGTTTTTCAACAATAATTACCATGGAATAAGCTCTGTTCACAACAGGCAAAGGTTACATGATTAAAATTTGGTTTCTAACATGATCATATAAGTCATTAAGACCCATTAGAAATTGTATCCGGTTGTCGGTATTGTCGATTTCATTGTGTTGTGTTGCAACATGACAAGTGCAGGCATGTGAGGGCCTTAAGTGAGTTAACTCATACCATAACCTTTTAAGTTTGTAAAATAGGCTGTAACAGAAAGGTTAGACTACGTGATGGAACTTATTTCACACTTTAGTTGATACAGTAAAGTTTCATTACTTTCACCATATCTTTTTTTTTATTTCATTCCATAGGTTTTTTGCTGATGTAGTGAATAAAAAGGCGCTAGCAAGCTCTTTGTTCATCGAGCTTAGGATTTAGGACACCATCATGCTATCTATTTTGTGCCATTGTTTGTATTATGCTGTAACGGGCCCGGAAATTTAAAACGAAATATGTGTATTAAAAAGGTCAAATGCGGAAGCGTAATAAAAATTTTGATTAACATCCCTTACACTAAAACCAAAAACGTGCTCAAAGTATAAAAGAACAAACTAACTAAAAGAGAAACTCGAAAGTAAAAGCTATAAATATAAATACGGAGTCTTTAGGCGTCCCCTTCGCCGTCTTCCTGCGGAACGGGCTCGGGAACAATGTCTTCCTGATCTGAAATGATTAAATAAGGAATGAGTTACACCAGCCCAGTAAAGACATCACACTATCTCTAAAATCCTTTACTATCCACTTACCTCGGTGAAATTCATAAAACAATATACGAAAGCAATAACATTATCATCATCATGAAATCATATGAGCTGTATAACATAATACTTATCACGCCTTTTGTAATTCAATCATTACACAACATATTTTTCCTCATTTACCAGCTTACTAGTATCCATGGGGATCCATAGGGGTCCCGCTACCCGTGAACTCTTAACACTTATAATCAGATTCCAGGGCCGTCCCCATACCCCGTTCGGTATGGGCGCCAAAGCTATAAACCTCAATACCCCGTCCGGTATGAGGGTGAAACGGGCCGTCCCCATACCCCGTCCGGTATGGGCGCCAAAACACGTAAGGTCTCCATATCCCGTCCGGTATGAGAGACCACAATCCTAGTAGGGTTCCCTACGGACCCGGTCCGTCCACTATCTCTCAGGATATCTAGTCAGGCTGACCACATTATACAATTATCAATTTACATAACCTTTCATTCTCCTTTTTCCTCAGTCAGCATCATCAAATCACACACAAACAAGCAAACCAGTAATTTATGCCAAACAAGACAACATACAACATCAGATTCTCAGTCATTCAACCCATAATCAATAAAACAGTGATATATGCACATGAAACTATGAAATGAAAACATCAGACCTCATACTGCATTTAAAAACTGTAAAATAGGCCAAACAACAGCTGACCGACAAACACACCAGACTCGGGCTCCATTAGCGACCTTAAACAATTTTACATATCTATTGATTCATGAAATACCGTTTTTATCATTTATTGAACTTTAATACCGTGATAGGAAATAGGGTGAGAGGTCCTTACTTGTTTCGGGGTCCGAATACGGCTCTACAGTGCGCCTACAGGCTGTCCCTAATTTTTCCTGAATTTTTTCTGGGGAACTGAAAAGCACTACTAGAATCTGCACGTGTCCCAAAAAATTCCAAATTAGACCCAGGGCCCCTTTCGGCCAATATCGCAATTCCGGCACGGCGGCTCCGCCGTGCTCCGGCGCCGGTGCCGCCGCTTGCGGCAGCAATTCGCCTCGGGTTGGCCGTTTTCGGCCGTTTCTGGCCGAATTCGGCCACACTTGCATCGGTCCTTGCGATAAAACAACCCTAGGGCCCTCGGGGGGTCAAAAAATTACGAAAAACCGAAGCTTACCTGCGACGGTGCTCTCGGGTGCGGCTGCTCTCTGGTGAGGTTCGTGTTTTGGTGATTTGGCTCCGATCAACCTGTAGAGAAAGGAATGGTGATCACAGTGATATAAAAATTGTATCAAACGGAGGCCGGGAAGGGCCTCATCAGAGGTAAAAACCGAGAAGGGACGCGGCAGCGCCGCTGGGTTTCGGCCGTGTTTTCCGGCCGTTTGGCCTGGATTTTGGCTCTGATTTGGCCACAGGGGAACTCAGCATTGAAAAACGAGCTGGGGGTATGAAATTTACCTCGATCGGCGGTCGAAAATCTCCCCGGTGCGGCGGCGGGTGGCGGCGGTCGGCTCCTCCGGTTTCTGGTTCGTCTTCTCCGGCGAGGGCAGGCGGCTAGGGTTTTTGTAGTCAAGTGTGGGGGTTTTATTTATACCCTTTTGCCTTTTAATCACAGCCGTCCATTTTGATTAAATCTGGACTGTTCGTACTTGATTGAATCTGGGCCGTCCGTGCGCGTGCATCTGGGCCGTCCGTGCGCATGCTTGATCTGGGCCGTCCGTGCATGCTGGGACGCATCTGGGCCGTCCGATCGCGCGCACGCGGATCGCCCACGTGGCCCGTTCCCGGGTCGACGTGGTCTTGCCACGCGGCAGGTCCTGGTTGGACAGGGCTGCTGACTGGGCCGCTGACGTGGCTACTGACGGGGCACAATTTTTCTAAATTGCGTTTTGACCCCCGGTTTTCGATTTTCTTTTCAAAAATACCCCCATAATCCTAATTTTCACCCATTTTTTCTAAAATCAATTTCAATTAAATCCAGATAATATTTTTACCCAATTTTACAATTATTGTTATTTTTATTTTTATTAAATTAAATTAAATTAAACTAAATAAATCAATTAAAAATTAAAAATTATAAAATAAAATAAATAAAAATAAAATTAATAATAATAATAATAAAAATTTAAAATTATTGGGCGTTACATATGCTACATCAGATTCGGGCTTCTTGCATCTGCCATCAACAAGAGTGAGCTTGTCCTTGGCTCTCAGTGCAATCACCATGGCTCGACTCCAATATAATTAGTTGGAGCCATCAAAGGTGGTTGTGACGAGTTGTATCTTAGGCTGATATGAGTTTAAGAGTGCCAACACATTTGTATTAGGGTTTGACATTAAGTAGTAGAGTGATAATGTAGTATAGTGTAGAAATAAGAAAAATCAGTACTTATTACATATACTACTCTGATACCATGTAAAAAACCCAACCGGGTGTGGATTAATAATTTTTAATGCTTTCAATTTTTTTTTTCTTGTTATTTATATAAAGATCATTGGGAACATTTATACATGCAGGAGAGTAAAGGGGGGAAAGTGGAAAGGTCGTCTCTGGAACCTACCGAGACCACCAGCTGTCTACAACAATTTAACCAATTCGAAAGCAAAAATATCTTGACCCTCCATTTTAAGGTTTCGATCTGAGTGGTCCACCTGTCCGATGCCTTGCATCTTACTCTCAATTTTTCAACAATGAAAACAATAATAACATTAAAAAGAGAGTATATGTTTGTTTCTTTTAAAACATAAAATTCTTATACGATAAATCTTGTCTAAATATAAAATTTTGACTCATCAATATATTTTGAAATATCGTATTTAAAACTTTTCAAGATTACAAGCTAGACTTATTGTATTTTTCGATTATCATTAGACAGAGATGAAATCTGTTGCAGCCCTAATTCTATGTTTACTAACGTATTAATGAAGTCTTTGCAGAAGATGTAAGAATGTAAATCTTATATTTACCCCAGACCTAAATACTTCTTTGGTTGCATATTACTGTCGGTGATATAAATAGTATCTAAAGCTTAAATCAATTTCATCATTTTTTATAACTGGTTTACAGTATTACCAAAGAAAAAAAATATTCTAATTAAATGGTCATGGACGCCTCAAAATCAATTCCTGAAATTATTGGGTTCTTTACTTTTTAAGTTCAATTTTAAATAAAATTGCCTCAATGCATAAACCTAAAACTTTGCCCTAAACTTCAACAAATAAAAACATAATTCTATGAATTAATAATTTAATAACAACTTTTCCCAATTAAATGAAAAAAAAACATATATCTACCCCCAACTAAATAAATCTATTTCTCATAAAATATTTTTTTAAATCAGAACTTATCAGTTAAATCAAATCCCTTGAATATAAAATTTACCCGCTTGGATACGCTTACACAGTTGTACTCAAGGCACGTGCTTAATTAAACAATTTGAGTAATAGAAGTACAACCCAGATCAGCAGACTCAAATCAAATCGGAAAACTAACAGGAATTATTTAAAAGACTCTGGGGCAGTCCAGTAATTTCACTACTTCGGCAAGCTGACGCGATCTCTCTGCTCCTTCCTTTTTCTTCTCCACTCTCGTTTTCTCAAGACGGAGAAAATACCAAACCCCGACTATAGACCCCAATTATTCATCAATCACCAATTTAACAGTCGGCAAATCCTATAAATTTTGTAACAGAGATACATTCAAGATTGATTCTTGTTTCTTTATCTTCTTGAGTGCGAAGTAAGCGAGGGAGGAAGGAAGCTAGGGTTTCTGTGATATTTTCTTTTCGCTTCATGATTAGGATCTATTATACTATTATTTATCGATTTGATCCCCGATTCAAAGCTTCTCCAACTTTAGATTTTAGGCTCATCTCATCATTATTTCCGTTGATAGTAATATAATTGAGAATTGAATCATGGATTTAGATGGACAAGGAGGGGGTAAGCGCGTGTTCCACCGGCTCGGTGGACAACCGGCGCCAGCAGCGGGCACCAAGGGAAAAGTGTGCTTCCATTGGAGGGCGGGCAAGTGCAGTAGACATCCTTGTCCATATCTGCATAGGGAATTGCCGCCACCGAACCCGGCAGCAGCCGTCGTAAACGGGTCGGCTCCCAAGCGGTTCGCTGATGATTCCGGGTTTTCAGGTCGGGGTCATAGGAGAAGCCCGGGGTTTAATGCCAATAATACCTGGGGTAGAGTTGGCGGGAACAGGGCGGTGAGGAAAGCGGAGAAAGTATGTAGCTATTGGGTGCAAGGGAAGTGTGACTATGGCGACGAGTGTCGGTTTTTACATTCCTGGAGTTTAGGGGACAGTTTCTCATTGTTGACCCAGCTCGAAGGCCACAAGAAGGTGATAATTTTGTTCTTCAATTCTCATTAATTCTGTGTTTTTGGTGCTTTTTAAGTGATTTGATGAGTTTGATTCTTTTCTGCTGCGTTTATTTTTATTTTTATTTTCGTTTTAAAACAGCTTGTTAGTGGGATTTCTTTGCCGTCTGGCTCGGATAAGCTTTACACAGGGAGTAAAGATGAAACAGTGAGAGTCTGGGATTGTGCATCCGGACAGGTACTTATTAATTTTCCTTCCATGTTTGTTATTTTCCAGTTAAGTTTGTATTTTCTTTGTCACTTTTAGGAAATAGGAGAAAGTTTGTCTTTGGAGTTGTTTGAAAATGGAATTACCATATACAAAATGCTAAACGTGCTTAATATGTAATGCTTTCGAATGCCGATAAAGAGCACAAGCTAAGGGTTTTTTCTTCCCCCCATAAATTAGGGGTAAATTGTGCTACTTGGGCATCCGGTGTTCAGTTAAAGGATGTTAAGTTTGATGGTTGTTATATGCAGTATTAAGAGTGTGTTTGGTATTGTTTATTTCATGTTTATGAGCACTTTTAAGTGCTTTGTTTGGATCTCTTTGTTTGATAACATACAAAACAAGATGTTTATTTAGTTTCTAAAGTGACTTTTAAGAAAATAAAAATAAGCACCTTATTCTTCACTTTTTAGGTTCTAATTTTTCAGTCTAACAAAATTTATTACTCTCTTAATATCTACTTAAAATTATATATATTTATATGTACACACACAATATAATGTAAATTATAAAATATTTATAATAAATATATAGTCTTTATTAATTGTTTTTTTTCAAAGACTGCTTGTTTTTGTAATTATCATGTTATCTAAACGCACTATGTTTGTTTTTTAGTAAAAACATTTCTAGTTTAAGTGACTTAAAGTACCATATTGCTCTAAGCACATTTCTTTTGAGCAATGTCAAACATCCTATAGGTAAAACCAAAAGGATTAAAGATAATATACAGTAACTTGTCATTTACCGACTGTCATCAGCATGACTTGTTCAAGACGCAGCTCCTGTGTTTACTTTCTTTTCTAGTGATAACCTATCTCATGGCTTACCGGTGTATGGTGCTTTTGTAGTGTATGCATATAATCAATCTTGGTGGTGAAGTTGGTTGCATGATTAGTGAAGGCCCTTGGGTATTTGTTGGTATGCCAAATTTTGTCAAGGTAAGACCAGAATATAATTTTTTGTTTCTGTTTCCCATGGATCATAGGTGTCTCTTAGTTCTGATGGTGTAGTCTTATATTCACTTTTGATTGTGTGTGTATTTGATATATATTTTCTTTCTTTTCGATTGTGATGTTGGTTTTGCAGGCATGGAACATCCAAACTTCCTCTGACCAGAGTCTCAGTGGACCTGTTGGGCAGGTTTATGCTTTAGTTGTGGGTAATGATTTGCTGTTTGCTGGTACACAGGTATTCCAACTGGATAGTTCTTATTTTTCTTTTTAAGTTTGCGTTCTTGACATATTTATCAAATTGCATTTTTCTTTGGGGCTTTTGGTTCTTCCATCAATCCCAAAACCGTGTTTTCCAGTGGGGACTTGGTAATTTTTTTTTTAAATTTTAAATGGAATATGGCATTAATTTTTTGTGGGACATGATAATATTGATCTTCAATGTAAGCTTCAGAATGAATAGTAAGGGACTCTTCTTGGATTATATAATACACAAAAGGCTAGATTTTTACCTTGTGCTTGCCATGGATTATAATTAATTAGAAATTGATTTTATTAGAATTTTAATTTCAATTTATCTCAAGAAAAAATTGGAATTTTAATTTCAATTAAATTTTCAATTACATAGTTAAATGAAATTTTAAGCAGACAGTGTTAATCTTATTAGGACTTTTAGTTAAACAATGTTAGTTTCAGTAGACATTTAGTTGAATTTTTTATTCAATATAGTTTTTAATTGGACTGTTAGTAAAAAATTTTATAAAAAGTTTAACTTTATTGAAAATTTTTAAATTAAAAATTAGTAGAATCGTGTAATAAATGTTTAATTACACAATTGGTAGAATTGTGTGGCAGAAATTTTCATTCCATTAATACAATTGCAACATGTCAGTTTTAATCTCAGTTGCATTTTGAATTAGGCAATTATTAAAATTTTTAGTTATGTCAGATTTAATTTCAATATAATTATTAATTTAAATAGTTAGGTAAATTTTTTAATGTAGGAAAATATTTTTAATTACAGTTAGTAGAATGTTTAATCAGGAAGACGTTAGAATTTCTAATTAGACAATCCTCTCTGATTGTTACTTTGATAACATACATATATTTTCTAAAGAATTACCTTCTTGAATTAGTATTTAACTACCAAATCATAAATAATTGAAAAGGTGTAGTGTAAAGTTTCCATTAATCCTCAATGCCAAATCAAATACTGATGTTGAAATACTGATGTTAGGACCACTAATCGTTGGTGGTTTACTTCCTATTATTTAGGTATAAGATAAATTTAATTGTTATTTAGATCTGTTAAATAAGGAGTTTTTAGTTTGGAAGATATTTGGTTTCCAGCCAGACGACATATTTGATTACGACTTAAATGCATGCGCTAAGTAAGCAGCTTTTATTGGAACATGTTTGATTTCCAAATTTTCAAATATATTTAGGATTTGAATTTATTTATATATTTCAAAATTCATTTGTTTTCCAATAAAAAAATTATTTTAGCGAACCAGTTAATACAATTGCTACACATGCTGATACTTAAATAATAGTATATATGTATAACATAGATTTAGTTTGTGCTGTATGAATCTCCCATAGTAGAAGTTTGCTCCTGCCATTTTATTTCTCTGACTCGTATCTGTGGGCATGTCTGTATCAAGTGTTAATATATATAGGTTTTTTAACTAATTGTAAATTCATTAGTGTAATTAAATTACACCTCCTTGGTGCCATCTTATATATATATATATATATTCTTGTATTTTCCTTCGCAAAAGAAAATGTTGATATTTATTCTGATCTGGTTTTGTAGGATGGTGCTATATTGGCTTGGAGATTTAGTGTTGTCACCAACTCCTTTGAACCAGCGGCATCACTTACGGGCCACAGCCTTGCTGTTGTCTCATTAATTGTAGGAGCTAATAAGCTTTACTCTGGTTCTATGGATCATTCTATAAGAGTAAGTTGGTTTTACTTTCACCAAACATTCTAATTTGTGCTTCCAACTTTTCAAAGGATTGACTTTTTTGTTATTTTTGCAGGTGTGGAGCCTTGAAACTTTGCAATGTATACAGACACTTATGGAGCATACTTCAGTTGTTATGTCCCTTCTTTGCTGGGATCAATTTCTATTATCATGTTCCTTGGATCAAACAATTAAGGTTGAACCTTTGTATGATCATTTATTTGTTTATTTCAATTTTGGGAGGACAGCCACTCTGGGAGGTAGTTTTCAATATTATTGTTTGTGCAGGTATGGGTAGCTACAGAAAGTGGAAACCTGGAAGTTACATACACCCACAATGAGGAACATGTATGTTATACAACAATTCAAGTTCTATAATGTGTTTTGCCTTTCAACATTACTGATTCAACCATGCTAGTGAATATGCGAGAGCTTGAATTTATATGTTGATATCAATGATGGAGTTTGTGTTGGAAATGTATACTTTGACATTATTATTATTACGAATTCCTATTTAGAATTGCAATTGGTCAGATAGTACAGGTTAAATGCATCTTCCATATTTTCTTTATAAACCAGAACTCTTTTACTTTGCAGTCATGTCTCGAAACCAATTCAGACATGATTTTTGATTTGGCTATTAATGAAGACAATTTTTTTTTCTTCTAAAAAAAAAAAATGAAGATTCTTCCTGTTTGCTGTGAGCATCTCATAAACTGTCATAATATCTCCTAAGGTTGCTGAATTGGGAATTTATAACAAAATGTAGAATGGAGTTTAGTTAAAATCTTTGAGCATCTTCCCATTTGTGCAGATGTGAGAATGTTGGTCAAAGCAATCATCTAAACCATAACTTTTCTTCATGATGGTTGATGGGCATGCAAACAGAATTCCATTTTTTTTTTTGTGTTTTAGATCATTTTTAATTTTGATTTTGTTGTCTCTTTTGAGCTATTTTGCATATGAAATTTTGGTAATGTGAATTTTAATGTTTTAATGATACTATGAGTTGCCTGCTGCAGGGATTGCTTGCCCTCTGTGGCATGCATGATTTGGAAGCCAAGCCTGTATTGCTGTGCGCTTGCAATGACAATTCTGTACGCGTCTATGACTTGCCATCGTGAGTTTTTGTCAAAACTCGCCTGCTGTTTTGTTATCTAAGTCCTGAATCATGGGCTGATTGATACATTCCATTTGTCATCCTTAACTGTTTCTCTGTGTTGTTATGGCTTAGGTTTTCAGAGAAAGGTAAAATTTTTGCTAAACAAGAGATACGCGCCATCCAAGTAGGTCCAGGTGGCCTGTTTTTCACTGGCGATGGAACTGGTCTAGTGAGAGTATGGAAATGGTCAGCAGAACCAACTGCTACTTCCTAAGACCAGCACTGATGTCCGTGCTGTTATGTTTCACCATATTTTGTATTTTTTGAAGGGTAATGCCGCCAATTTCAGTTTGCGGGAGGAATTAGAAGTTGAGAATGTCAGTTTTGAGTTTCTAGCTCTAGATATTCAGCAGCATCAAGCCCTTTATTACCTTGCAGTATGCTGTAGTATCTTGTAGCTCTCTTCTTGGCCTCTGAATACATGACATAAGACAACAACAAATCTAAGATATAGTTGACCTTATATTAGTGAGGTTCGTTCATTGATCAGTACCTATTTTCGCGGAAGTCTTGACCTTCTGCTTCTCCTTTGCTGGAATTAACATGAAATGTTAAAATTGTTTGGGAGTTTTGGAGAGTTGAGTCTGCCAGGGTTGAAGTGAAGGCCAGTATGTGAAGGGAAGCAGTGAGGGTAGAAGTAGTGTATATAGATTGGGATTGGGAAGGGAGGATTCGATGGGCTGTGTTTCATTATCATTTTCAGCATGCTGCTTACGGATTAAGTGAAAGAAGACGAGAAGAGATGGTGGTACATACTACTTTCTTGTACTGTTTTAAGTGTAGCCTTTACTAAAGAGTTTGGATTTGGAAACGTAGAATAATTTGGTTGTAACCTTAAACTTGTTATATCTTTTAAGTCAATATAATTTGATTGTGGCTGTACCACGCTCAGTGTGAGCAAAATATGCATTTAGTGCTTTAATCCAACTTAATACGCTACAAATGTTTTATGTTCTCTTAAATTTTAGTAATATTATAAGCGAACTGGGATATGTAATGGGACAGAGGAATGACATTATAAATTTGCCTTTTTAAATTGTACCCAAGGACAAGAGACATCCAAACTTAATTAGAAAAGAAGAGTTTAACCAAGAGATAAGACAGTCTGTTTATTGATAACCTCAGTAATTTATTATACAGACTTTACATGGTATATAAATTTCCTTGGCCTTGGTGTAGAGAGCTCACAGATTGAACATGACCTTAATAGCTTGGCCACCACGAGCACTGGTTTCAAAAGCTTCTTCAACTTCCTTCTGGGTGAACCCAAACCTATGAGTTATGAGTGGCTTCACATCAATCTTACCACTTCTTATGAACTCAATGCACAATGGCCATGTGTTCTTATATCGGAAGACGCCAATCACATCCACCTCCCTGAAGTAGAGTAAAAGAGAGAACTTGTTTGTAAGAAACATATGTGCTTTTGTTGAATATAACAGGAGACTTGATTTAGTACCAAGTCACCATGGAATCCACTAATATTTTTTGTCCGTTATCTGATTTCAGCGGCGGTGATAACATTCTTCAAATCTAAAACCAATGTTATGGTTATGCAACACATTGTTAAGCTTAATCTGGACTTCTGTTTTTCTACTTCGCTCCCCATTTATTCATTACTTCCAAATGACAATTCAAAAACCAAAACTTACCATTTTCTTCCTAAACATTCACTCCGTCTGCCCCCACCCTTCTACAAAATTATCCTAAAGAATTCCTGGGTTCCTAATTGTTGATATCAAATTCATATGAATTTACTTTTATCATGACTATAATTAAAGAAGATAAAGATGAGGTAGACAATATACCTTGCAGCAGATGGAGTGAGCGGCACAGTCATCTCATTGTGGCCCATACCAACAAGGCACACTTTGCCACCGGAACAAGTGGCACTAAGGGCTGTTGACATAGTTTTATTAAAGCCAGCACAATCAAACGTCACATCCACTCCAGCTCCCATAGCTTTATGTATCTGTTCCACTTCTTCAGCTATGTCCTGTTAAGTGTAAATGTATCAGAGAATGGGTAAATATTGACACCTAAAAGAAGTTAAAAAGACAAATGTTCTTGTACAGTGAACTGAAATTGCCTAAGGCGGTCAAATTGACAGAAAAAGGGTTCAGTGCAAAACATTAACTCTGGAATTCTTTTCCCACATAAGAGAAAAGCTAAAAAATAAAAACTAGGATGATTCCAAAAAGAACTACTAATCTTTTGGTCAAATTTTCCGTGACGGGAAGAACTTAAAAAAGTGAATCAACCTGCATATTTGTTGTAACTTTAACAATTTCATCTGCACCAAGGTCTTTTGCAACAGATAACCTATAATAATCAACATCCACTATGACAATTCTAGGTGCACCAAAAGCACGAGCTGCCATCATGGTGACAAGGCCTATAGGCCCTGCTCCCATGACCAACACGTTTGTCTCTGGACCAATATTTGCTCGGCGACAAGCATGTACACCAACACTTAACGGTTCACACATTGCTCCTTCCTCCAAGCTCATGTTATCAGGCAATTTAAAGCACAGGTCTGCTGGGTGCACCACCTGTTACATGATAGTCATTTTAATTGTTATCTCGTGTTGCTCTGAAGAAAATCTTGCTGAATCAAATAGACCAAAATGATCTGGATTATAATTTTCTGCTTAATTCATTGTGCCAATGGCTGGTAAAAGTCAATCAAAGCAAAAAACGATCACCAACAAAACTTTCAACAGATGCAAAAGGGCAGTTTTGGAAATTTTGGTCACAATAAAGCTCACACCAAACTAGATGCAACGGGATCTCTCAATTCTACCATGCACATGCATTTCAGTTTAAAATAAAAAAATCATCGCGTTCGCCCTTGAAGACTCAGAATATCATTATAAAACAACAATTCTGTGTTGCCAAAACCTTCATAGCTGTTCTGGCTGCTAGGACCATGCCCAAACTTTTGTCTGGCTTTAAGGTGATGCACATAAAATTTTCAGTTATTCAAGAATTTAACAATTAATACACAGGTTTCACACTTAAAGTTGGTTCCCCTAAACATGATGTATTAACATAAAGCTAATCAAACATTCATTAACTTAAACCTCTGGACATAAATTTATTTTGCAGTGTCTTACAGGTTTCAAAATTGATAACAAAAAATTCAGACTTTCACCTAATCACCGTCCATGGAAACAGTCAATTCTCGAGCCATCTATAGTTGATAGAGTAAAAAGTAGTGAACAACATATTTGTACAACTGCATAAACAATGTTCAACTACTACCTACAATATGTCCAAAGAAAGAGTAAAATATCAAAATGCTACATATAGGTATGCTAACCTGATTGGCAAGAGAACCATGAACTGGTGGAGTGGCAAAAAATTTCATCTCAGGGCAGAGATTGTATCGACCTTCCTTGCAAAGACTACACCGAAAGCAACCAATCCCTGGTTCCAGTGCCACTCGGTCACCAGGAATCAGATGCTTCACCTCACTCCCAACTTCTTCTATGATCCCAGCACACTCATGCCCAATCACCATTGGCTCTTCCACTACGAAATGTGCACATCTCAAGGTCTAGCAATATCCAAAGCAATTAAGAAAAAAACACATATTAAGTTAAAAAACATTAAAAAAGGAAAGGAAGGGGTTGAAGGGGGCACAGTTGAAAGTGATTTATAGAAGTTCACACAAGGAGGGCGTAGTGAATCTTCAAAATTCAGCAGAAAACAGTTATACAGAGACATATATATACACATATTTATATGTGCAAATATTGATGGCTATTTGATACACAAACACACACAAACATATACCTTGAGGTAGTGAACATCACTTCCACATATACCAACTGCCTTCATCCTAACTCTCGCATCATGGGGTCCTAAAAACCCACAAAAATTAGAAAAATATATGACGATTTTCTTAAACAGTGGGAAATTGGGCATCGAGATTTCTGATCGAGAGTTTAAAAAATCCATCAACGCAAACAACCAGAAATTAAAGAAACAGAACCGTGGGGGTAGATGTTCAGAAAGATGCTTGAAGAAGATGAAACAATCAAGTACCAAGAGCAGGAAGATTGAAAGGTTGGATCTTGAGCGTATTAATACCAAGAAGCCAAGCAGCCATGTTGTCTCCATGTTCTTCCTCTCCATGAGACTTCCCTCCTTTACCCATTTTCTCCCCTCGGTACTCACTCGCGCTAGGCTGCCAACTATAACCAGTGAGCGGCTGGATGGGCAGAAAATGATTCTCCTCTGTGAGGCCCACCCTTCTTTATTTGGTGTTGGGGAACTGATTGATCCTAAATCCATCATATCTTCTCTGCCATCTATTTTAAATAAAAGTTCATTGTATTATTAGATTTTTTTTTTTTTTTGATGGACTGATAACAAATTACTATTAGATTTTACTAGGATAAATTTTTTTTCAAAATTAATAACATTGTATACAATCATTAACTGTTAATTTAAAAATAATATGTAAAAAGATAAACGTGTATTGTATATTAAGATTTCCGATTTAAGAATTAAGTGTTGAAATATATATATATATATATATATATATGTAGATTCTGTTTTAGAGTAATTTAATGTTAAAAGTTATCAAAATTTTTAGTTTCACCTTAACAGTTGTTTGAAGTTTAAACATATACGTTGTAATGTTTTATCTCATTTAAGTTAATTCTATTATTGTTATTATTTATTTTTTATATTCTAATTATTTAATCTATATATATATATATATGTGTGTGTGTTAGATATAATTCATTTATTTAAGGTATGACAAAATCAATCCCAATCTTTCATATTTAATTTCAAAAAATTCATAATTATAATGTTTATTTATACTTAATAAAAAATATGTAATATAAAATTAAGAATTTATTTTTATTTTAAATTTATATGTTACATCTTCCCCATTATTCAAATGGCTTCCACCTCCTCTGAGGACTTGGAAACAGACATGATAGGATACCAGAATAAATACCTTACACTACGTGAAGTATTCGATGATGAGGAGGACGATCGAGGATCTAGGTATGTCCCAGCATCTGCCTCACAACGGTTGAAAAAATAAAACTGTGGAAACTTTGGCCATTTACGCTGATCATCAAGCTGTTTAGAAAGTCTGTAGGCTTCTAATATTCTGAACAGAAACTTCATTAGTTATGGCAGACCATGGGGAATATTCCCTACGTGGAAAGATCCATGCAGCAATCGAAGATACCAAAAAGCCCACCGCATCGTGCAAGATTTCCGATTGAAAATTGCCATATTGGACTGGGAATGGGAACAAAAATGATATGGAAACTGCAGAGATAAAGGACATGGAAACTGAAGCACCAGAGTTGGACACCTATATAAATCTCTAGAAAAATGAGCCTGTGATGGTGATTTATAGAGTTTCCCAACCGGTGCAAATGAGGGAGAAGAAACAGCTGGCCAAGAGACAGAGCAAGACTTCAAAACTAAAAAAGCCCTTAGCTATTAAATCCAAGCCTAGGCAGGTAAATTCGAACTCAAAGCCCAACAAGAGACTATAACTAATGGGACGAAATTAGAGTTACAGTCTTAGAAATGGACCAGGAAAAAAGAAAATGAAAACTTATTTCACAATAGACTGTCAACATACATTCACACTTCCTTTTAAACTCAACTAGCTAAGGTTGATTGGTTATCTACATAAATTCACTTAGTTACATATTTCTTTCTCTTCATCTCCCAAATTACAAGTTAAAATAGTTTTTGTAGGGGTTACATGTTGAACATAACCTTAATGGCGTGACTGCCACAAGCACTGGTTTCAAAAGCTTCTTCTACCTCCTCCTGCGAAAACCCAAACCGATGAGTTATGAGCGGCTTCACGTCAACCTTACCACTTTTTATCAACTCAATGCATAATGGCCATGTGTTCTTATATCGAAAGACGCCAATCACATCCACTTCCCTGAAATTTTCACCAACTACTTAATTAACAAGAGTTATTAAATAATATGATTTCAAAACTTTAAATATTTTTTATTATTTATATAAAAATTACTAACAATAATACGTTAGTATTATACAACTTATAATCTAAAAAGACAAAATAAAAAGTGTACCTTGCTGCAGCAGAAGTAAGAGGGACAGTCATTTCGTTGTGGCCTAAGCCGATAAGACAAACTTTGCCACCTGAACTAGTGGCACCAAGAGCTGTTGAAATTGTCTTATTAAACCCTGCACAATCCAAAGTCACATCTATTCTTGCTCCCATTGCTTTCTTTATTAGTTCTACTTTTTCATCTACGTCCTGTTACAAATACAAAATCTAAGTGAAATTATATTTATTGTACCTAGAAATATATTGGTTTCACATTCAAAAAAAATAATGAAATTATATTTTATAAATATTTAAGTCATTTGTTATTAATAATAATATTTTTTTTATTAGTGTTCTCCGAAATCAGAAGAAAAGAACTAATTGTATATCGATTTACCTGCATATTTGGTGTGATCTTAACAATCTCATTTGCACCAAGGTCCTTTGCAATAGATAATCGGTAATCATCAATATCCACAAGGACTATTTTAGGCGCTCCGAAAGCACGAGCTACCATCATACTAACAAGCCCTATAGGCCCAGCTCCCATGATCAACACATTTGTCTCCGGACCAATATTACCTCGATAACAAGCATGGACACCAACACTTAGTGGCTCACACATTGCTCCTTCCTCCAAGCTCATGTTATCAGGCAATTTAAAGCACAGGTCTGCTGGATGTACAATCTATTATATGAAAATCATTAGCTATCCAAAAGAATCTTTTTCAAGTAGAGCCAAATCATTGTTTGGCTAATCTGCACCACATCTAACTAAGTAACTGTTGGAGTTATCTACTTTATTTTTTACTTGGTCAAATAACACCTGTTCCTATTCTGTAGGATTTGTTAGTAAAATTCTGAAGTTTATTAGTGTTTTACGGAGTCTTATGTTTGTTTACTTTATCCCTCTTTTTTAGTAGATAGATGTTAGTTATTAACTCTATAATTAGAGCACCTGATTGTAACGTTAAGCAGCAGTAGAATAAAAGGTTCAGCTCCATTTTGATCTTAATAACACTTGCTCCATTTTATTCTTAGTTAACACTGGTATCAGAGCTGGTCTGCGAGTGAAAGTGAGTCAAACACTTGTGAGGGTAAGAGTGAGTGAAACACAAGATAGTGGTAGTGAAGGAGAACCCACAACTTGCAGCAGCTGCAACCTTCAATATACTGTGATAGTATATGGCTTTAGCAGAAAACTTTGTGCAACCAGCTATCCTGTGTTTCGATGGTCACTATGGCCATTGGAGCATGCTTATGGAAAATTTTCTAAGGTCAAAAGAATACTGGGGTGTTGTTGCATCTGGTGTAACAAAACCAGAAGCAGGGGTCTCACTGACTCAAACGCAAAAAACAGATTTGGAAGCTCTAAAGCTAAAAGACCTCAAGGCTAAAAATTATATCTTCTAAGTTATTGATCGTTTAATATTGGAGACAATTCTTTGCAAAGACACCTCCAAAGAAATCTGAAATTCTATGAAGAGAAAATATCAAGGATCAACGAGAGCGAGAAGGCAGCAGCTTCAAGCGCTTCGTTCGGAGTTCGAATTACTTCGAATGAAGCAAGGAGAATCTGTTACAGACTATTTTTCAAGGACAATGGCAATTGTCAACAAAATGCGGATCATGGTGATAAGATGGATGATGTTGCAGTCATAGAGAAGATTCTTCGGTCTATGACCCCAAAATTTAACTTTATTGTTTGTTCAATTGAAGAATCAAAAAATTTGATGAACTGACAATTGATGAATTACAAGGATCTTTGACAGTTCATGAGCAGAATATAAACTTCCAGGAAAAAGAAGAACAAGCATTAAAAGTCTCAACTGAAGGAAGGTCCTCAACATTCAATAAAGGAAGAGGCAGAGGAAGAGGAAATAAGGATGACGCAAATCATCGAAATCAACAGCAAGATAGACAACCACAAGAATACCAAAGAAGAGGAAGAAGTAGAGGACGAGGAAGAAGTCGAGGAGGCCATTACTCAACTACTAATACAATCAGGTCAGCAGATAAATCTAATGTTGAATGTTATAGATGTCACAGGTATGGCCACTACAAATCCGAATGTCGAACCAATATATCCAAAGGGCTAGGAGAGAAGTCAAATTTTGTAGAAGCTGAAGAACAAGAAGAGATATCCTTGTTGATGGTTAGTCATGGAAAGGAAATGAAGAACATGAATTTATGGTATTTAGACACAGGCTGCAGTAACCACATGTGTGGAGACAAATCTGCATTTTCGAAAATGCACGAATCATTTAGAGATGATGTAAAACTTGGAAATAATTCCAAAATTTCTGTGATGGGAAAAGGAAAGGTAACTGAAGAATTTGAGAATAAGAAATAACTCCTCTTTCTTCTCACTATTTATACATCGATAATCAGCAACATTTTATAGGCAAAGGAAGGAGGAAAAAGACAAAAAGTTAACAAACTTCCCTAGTGAAAGGGAAAAACAACACAACCTGGCAGTAACCATTTTGTTATATTGCCATGTTGTAAAAGACATAAAAAAAAAAGAAAATACTGAAAATAATTCTACACTCCCCCTCAATCTAGGTTACATAAATGTTTAGTAAGTCTAAATTGAATGTTAATTCGTTGAAGAGTCCTTTGGGAATTGTCTTTGTTAAAATATCTGTAGTTTGCTGATTAGTAGGAACGTGGAGTATTGTAATGGTCTGATCTTCAATCTTCTCCCTGATGAAGTGCCTATCTATTTCCACGTGTTTACTTCGATCATGATATACCGGATTTTTAACTATGCTGATTGTTACTTTATTGTGCACCATACTTTCATTGGAGTAGTAATCAAGAATTTCATTTCCATTAGAACTCTTTTTAACCAAATTCCCTCACATATTCTATGAGCAAGTGACCGAAATTCAGCTTTTGTGCTACTTCGTGACACAACAGTTTATTTTTTACTCCGCCAAGTTACTAAGTTTCCTCAAACATAATTACTATACCCAGACGGAGATCTTCTATCAATTATAGAACCCGCCCAATCAGCATCTGTGTAGATTTCAATATTCCTGTTCATTATTTTTTGGAAAAATAGTTCTTGTTCTGTAGTTTTCTTAAAGTATCTTAAGATCCGATATACCATATTCATATGAACATCAGTAGGTTGGTTCATGAATTCACTTACAGTACTTACAACAAAACTGATGTCAGGTCTAGTATGAGTAAGATATATAAGTTTGCCCACAAGTCTCTGATATCTTTCTTTATCAACTAGCTTGCCTTTTGTAAATTCAACTTTTGTAGTCGTTTCCATGGGATTTTCTGCTGGTTTACACCCAAGCATCCCTGTTTCTTTTAGCAGGTCAAGAACATATTCCTTTGTGACACAGATATCCCCTTTTTAGAACGAACAAATTCCATTCCCAAAAAATATTTGAGTGCTCCAAGATCTTTTATTTTAAACTCTGTGGCAAGAAAACTTTTGAGTTTTTGAATTTCCTCTATGTTATTACCTGTTAAAATAATATCATCAACATAAACAATTAGGATAGCTTTCTTACCAGAGGCACTGTTCTTGACAAACAAAGTATGATCAGACTGATATTGCTCATAGCCCATATGTCTAACTGCTTTGGTAAATCTGTCAAACCAATCTCTCGGAGATTGTTTTAGACCATAGAGTGCCTTTTTGAGTTTGCATACCTTATGAGTTTCATATGTGGTCTCAAGGCCTGGAGAAACTTCCATATATACTTCTTTTTCTAAATCTCCATTGAGAAATGTATTCTTTACATCAAGTTGACAGAGAGGCCAATCAATATTAGAGGCAAAAGAGAGTAATATCTAGATAGTGTTGTGCTTAGCCACTGGAGCGAATGTTTCCTGATAGTTTATCCCGTAGGACTAAGTGAAGCCTTTAGCTACTAGACGAGTTTTGTACCGATTCACACTTCCATTAGGATTATATTTTATAGTAAATACCCATTTGCACCCAACTTTATGTTTTTCCGGTTAAAGTTCTATCAATTCCCAAGTCTTGTTCTTTTTAAGGGCCCTAATCTCTTCTTGAATAACACTTCTCCACATTGGCAATGCAAGGGCTTCATGAATGGTTTTAGGTTCAGTGGGGTTGTCATCAAGTTTGCTTACATATGCATGATACTTTGAAGACAAGTTGCTGAATGAAATGTAATCTTGTATAGAGTGTTTAGTACAAGATCGAGTTCCTTTCCGCAAAACAATAGGTAACTCAGTATCATGATCAATAGTGGTAACCATATCAGAAATTGTGTCTGAAAGCTCATTACCTGATGTGTTCTTATTGCTTGAAACTGGAATAGACTCATAGCAATGTGTAGTTGGTTCAGAATCTTTATTAGCTGGAGTTTTGTGTCTCCTAATATGGATAACTCTTTGTTGATAATAGTAGATATAAGTTCAGGTTCAAACTCTTTGATACTGCTTTCAGGAAAATTTGATGAGGACTCGGGAATAGTGAGGGGAGAAAAGGTGAGAGCTGGTATACTTATATCCCATACTTGATATTCCTGATTAGGACTCTCCCCCTAAATATCAGTAGTGGGATAGAAGGACTGATTTTCAAAGAAAGTGACATCTATAATGTTCTAGAAACGATGGATCTTGGGACAAAATATTTGTATCCTTTTTGACTTGGTGAATATCCAAGAAAAACATATTTAATGGCCTGTGGGTCAAGTTTACCCCTAAGGTGAGTATGAACATGAACATAAGCGGAACAATCCAAAACTTTATAGAAAAGAGTATGAAGAATATGAGATTGTGGAAAGACCCTGAAGAGGATATCATAGGGTGTTCAAAATGAGAGAGTTCGGGAGGGCATACGGTTTATCAAGTATGCAACAGTGAGAACAGCCTCTCCCCAAAGAAATTTTGAAATGTGGGTAGTGAACATGATTGATCGGGTTACTTCAAGAATGTGTATATTTTTTCGTTCAGCTATGCCATTTTGTTGTGGAATATTGACACAAGAACTTTGATAGATAATGCCGTGGTCAGAAAAATATTGGTTCAAAGTAGTTTCAAAGTATTTACACTCATAAAGTGTTCAAAATGAGAGAGTTCGGGTGGGCATACAGTTTATCAAGTATGCAACGGTGAGAACAGCCTCTCCCTAAAAAAATTTTAGAATGTGGGTAATGAATATGATTGATCGGGCTACTTCAAGAATGTGTATATTTTTTCATTCAGCTATACCATTTTGTTGTGGAATATTGACACAGGAACTTTGATAGATAATGCCGTGGTCAGAAAAATATTGGTTCATAGTGGTTTCAAAGTATTTACACCCATTGTCTGACCTCACTATTTGGATGTTGGTGTGAAATTGATTTTGAATCATAATGTGAAATTTTTTAAAAATTTGGCCAACTTCAGATTTTTCTTTCATGAAAAAAATCTAGGTAATTCTAGTGTGATCATCAACAAAAGATACAAACAATTTTATCCTGATAATATTAGTGACCCGAGAGGGACCCCATACATCACTATGAATTAATAAAAATTATTTTGTGGGTTTGTAAATTGAACTGGGAAATGAATTTCGAATATGTTTGGACAGCTGACATACTTCACATTGAAAGAAAGTTGGATTTTCATTTCGAAATAAAGTAGAAAATAGCTTTCTCAAGTACACGAAGTTAGGATGTCCTAAACGGTAATACCATAACATGATAGGGCATTCCATATTTAAGTTGTTTACAGATTCAGAATTAGTACATATTGTATTATGAGTTTGTCTATTAAGAGAAGAGTTGTTAATTTGCAGTAGATAAAGCCCGAATCCATACTAGCATTGCCAATCGTCTTTCTCGAGTCCAAGTTTTGAAATTCACACAATTTAAAGTTAAATGTAGCCACACAATTCAAATCCTGTGATAATTTACTTACTGACAGGAGATTGCAATCTAAATTTAGAACATATAGCACAGAGTACAAAATTAACTTGGGTGTCAGTGCAATTATTCTTGTTCCTTTGACCTGGGAGGTAGAGGTATCAGCAATTTTAATTGAGAATTTACTTCTGTACTCACTATATTCCTTGAATAGTGAGATATCTCCAATCGTATGATCGGAAGTACCTGAGTTAATAATCCATATTCCCCTTTTTGTGGAATAAGTTAAGAAACTAGAAAAATTACATTTGTGAGTTGTAAAAGTATTACTGAGAACCAAATTGGGTGAAAATAATTTTTGGAGGAGGCTGATTTGTTCAGGACTAAATAAGGAGCTTTCGATAGAAATGGCTGCAGTGGATCTCTCCTCTGTTGAGACAAAATTGCCCAGATGAATTTCCTCCATTTTCTGCTATGGTGTTTTCTTCTTCTCAGCTGGTTTCTTGTGAAGCTTCCAGCATATTCCTTGAACGTGTCCCGACCTTTTACAGTATTCACACCATGGCCGTCTCTTTCGCTTAGTCACCCGACTTGTGAGAACAGTACCAGTCTTGAGTGAGAGAGATATGCTTTCAGCAGGGTTAGGGTTGAATTGCGAGTCACCCATCATCACTTTCTTCCTGCTTTCTTCGCGTCGCACCTCAAAGAACACCTATATGATGTTCGGGAGAGGTTTGGTTCCAAGGATGCGTCCTCTTACTTCGTTGGGGTTTTTGTTCAGTCCGAAAAGGAACTTGAAGATTCATCTCTATTCTACGATGCTTCGGAATCTCCTGACATCCTCTGGGCAGCTCCAAGCATGTTCCTCAAAAATATCAAGTTGCTGCCTTTTTCGAGTAAGAAAATTATAATATTGAGTTGCTGTTTCTTCTTCTTGGCATAGGTCCTGAAGGCTTGTTTCGATTTCGAAGATGGCGGAAGTGTTGTCGCGAGTGGAGTAGAACTTACAAGCTGCGATCCAGATATCATGCGCAGTCTTATAAAAGAGAAATTTTTTGCCAATCTCAGTGGTCATTGAGTTCACCAACCAAGACATAACAAGATTGTTCTCAACTTTCCATATCCGAGCATTTGGATTATTCGCGGGAGGAGGTGAGAGCTCTTCAATGAGATATTCTTCTTGGCCTTTCCCTCGGATGAACATTAACACCGAGGACGACCATTGAAGATAGTTACTACCATTTAATCGATGGTCAGTAACGAAAGATGGAGCCTAATCAACAAGAGCATAGTTGTTAGGCACCAGAAGGTAAGAGCCCAAAAGAACTTCGGGCGGAGAAGGGGACTACTCATCCATTGCCTATTGAATGCAAGAGGGACGCTGAAGAATTTGGATCAGCCTTGCTCTGATACCATGAAGAATTTGAGAATAAGAAGTAACTCCTCTTTCTTCTTACTCTTTATTCATCGATAATCAACAACATTTTATAGGTAAAGAAAGGAAGAAAAAGACAAAAAACTAACAAACTTCTCTAGTGGAAAGGAAAAAACAGCACAACCTGGCAGTAACCATTTTGTTATATTGTCAGGTTGTAAAAGACAGGAAAAAAAAAGAAAATACTAAAAATAATTCTACAGTAACAATTCAAACTAAAACAGACTCTATTCAAACCATCTCAAATGTGTTGTTTGTTCCAAATCTGAAGACAAATTTATTGAGTGTTGGTCAGCTTCAAGAGAAGGGATATGAAATTACCATCAAAGATGGAGGTTGTTGTATTCAAGACGCAAAATTGGACTTAATTGCCCAAGTTAACATGTCAGCAAATCGACTATTTCCGCTCTATCTCAACAACACTACTCATTCATGTTTCTCAGCAAACTTGAAAGATACAACATGGTTATGGCACTACGGCTATGGCCACCTAAATTTTGGTGGATTAAAGACATTGCAGCAAAAAAATATGGTAACCGGTCTTCCTCAAATTTCATCTCAGCATCAAATTTGTGAAGAATCTGTTGTTAGTAAACAATAACGTAACCCATTTCCACAAGGAAAGTCATGGAGAGAAAAAAACATGCTAGAGCTGATTCACTCCAATATATGCAGACCCATAAATCCGACGTCAAATGGTAGTAAATATTATTTTATAACTTTCATTGATGACTTTAGTAAAAAAATATGGGTTTACTTTTTGGAGGAGAAATCTGAAACACTTTCAGTTTTTAAAAGTTTCAAGATGTTAGTAGAAAAAAAAGCAAACAAGTCTATAAAAATCATCTGCAGTGATCGTAGTGGAGAATATACTTCACAAGAATTTATAAATTTTTGTGAAAATCACAGGATCCAAAGGCAACTTACAGCAGCCTATTCACCGCAGCAGAATGGCATTTCAGAGAGGAAAAATCGGACAATCCCAAACATGGTGCGGACTATTTTGGTGAAGAGTGGCATCTCAAATTTTTTTTTGCCCGAAGCAGTAAATTGGAGTATACATATACTGAATAGAAGCCCTACTTTAGCTGTTCAAAACATGACACCTGAAGAAGCATGGAGCGGATATAAACCAAATGTTGATCACTTTAGAATTTTTGGTTGCATAGGATACGCTCCTGTTACAGATCAAAAAAGAAGAAAACTTGATGACAAAGGAGCAAAATGCATCTTTCTTGGTGTGAGTGAACACTCAAAAGCATACAAATTGTACAATCCTGTCACCAAGAAAATTGTCATTAGCCGTGATGTAATATTTGACGAAGATCAGTTCTGGACATGGGAAGAGAATCACACTAAGCAACAAATTCCAGCTGATTTTGATGGAGAAAACGAAAATAAAATGCACCAGCCTTGGGAACCACTCAACCTGCTGAAAGAGAACTCCTTTCAGTTAATGAAAGCAGTCCAACAGCTGAAAGTAGCGAAGAAGCAAGAGCCCAATGAGTTAGAAGAAGACCCGCCTGTATATTTTGAAGATGCTATAAAAGATTCAAAATGGCAACAAGCTATGTGATTCCGAAATTGAACCCATAGAAAAGAATGATACATGGGAATTGATGGAGCTATCAAAAGGGCAAAAAACTATTGGCGTAAAGTGGTTGTATAAGACAAAACTAAAGGAGAATGGTGAAGTTGACCGATACAAGGTACAGTTGGTTCCTAAAGGATACAAACAAGAGTTCGGAGTTGATTACAAAGAAGTTTTTGCTTCTGTAGCAAGACATGACACAATCAGATTGTTAATTGCATTAGCAGCTCGTAACTCATGGCCTATCTTTCAGCTGGAAGTAAAATCAGCATTCTTGCATGGCAAATTGGAAGAAAAGGTATTTATCGATCAACCTCCTAGATATATTAAGCTTGGAAATGAGCATAAAGTGTATAAATTGAACAAGGCGCTTTATGGATTAAAACAAACCCCACGTACTTGGTATAATCGTATTGAAGCTTACTTTTTAAATGAAGGATTTAAAAAATATGCTTATGAACACACTTTTCGTTAAGTGTTGTGGTGGTGGAAAAATGTTGATTGTCCTATTATATGTTGATGATCTCATATTCATAGGGAATGATAATTCAATATGTGAAGATTTTAAGAGATCCATGATGATAGAATTTGACATGTCTGATTTGGGTCTAATGCATTACTTTCTTGGCATAGAAGTGGTGTAATTTGCTGATGAGATTTTTATTTCACAAAAAAAGTATGATGGAGAAATTTTAGACAGGTTTCAGATGAAGAATTGCAATCCAACTAGCACACCAACTGAAATGGGACTCAAGCTTGTTAAAGATCCAGGAGGTAGAAAGATAAACAGCACTCTCTATAAAATTTCTCCAACATGAGATGAAGAATTGCAATCCAACTAGCACACCAACTGAAATGGGACTCAAGCATGTTAAAGATCCAGGAGATAGAAAGATAGACAGCACTCTCTATAAATAAATTGTGGGAAGTTTGATGTATTTCACGGCAACTAGACCAGATGTAACGCATGCTGTAAGCCTTATTAATAGATATATGGAATGCCCAAAGGAAAGTCATTTAACGGCTGCTAAAAGAATCATGCGCTATTTAAAAGGTACCTCTCACTATGGGCTGCTCTACAAAAGGGGAAAATGATCAGATTTAATAAGTTTTACAGATAATGACTATGGGCTGGAGATCATGATGATTGTAAAAGCACTTCAGGATATATTTTTGCATTGGGTTCAGGAGCTGTTTCATGGTCTTCAAAAAAACAATCAATTGTTACTTTATCAACAACTGAATCAGAATATTTTGCCGCAACTTCATGTGCATGTCAAGCTATTTGCGACGGAAAGTTCTTGAACAACTTCATTTCAAGCAAGAGGGAGCCACCACAATTTTCTGTGACAATAGTTCAACAATTAAACTCTCAAGAAATCCTGTTTTACGTGGTCGAAATAAGCATGCACAAAAAGGGTCTTGTTCATTGCAGAAGCGAAGATCAAGTGGCTGATATATGCACAAAGCCTCTTAAAGTGGCCGTTTTTGAAAAACTCAGGAAGCTACTTGGTGTCTGTACCTTGGAGAGATCTGATTGAAAAAGGGTCCTCTGCTGTGAGGCTTATCAAACATTCAGTTTAAGGGAGGCATTGTTGGAGTTATCTACTTTATTTTTGACTTGGTCAAATAACACCTGTTCCTATTCTATAGGACTTGTTAGTAAAATTCTGAAGTTTGTTAGTGCTTTACCGAATCTTATGTTTGTTTACTTTATCCCTCTTTTTTAGCAGATAGATGTTAGTTATTAACTCTATAAATAGAGCACCTGATTGTAACGTTAAGCAGCAGTAGAATAAAAGGTTCAACTCCATTTTGATCGTAATAACACTTGCTCCATTTTATTCTTAGTTTACAGTAACATCTAATTCTAATCTAATACATAATATATAAATAATAAATTAGGTGATTTCAATTTTTGGAAAAATATACGCTCAAATATAAGAGTAAACTAGTGAATGTAATTTAAACCTGATTGGCAAGAGAGCCATGAACTGGTGGAGTTGCAAAAAACTTCATATCGGGGCAGAGATTGTATCGACCTTCCTTGCAAATATGGCATCGCGAGCAACTGATACTGGGTTCTAATGCTACTCGATCATTGGAAACCAGATGCTTAACTTCACTTCCAACCTCCTCAATGATCCCAGCACACTCATGCCCAATCACCATTGGTTCTTTCACTTCAAAATGTGCAAGTCTCAAGGTCTAATAGGATTTAAAATTTAGAAAACATAAGAAAACATTGAAGAAGGGGGATTTGCTATATTACAGATGTAAATTTGGTGCTTTCCTTTGTTAAATTAAATGATGATTAACTTATTAATTTATTTATAACAAATTTGAATTTGTAAGCCAAAGAAAGCCCTATAATCTATATGTCTAAGCAAGTGAAGCTAAAAAAGATAGATTAAATGTTTAGAGTTTCTTCAATTTAATTTTCATATGGGAAGATTAATTCAAAATACTAAATCAGAAACAGAAACAAATAGCTCTGGGTGGAAATTACCTTGAGGAAGTGAACATCACTTCCACATATACCAACTGCTTTCATCCTAATTCTTGCATCATAAGGTCCTACAAATCCACAACAGTACTTATGATTCAGAATAAAGCCATTAAATTTCATTAAAACTCAATTAAATCAAACAAACTCACTAGAAAAGAAAAGAAAAAAAAAGAGCTGTACTGGGCATATATGTATATGTATAGGAATATGTGCTGTGAAGGAACAGTGAAAGTACCAAGAGCTGGAAGCTTGAAAGGTTGGATCTTGAGGGTATTGATCCCAATAAGCCAAGCAGCCATGTTTTCCTCTTCATCTCCATGAGACTTCCCTCTACCCATTTGCTTTCCTTTTGCAGACTGTACTAAGACTCTGCTTCAAGTAAGTTATGGCAAAACTATACGTAAAAGATCAGATATATAGTATATAAGCTATATAGCAGCAACAGATGGATGGTTAAATGGGCACTTGTTATTACAAGAAAAGGATTTCTCTTATTTTCGGCTGAGTTTCTAAACCAACAACTTCACAATAAATATCCACACATTCTCCCATTACAGATAATATTAGAATTATACAAACTATAAAATGATAATGATGTAACCTTATCTTACATGGAAATGTCTTCTTATGCATTAGAAAATATATATATAGTGATATTTATATCTGAAAAAAATTAATAATTATGATTAAAAAATGTTTAATTATTATTTTTTGACTGAATAGTTTGTATTTTCTTTTTTTTTATACGACAAAAAATATTATAAATTTAATTTATATGTATATTTTTTAAAGACATTGTGTTATTATTAATATATATATCATCTAATTAATGAAGTATATAAATTTTTATTTAAAAATATGATTAAGAAATACTTAATGGTGAAAATAAACCCATACCCTATAATAATCTTTTTAGGAAAAAAAGAATATAAAGCAAAACATATAGTAGAAATATTTGCAGTAAGTAAATATGAGGTGCTGAAGAAAGAAATATGAGATAGTATGTTGTATAACTATTATTAAATTATTTAAATTATAATATATATAGACAAGAAGTTGGAAAAAAAAAATCAAACAAACACATTACAGCAGAACGTAGTTGAGAGAAAGAGAAATGATCCATGGGGATGACGAAAAGAAGAAGAAGAAGAAGAAGAAGAAAAGAACACGGCAGCTTGGCTTCTTGGGATCAAAACCCTCAAGATTCAACCTTACCCTCTCCCTCCTCTTGGTAAAATTTCGTTATCTCATTCTCCCATTAATGTTTAAATGTGTTTGTATATGTATATTCACACAAACACACACTTCAAACATTCTAAGAAAGAGAAAAAAACAAGAATTTCCCGGTTTAGTATGTTATCCACATGCCTGATTTGACTTGCAAGCCTTGGTTTTATGTGGACTTGTTTTTGGTACTTTCAAATACATGTAGGTAGCCATGTGTGGCAATAGCCAGGCAAGATAAGGCCAAACCGTAACCTTTGTTTTTCTGTGGAATGGAAATAGCAACAAAATTGGGAAAAATCCCAAAAGGAATGTTACGGAACTTTCAAGGGTTCATCACAAGGAAAGAAGATTTCTTTCTCTTTGCATCCTTGTAGAAAAAGGACCAGAACTGGCATAGAATTTCAAATAATTATTCGGTACTGAAGAAAGAAGAACTTATGATTTGCAAGGGAATAAGAAATCAGCCTGCCTAACTACTGCTTGTGCTTGCAGTAACTGTGAATTGGTTTAATAATTCTGTCTGTTGGGATGCGTATTTACTCATCCTGTTAGATAATAAATCATAATCAAAATTTCGGAAAAGCTTGAGTTATTAGAAAATGGGTGAATGTTAACACTCTCTCATAGGCAAGTTGAATTGCTTGTGTACCAAACAAAGGGCAATTCTAATTGTGCTTGGTCAAATTATTGGGCAATTAGAATTGCATATGCACCGACATAAAAGGGAAGACTCAAAACGAGGATTTTAAAGTTCTAATATATTAAGTATAAATTTTAAGAAATTTTCCTATTAGTTAGGTTGTATCTTAACAAGTTCTACTAGACTTGACTTGGAAATATTGGGAAAAATTAATACTTCGTAGTTGCATCCTGTTTCTTTTAGGTTGTTTAATTAATCATGTGTTGTTGCCATAGGCCCTCATGATGTTAGAGACATCTAAAGGCTCTTGGTATATGCGGAACCGATGTTCGGCACTTCAAGGTGAAAATGTTCTCTACTACTTTCAACAATTATGTATTAATGTTAAGATGTAGCAATTATGCCATAGTTTTTGTGAATTGTTTTGATTAGACAATGAGATATGCAACTTTTGTAGTGAAAAAGCCCGTGGTCATCATCCACGAGTGTGCTAGGATCATCAAAGAAGTAGGAAGTGAAGTCGAGTCCTTGGTTATGGGTGAATGCATAGTCTTGGAGTCCAGCATCAGTTGTAATACTCGAACTCGAAATTTAGTTCGGGATCAATTTTAGCATTTATAAAAATAATTAAAAAATATTTTTAAATTAATTTAATTTAATTTTATTAAATTAATTAATTTAAAAATAGGTTAGGGACGTAATTGAAAATTATTTTGAAGAAAATGGATGCAAATTTGAGTTCGGATGGTGTTTTTTTTAAAAAAAATTAGAAATAGAGGGTCAAAATATAAAAAAAAAATTCGGCAACGTGGAACGGTTCAGTCAGCAGCCTCGACGAACCAGAGCACGCTACGTGGCAAAGCATGCTGACGTCAGCGCCATGCAGGAGACCACACGGGCAATCTTCGTGCCAAGCGATCCGACGACACTAATTCGATCCTGCGCGTGTGAACGGCTTAGATGCGTTCCTTCCTTAGGCGCGATCGGAGGAACGAGATCAATCGCGATGAATGATTCAGATTCGCCCATGCAATTGACCTAAATAGGCAACAATCAGATGACTCTCCTCGCTCCATGTCGACACAGATGGACGATTTAGATCGACGCGAGGTGAGTATATAAACATTGTGTCGTAGGGGAACCCAAACCCTAACCGCTAGGCGACGTTGGAGAAGAAGGTCGACCGCCGACCGTGCCGCACCGGAGCCACTGCCGACCGCCAAAAAAGATAAAATTTTCTCCTACCCGCTCAGGATTCGATTTCGAGCCTCCCTATAGTCATATCGGAGTAAGAGAGACGGTGAGTGAGCTGAAAACTGTAGGCAAAGCCCGACGAAGCCACCGCAATCAAAACCCAAAATTTCCTCTGATGAGCCCCTTTCTGTTTCTCGTTTCACGCAATTTTTCGACCATTGTGTTCACCATCCTTTTCTGTGCAGGTTAGTCGAAGAAGAAACCCCAGCAGGGAAGGAGAACCGGCAGAGCCGCCGCACTCAGAGACCCTTCCCCCTTCCGGTAGGTTTGTTTTTTCTGTGATTTTAAGCCAACTATGCCTCCTAACGTATTTTTCCACAGGGTTATGTGTAAAACCAGTCAAAACTGGCCTGACCGAGGTGAACCGTTGCCATGGACGGCGTCGAAGCACGACGACGTTGCCGTGCTGGAATCCTAAAATTGGTCGAAAATAGTTTTTGATACCAATTTTGGGTCATGCAAGAAAGAACCAAATGAACTAGATAATTGAGTAGAAGATAATCGAAAATTAAATCTGATTGATTTGGTCCCTTCTTGCTCGATTTATCTAGTTATCTGATTACTCGGTTATTGGTTATGATAAATTAAATCGTTTGCTTAAATATCGTTTAAATTGATAAGTGAATATGACATGAGATGTTAGCATGCACTTAGTGTTTGTTTTGTTGATGGAGATCTTTATGTGAAAGACTTACTAGATATCTTGGGAAAAGGCGAATAAGCCCAGTACATAGGGAACCCTACCGTGAACGTTACTTCAGTTGAACGGGGTTGGGAAGTCCATACCGGAAGGGTTTGGGAGATATGGTTTACCTTTATACCGGACGGGGTATTGAAACGATGGAATATTTGGCACCCATTATAGGATGAGGTATAGGGACGACCTGTTAATTGATAAAATTAGATATTTAGTTCACACATATGGGAATATCTCTATGGACCCTCAGGGGTACCAATAAGCAGGTAAAAAAAAAAAGAATGGTGATCCTATGAATGAAGTTAAAATATTATTTAGTTATTTTTTCTCATTGGTTGATTTTGGAAAAAACGTAAAGGTATGTATCGAATAAAAATTTTTGAAGTCAAATGTATTTATTTAAAGTAAGGACTCCATTAGTTGTTTTCTGATTTTACCAACATTCGATTTTTCGTATATATGATTAATGTGATATTCTTACTGGGTTAGTGTAACTCACCATTTCATTAACAATTTTAGATAAAAAAAATCAAGATCCAGATCCTGATCAGTAAGATGGTTGTGAGTAGTTCACCACCCAGACTCTCTTTAAGTGATAGTGAAGGTTGTCTTACGATGCTTATTTATTCTTTTTTTTAATTGCCATTTGTCTTTTAGAAGAGATATTCTTGTATCTCTATTGGACATTCTAAATTATTGTGTAAGGAATGTAAACTCTAACTTTATATCTGCTTCCGCATTTAAATTATAAATTTATTTCTTTTAAGTTCTGGACCTTTACAGTTGGTATCAGAGCCGCGTTCCTCAGAGCCATTCCTTACACAAAGATTTAAAAACACCAAATACAAACTATCGCTCAACCCTTCCTCATGAAATATAGGTACAAAGATATGAGGAGAGGAAGGTCTCTACTAAACCGAGCAACTCAGGATTGTTCTCTTCGAGAGGATGTTGACCGACTCTTTGAGATGCTAGAGAGACTCATCTCTGCCCAACAGGCTTGGGAGGAAAGGAGGGAGCTGTCTGACCCTCCCCCGCCGTCACAATTTGAGTCATCTTTGTAGCGGGAAGATCTGGAGCCACTCCGGTATAACCTTGCTCCTCTACTATATCATCCGACACTGCCACAATACTATTTGGTGTCTCCACCATATCATCCGGCACCGCCATAGGACCATCCAGTCCCTCCATAGTATAATCTGGTTCCTCTTCTATAGGACCCAGTTCCACCCATAATGGACCCAAGTTATATTGAAAGGTGCAAAAGACTAAACTTATCTATCTTTGTAGGGACATCCTCTCTCGAAGAGACCAAGTATTGGTTAGCTGAGATAAAGAAGGTCTTCACGACTCTTAGGATGATTCATGAACAGAAGGTCGTATTTGCCACCTACATGCTCGTAGGTGAGGCAGGTCACTGGTGGCAGCTCAAGCAAGCCACCTTGCCTGTTCTAGTCACTTGGGAATAGTTCCTGATGGCCTTCAATACAGAATACCTCTCATAGTACATTCGGTATTTGAAGGAAATAGAGTTTGCACACCTAGTCTAAGGTGATATGACTGTGTTAGAGTATACCCGAAGGTTTTTAGAGTTGAGCTAGTTTTTTCCTGAGAGCATGATGGATGAAGGCAGGAAGGTAAAGAAGTTCGAGTGAGGCCTTCGTCTTGAGATCATATAGCAACTGTACGTATTTAAGCTCAATAATTACTCACCTGTTTTACCCAATGTACATCTAGTGAAGAGGAACATTCGCATCTTTCCTCCAGCAGTGGGAAATCCCAAACCCTTAGTTTCATACCATAAACCAACACCCACTGTACTAGTTCAGCAAAACAAGATGCCTAGGCCAGTGACTTAAGCTCTTCCTCAAGATCCGATAATATGACGTGGTAGGACTTGTCAGTACTGTGACAAGGATCATGGGGACTAACCCTGCTATCGTCTCAATAATACTTACCGCATATGTGAGAGTGTCCAACATTACGCAAGAGAGTACCCACGAAATCAGAACTAGTCTAGACCTCATATACAGGGCAGAGCTTACAACCTCACTTAGCAGGATGCTAAAGCTAACCCAGACGTGATACAGGGTATGTACACTATCTATAATCACCTTGCACATGTTTTGATTAATATTGGTGCTTCACATTCGTTTATCTCACATGCTTTTGCACCAAACTTCAATGTATTATCTTAAAAACTTTATTTGGTGTTGTTTGTGTCTACTCCTAGGAGTAGGACACTACTAGGGGAGGTTATATACAAAACTTTTATCATAAACGTAGTAGATAGGAAATTGAGTGTGGATCTAATAGAGATTGACATGGAGGACTTTGATATAATTCTATAAATGAACTGGTTAACGGCGTATCACGCCACCGTAGATTATTTCCACAAGAAACTTGTATTCAACCCTCCTAATAAAGAGTCATTTATAAGTTAATAAAAATTTTAAATAATATTTCCTCATAAAAATTTTCTTATTACATAGTACTTTAACTTAGTTATCTTCTCTACATTAGGCAAACTTAAGAAAGAAATTTGCATTTAAGAGATCATAGTAGTTCGAAACTTTCTAGATGTATTTTCTGATGAACTACCCGGATTGCCAGTAGATAGAAAAGTTAAGTTCACCATAGATCTTCACTCTGACACCTAGCCTATTTCGGTTGTCCCTTACCGTATGAGTCATGTTGAAATGGAAGAGTTAAGAAAACAGATCAATAAATTACATGATAATGGATTCATCTGACATAGTGTGTCTCATTGGAGTGCTGGAGTCACATTTGCAAGAAAATGAGATGAGACGTTAAGATTATGTATTGACTATAGGGGATTGAACAAGGTCACGATCAAAAACAAGTACCCCCTCCCTAAGATTGATGACTTTTTTGACTAGTTGCAGGGTGCCCAAGTCTTTTCTAAAATAGATTTGCATTTAGGTTACCATAAGGTAAAGATCATGGCAGAAGACATTCTCAAGATAGCCTTCAGAACTACGCATGGACACTATGAGTTCCTGGTCATGGTATTTGGACTAATTAACACACAATCTATTTTTATGGACTTAATGAATAGGATTTTCAGACAATTCCTATATCAGTTCGTCATTATGTTTATCGATGATATCTTGGTCTATTCAAAGAATAGAGAGGAACACACTCAGTACCATACTTAGGTTTTGCAGGTTCTCAGGGAGAAAATGTTGTATGTAAAATTAAGCAAATGTGGGTTCTGGCTCGAGTAAATTATCTTCCTAGAGCACATCATATCAAGGGATGACGTATCAGTGAACTCCAAAAAAGTTAAAGTAGTATTTGGTTGGGAGAAATTAACTTTGGTTAAGGAAATTCGTAACTTTATGGGAATGACAGGTTTATGCAAGCATTTTCTAGTCTACCTACTCCTTTGACATGACTTATAAAAAAGAATGTTAAGTTTGAATGGAATGATAACTACAAAAGGAGCTTCACAGAACTTAAGAAGTAGTTGACTACTACACCTGTGTTTGCTTTACTAAGTGGAACAAGTGGATATACAATGTATAGTGATGCCTCCTACTTGGGGTTGAGTTGTGTTCTAATGCAGCATGAGAAGGTCATAGTCTATAGGTCCAGGTAGTTGAAGAGTCATGAGAAAAATTACCCCATTCACAACTTAGAACTTATTACCATTATTCATGCCTTGAAGACTTGATACCACTATCGGTATAGGGAGACTTTTGAGATTTACACTGATCATAAGAGCTTAAAGCACATATTCACTCAAAAAGATCTCAAGATGCGTCAAAGGCGTTAGATAGAGCTCCTCAAAGACTACAATTATAATATTTTGTATCATTTGGGTAAAGGCAATGTAGTAATCGATGCGCTCAGTAGAAAAATTGTAGGTATGTTAGCTCATCTACTAGTTGCTGAATGCAGGGTAATATGGGCTGCACAATATATATGATTTTAGAACTTGAAAAGAGTTACATGTTTGGTCCACCTGACTGTCCAAACCGAATTTATCTAGAGAATAAATGAACATCAATTAACCGATTCCACTATAGCAGCTCTGAAGAAGGATGCAGAATTGGGAGTAAATTCAGAATTTTGATTCTTTGTTGATGGGTTGCTCAGGTTTCGAAATAGAGTGTATGTTTCAGGTGACAATAAACTGAAAAGGAACATTATGACAGAGACTCATAGATCAAAGTTCAACATACATCCTGAAAGTACTAAAATATATCAAAGTATGTGACTTTGATTTTGGTGGAGCAAGATAAAAAGAGAGATAGCCGACTTTATCTCCAAATATTTGGTATGTCAACAGGTTAAGACAAAGTATCAACGTTCAGGCGGATTACTTCAGCCCAATCCTGGAGTGGAAGCAGAAACATATCACAATGGACTTCATGACAGGATTGCCTAAAGCACGCTCAGAACATGGTGTCATCTGGGTAATTGTCGATTGGCTCACCATGTCTTCTCACTTCTTGGCTATTAAGATGACCGACCCCTTGGATAAGTTAGCAAGAATGTATATTCGAAATATAGTCAGGTTACATGGAGTTCTAGTAATAGTGGTATCTGACAGAGACTCCAAGTTTACTTATTAGTTTTAGTCTAGTTTTCAGTAAGTCATGAGAACGAAACTGTCTTTTAGTATCGCATTCCAGCCTCAAATTGATAGACAATCAGAGAGGACGATTTGCACACTGGAGAATATGCTCCAAGTTTGTGTTCTAGACTTTGGAAGCTATTGGGATGATCATTTATCTTTGATAGCGTTCGCCTATAATAACAACTACCAAATAAATATCGGCATGGTCTCGTACGAGGCATTGTATGGCCGTCCCTGCAGGTTGCTGATCTATTGTTAAGGGTGAGTGATAGAAAATTGTTCGACTTAGAACTTGCAAATGAGACTACAGGCAAGATAGTTAAGATTAGAAAGAATATCTAGATAGCTCAGAGCATGCAAAAGAGTTATGCGGACACTTGAAGGAGGGATTTAAAATTTGAGAAAGGTAATTGAGTGTTTCTTAATGTCACCCATTTCAAGAGAATAAGTAGATTTAACAAGTGGAGGAAGTTAAATCCCCAGTTTATTGGGCTATTTGAGATCTTAGATAGGATTGGTATGACTGCCTACAGACTGGTATTACCTCTAGAGCTATCCAGGGTTCATAATGTGTTTCATATATCTATGTTAAACAAGTACAATCCAGACCCCTCACACATCGTGTCCCACGAACCTCATTCACTCTAAGAGGACATATCATGTGAGGAGGTACAAGTGGGCATTGTAGACCGAAAAAATAGAGTACTTCACAATAGAGAAATTTCATTTGTCAATGTCCTATAGTAGAATCACATACAGAAAGAGGTCACATGAGAGCTAGAATCAGACTTCAGAGCCCAATATCCCCAACTCTTCGATTAAGTGAGAGGGTGACAAATTTGAGGGACCAAATTTTTTCTTAAAGGATTGAGAGTTGTAATATTCGGACCCGAAATTTGGCACGAGATCAATTTAGGCATTTATAAAAAATAACTAAAAAGTATTTTTAAATTAATTTAATTTAATTTTATTAAATTATTTGAGAAAAATAGGTTATGAAGGTAATTGAAAGCTATTTTAGAGAAAAATTCAGCTATGTGGGACAGCCCAGTCAGTAGCTCTTATAAAATAGAGCACACTGCGTGTCAAAGCATGTTGACGTCGATGCCATGCGGGAAGCCATGTAGGCTATTCGCATACCCAATGATCCGATGGTCCAGATTCGATCCCGCGCATGTAAACTGTTTAGATGCGTTCCCTTCTTAGGCATAATCAAACGGACGAAATCAATCGCAATGAACGGTCCAGATTCGCTAATGCAATCAGCCTACATAGGCAACGATCAGACGAATTTCTTTGCTTCGCGTCAATGCGGATGAACGACCCAGATCGACACGAGATGAGTATATAAACATCGCATCGTAGAGGAACCCAAACCCTTGCCGCCAGCCGATGTCGAAGAAGAAGGCCGATCGCCGACTGCCACCGCACTGGAGTCACCACCGCCCACCAAAAAAAGGTAAAATCCTAGAGAAGTGGGACGGTGGGTGAGCCAAAAATCACAGACAAAGCCTGGCGGAGCTGTCGCGGTTGAAACTCAAAACTCCCTCCGATGAGCCCCTTCCCGTTTTCTATTTCACGCGATTTTCTGACCATTGTGTTCATCGTACTTTTTTATGCAGATTAGCCGAATAAGAAACTCCAACCACGAAGGAGAACTGGGGGAGCTGTTGCACTTGGAGACCGCTCTACTAGTGAGTTCAGTTTTTCTGTGATTTTCGGCCAACTAAGACCCTCTAACGTGTTTTTCCATAAGGGTACGTGTAAAACCGATCAAAACTAGTCAAAACTGGCAAGACCGAGGTGAATTGCCGTAATGGGCAGCAGAGCCGGCGTTGGAGCACAGCGGTGGCGCCATACTAGAACCCTAAAATATGCTAAAAAGAATTTTTGACACCGATTTTGGGTTTTTCTTTTGATATTTTTAGGTACATAACGAGTATTTTAGGTTTTCATAGGAAAAATTCAGAAATTTCGGGACTCGTTGGGAGGTGTAGTGGACAGTTCGGTATTTTAAAACACCGATTCGAATAAGGATCTCTCACCTTATTCTAGATTACACTAAATTGAGAATTAATAATCGATAATTGTGTGTTTTGTGAAAAATTTAAAAAACTATAAAAATATTATAGTTAACTAGTGGAGTTGAAATCAATTAGTTCACATTTGTCCTGATTTCCTGTTTATTTTCATGTACTGCCTAAATTACTTATTATTATACTGTGCACGTTAACACTGATAGTTTTTATAGTTTTCTCTATTATCTGGTTCATTTGATCCCTTCCTGCATGATTTATCTAGTTATCTGATTACTCGGTTATTGGTTATGATAAATTAAATTACTTGCTTAAATGCCGTTTGAATTGATCAGTGAATATGATATGAGACGTTGGTATGCGCTTGGTGTTTATTTTATTTATGGAGATCTTTATGTGAAAGGTTTACTGGGTATCATGGGAAAGGACAGCTAACACATAGGAAACCCTGTCGTAAACGTTACCTTAGTTAGATGAGGCTAGGAAGTCTCATATCAGAAGGGTTTGGGAGATATGGTTCACCCTCATACCGGACGGGATATCGAGACGATGAAATGTGTGATGTCCATTATCGAATGGGGTATGGAAATGACTGGTTAATTGATAAAATTAGATATTTGGTTCATACGTAGGGGAATAAAATTGGATATTTGGTTTATACGTTGGGAAACATCCCTATGGAACCTCAGGGGTACTAGTAAGTAGATAAAAAAAGGAAGAATTATGATCCTATGAATGAAATTAAAATGCTATTTAGTTATTTGTCTTCAAATGTTGATTTTGGGGAAAACATAACAGTATGTATCGAATAAAATGCTTTGAAGTTAAATGTATTTACTTAAAAATAAGGGCTCAATTAGTTATTTTCTGATTTTACTAACCTTCAATTTTTCGCATTTATGATTAGTATAATATTCTTACTGAGGTAATGTCACATTTTCATTAACCATTTCAGATCAAGAAGACCAAGATCAAGATCCCGATCAGTAAGAGGATTGTGAGTAGTTCACCACCTGAACTCCCTTCAAGTACTAGTGAAGAATGTCCTAGGATACTTATTTATTCATTTTTTAATTACAGTTTCTCTTTTAGAATGGACATTCTTGTAACCCTATTGGTCATTCTAAATTATTGTATAAAAAATGTAAATCTTAACTTTATTATCCGCTTTCGTATTGAAATTATAAATTTATTTCTTTTAAGTTCTGGGCCTTTACATCAGTTGTCAGAGATGTATTCTCTGTAAAAAAGATCGCTACAATCTTTTTCCTGAAATGAAGTTCTTTAAATCTCCTCCAACTAATGGCTTTCTTGCCAATAAGGGAAAATAGCCAAATTGTTTTGGCTTGCAAATATGCCTAGTTTACTTTATTAGTAGCTCTAATTGGCCTCATAACTTATATAATTATCAAATTTCTATGTGATTTTACTTTTATTATATGCAAATGATTGTGTAACAAGTTTCCTATGACCCTTAAAAATTCAAGTTCCTTATAACAGGCAATTTGAATATTTATATGAAACTCAAAAATTATATTTATTTCAAATTTTATCATTCAAATCTCTAATCTTTTTATCAAAATCACATAAATAACTGTTTAAAGACCTACAAGGTCGAGGATTCACAAACACAGAGTTACCGAGCCAACGTGTATTCTGTACCATTTGTCATGTCTCATATCGAATTTTACTGCATTGTAATTTCTGGACTCAAACTAATAGTCTTTAAAACATAAATTCAAATAATTAGTAGTGAGAGAGTTGAGCAAACAATATATTTTTTTGCAACATGAAATTGATATGTTGCAGATAGAGCTGATTTTACGATTCATCGAATTTGAAAGCAAGATAGATGGCTTGCTCTCCAATAATGGTGTTTTGTAGACTTTGAGGTAGTATGCGGTCATACGAGCCTAAATTTGGTGTTCAATTATGGTGGTGCTTTTTTTTCCTTTCTTTGAGTATGTAATATTAACCAGTCTATTAGTTATATTTAGGAGTTAATGTATTGTAAAGTATATATACAGCCTATACAAGGAAGAAGTATAAGTAGTTTGCATATTTCTAGTGACCAGGAGGTTTACCCTGCAAATCTGTGTCTCATGATATTATGATATTAAGATAATTAGAAAACATGAATAAAATTATCTTTTTGTTGGAGTATTACTATTTTTATTTGCTTTGTGAGGGTATAGGTTTAATAATAAAAACAACTTCATGAGATTAATAATATTAGTAGATTATTTAAGTTTTAATTTCTTATATTATTTTATATGGATATTAATTAAATTTGTTTAATAATAAAAATAATTCCATAACATTAATAATATTAGCATTCCTATTCCTATTCAACCTAGTTTGAGGCATTTTACGTTTCCTTTAACCTGAAACAGAAGACAGAGATTGTTACGTATTTTTTTAGCAAAAGAAAAGTTAAATTTTTATTGATTTCACTAACTTAAAAATTAATAATTAAAAATATTTTTAAAAAAATTTACATCAAAATTTTTAAAAATATTCTACCACCATTTATAAGATAAATATAAATCAAATCTCTCAAAAAATAAATTTTTACTAATTAAATGATATTTAAAAAATAAATATACGATAAATCTAATTAAAAGATAAATTCTATTTAAATTTAAACTAATAAATAAAATAAATTATAATTTTTATATTAATTTTCAACAAATATGACAGTCAACTGTTCAATGGCTTTATGTTTCTTCTTATATATATGAATAAAGGCATACGGTATGTTATTTTTCGTCACTTCTTATATATATATATTATATAAAAAGAAATGGCACCGGTAATTTAAACCAAATAAATATTACAAATGGCTTTTCCCATTATCATCAAAGGCTTGTCACTGTTATAGGACATATGCTATAAGAAGTGTGCTTTCAAATACCAAGAATGCAAGACATTGAAGTAGGAAATCAAATAAACTAAATCTCATATTCCAATAAAGACTATAGCAGTTCAATGAGGGACTTCTCAACTCCAACCCTTAGAAACTTTCTCACCCACAAAAGAAAATACAAAAACAGAGAAGCACAAAAGGAAAAGCAATCAAAGTTAATTGAATTTTCAAAAGGGGTTCAAAGAATCATGTTTACTTTCATTACATTTGAATAGGTCAGTAATAGCAAACTGTTTTCCTACTTTAGGAGAAATAGCTTTATATGAAAACTTCTCTCTTAACCTAAAATCAGTTTATATATCAATTTCAAAACCAATAAAGTAAAACATAATTATACTTTTTTGAATAGAAATCAGTTTATAGCATTGTTATGAGCTAGTTGCTGCTGCAAAGCCCTTTCTCTAAAGTCCACCCCTTTCTCTTATCTAATTTATCTCAAACTTAAGTTGATTGTTTGCTAACTCTCATTTTTCATATTACGGGGATCAACAAGCTTGATTTTTCGACAAACAACTCTTCTCCTCAAATTCGGATTCTTTGGATCCCTAAGCTTGAATAGAATGGACCTATACTTAACCTTTTGTATAATGACCCTGGAAATTAAAAAGGAAATGTATATAAAGAATATGAGTGCAGAAGCGAAATAAAAGGTTCTGATTAATATCCCTTACACAATAACTTAAACATACTAACAATATAAAAAATAAGTCCTCTAAAGAAAATACTAGAAATGAAAGGCTATAAGGACACTAATAAACATCTAGGCATTTACTCGCCGTCTTCTTGTGGATCGAGCCCGGGGACCAAGTCCTCCTGATCTAAAATGGTTAAGTAAGGAATGAACTACACTAGCCTAGTAAAGACATCACACTATATAATTGTCACAGAAGTAAAGGTTGGTAGAAAATCAAAAACAATCAATGGAGCACAAATTCTGAATAAATTCATTTAACCATAATCAAACCATTTACCGTCCACTTACCTCAGTGGGATTTATAAAAACAACCTATGGAAACAACAACATCATAGATATCATAAATTCATACATAATCTGTAACATAGCACATGTCATACTTTTATATTTCAATCATCAAACAACAGTTGCCCCCTTCTTATCAGCCTACTAGTATCCATGGGGATCCATAGGGGTCCCTGCTACACGTGAACCATTCCCTTAACAAACTTAATTTTTGGACCGTCCCCATACCCCGTCTGGTATGGGCGCCAAACAATAAACCTCAATACCCCGTCCGGTATGAGGGTGAAACGGGGAGGCTCCATACCTCGTCCGTTATGTGCGCCAAAACATTTAAAGTCTCCATACCCCGTCTGGTATGAGACAACATTCTCGATAGGGTTCCCTATAAACCCAGTCCGTCCACCATCTCCAGGATATCTAGTGAGGCTATCAACTTATCCATTCATCAATTCACACCTCTTTCCTATTTTTTTTATTAGTTTCATGTTTCCCACATAAACATGAATACTAAAGCAATCAACGAGCATCCAACAAGGCAAGCATATCATTAGATTCACAAAGTCAGGCTAGAATGAAGTAAGCAATGGTTCATGCATTCAAAATCATATAATAATTAAATCAGATACCATACTGCATTTAGACTGTAAAATAAATCAAACAGGAACTGACAGAGAAATATGTCCGGTTCGGACTCCATTAGCAATCGTAATAAATTATGCATATCTATTTAATTTATACAAATACAATTTTATCATTTATTAAACTTTAATCTCATGATAGAAAATAGGGTGAGGGGTCCTTACCTAATTCGACGTTGAAAATCAGATTTTCACTGCGCCTACGGGCAGTCCCTGGATTCCCTGAATTTTTCTTCGAGAACTGAAACGTGCTTACGGTACCTACACATGTCCCAAATAACTCAAAAATCAGACCCAAGGCCTATTCAGCCAATTTCGGAATTCTGGCATGGCGGCTCCGCCATGCTCCGGCGACGGCACTGCCGCTCGCGGTAGCGATCATCCTCGGGTTGGCTGTTTCTGACCGTTTTCGGCCGAATTCAACAAAACTCGCATTGGTTCCTATGAGAAAACACCCCCAGAGCCCTCGGTGGGCCGAAAAAACACCAAAAACTGAAACTTACTGTCGGCGGGACTCTTAGATACAGTGGCTCCTCCGGCTCGAGTCGCGATTTAGTGTTTTACTCTGGTCAACCTGTAGAGGAGGGAACGGTGGTCACAATGGTGGAAAAATCACATCGAACGGGAATCGGGAAGGGCCTCATCGGAGGCAAAAATTGAGAAAATCCGCAGCGGTGCCGTTGGGCTTCGGCGACATTTTCCGGCCAATTGGCTGATGTTTTTGCTTTGAGTTGGCCATAGGTGGGTTCAACATCGAATTCTAAGAGAAGGAAAGAATTTTTACCTCGTTTGGCGGTCGAAAATTGCTCCGGTGAGGTGGCGGGTGGAGACGGTCAGCTCCTTGGCTACTGGGTTGTCTTCTCCGGCGAGGGACTCTGGTGGCTAGGGTTTGGGTTTGGGTGCGGATGAGATTATTTATAACCATCTGCTTTTAATCTGAGCCGTCCATCGTGATTCAATTTGGGCCGTCCGATGGCGATTAAATAGAAAATGAACCTGGATCGTTCATCGCGATGTAATCTGGGTTGTCTGTGTGCGATTCAATCTGGGCCATCCGTGCGCATGCATTCTGGGTTGTTCGTACGCGTTTTTGATTTGGGCTGTCCGTGCGTGCGGGAACGGATCTTAGCCGTTCGATGACGCGCACGTGGATCGCCCACGTGGTCTCCCGCTTCAACATCTCTGCCACGCGGCGTGTTCTGGTTAGCTGGGGTTGCTGACCGGGTTGCTGACGTGGCGCAATTTTTTTAAATTGCGTTTTGATCTCCATTTTTTAATTTTCTTTTCAAAAATACCCCCAGAACCCAAATTTTCAATCATTTTTTCCAAAATTGTTTTTAATTAAATTCCTAAATAATTTTATCTCCTTTTATTATTATTATTATTATTAATTCTATTTAAATAAATTAAATTAAATTAAAGCCATATATAATTACATAATAAATCATTACATTATATAATAATTACAAAAATTAAAATAAAATAATAATAATAATAACAAAAAAAAAGGGTTGGGGTGTTACAACTCTCCCCCCTTAAAGAAATTTAGTCCCTCAAATTTGCCTCTTACTCTTGATCGAACAAATGGGGATACTGGACTCTAAAGTCTGATTCTAGCTCCCATGTAGCCTCCCTTGGTGTGTGGTTTTGCCATACGACCTTTACAAAGGATATTTCTCGATTGTGGAGCAATCTACTCTTTCGATCCGTAATGCCAACTGGTACTTCCTCGTATGATAAGTCCTCTTGGAGTGGAAGGGGTTCGTGGGCCAAGACATGAGAGGGGTCCGGGTTGTACTTGCGTAGTATGGACACATGAAATACATTGTAGACCTTGGAAAGCTCTGTAGGTAGTGCTAGTCTGTAAGCGGCAGTACCAATCCTGTTTAAGACTTCGAATGGTCCAATGAATCGGGGGTTCAATTTTTTTCTCCTGCCAAACCTACTAATTTTCTTGAAAGGAGTGACCTTGAGGAACACCCGATCGCCTTTCTCAAATGCTAAATCTCTCCTCCGGGTGTCCGTGTAACTCTTCTGTCTGCTCTGAGCCGTCTGAATATTCCTTCTGATCTTAACTGTCTTGGATGTGGTCTCCTCTACCAGCTTCGGGCTGAATAATTTTCTATTGCCCACTTCTTTCCAACAAATCGGCGATCTGCATGGACGCCCATATAACGCCTTATACGGAGCCATGCCAATGCTCGCTTGGTAGCTGTTGTTGTAGACAAATTCTATTAGGGGCAGATGGTCGTCCCAATGGCCCCTAGAGTCAAGGACACAAGCTCAAAGCATATCTTCAAGTACGAATTGTCCTTTCTGATTGTCCATCAGTCTGAGGGTGGAAGGCAGTATTGAGGAACAGCTTCGTTCCCATGGTTTGCTGAAAGCTACTCCAAAATCGATAAGTGAACTTAGAGTCCCTGTCGGACACCACTGTCATTGGAACTCCATGTAATCTGACTATTTTTCGGATATATATTCTTGCCAACTTGTCCAAGGGATCGGTCATTTTGATGGCTAAGAAGTGGGAAGACTTGGTGAGCCGATCAATAATTACCCAGATTGCGTCATGTCCTGCGCGTGCCTTAGGTAACCCTGTCATGAAGTCCATGACGATATGTTCCCACTTCCATTCTGGAATCGGTAAAGGCTGAAGTAGTCTGCCTGAGCGCTTATGCTCTGCCTTGACCTGCTGACATATCAAGCACTTAGACACAAAGTCAGCTATGTCCCTTTTCATCCCATTCCACCAAAATCGGGGTCGCATGCTTTGGTACATTTTGGTGCTTCCAGGATGCATGAAAAACTTTGAGCTATAGGTCTCAGTCATAATGTCTCTCTTTAACTCATTGTTATTCGGAACACACACCTTGTCCTAAAATCGGAGTAACCCATCGTTAGAGATTCGAAATTCTGAACTAACTCCCTGTTCTGCATTGTTCTTGAGGGCTACTAAGGCGGGATCAGCTGACTGAGTTTTTTTTATTCTCTGGATCAACTCAAGCTGGACGGTCAAATGGCTCAAACATGTGGCTCTCATCAAGTCCTGAAGTCGAACCTATTGGGTAGCCCCAATTGGCCTGCATTTTGAGACTATCAAATGGGCTAAGATACTTGCACTTTTCATGCTGAGTGCATCGGCTACCACGTTGTCCTTACCCGAGTGGTACAAGATATCACAATCATAGTCTTTAAGAAGTTATATCCACATTCTCTGACGCATGTTGAGATCCTTCTGAGTGAATATATGTTTTAAACTCTTGTGATCGGTATAGATCTGAAAGATCTCTCCGTATAAATAATGGTGCCAGGTCTTCAAGGCGTATATCATTGCGGCAAGCTCTAAGTCATGGGTGGGATAATTTTTTTCATGGCTCTTTAACTGTCTGGACCCATAAGTTATGACCTTCCTATGCTGCATTAGAACACAACCCAGGTCTAGATAGGAGACATCATTGTAAACCATATATCCCCCTGATCCACTCGGTAAGGCCAGCACAGGTGCAGTAGTCAGCCGTTTCTTTAGTCTAAAAAACTTCATTCACAGTCCTCATTCCACTCAAACTGGGTATTCTTCTTTGTGAGTCGGGTTAGGGAGCCGCTAGGCTAGAAAATCCTTCAATGAACCTGTGGTAATAGCCCACCATTCCCAGAAAGCTATGAATTTCTTTAACTGATGTCAATTTCTCCCAACCGAGCACCGCTTTAACCTTTTCAGGATTCATTGATACTCCATCCTTTAATATGATGTGTCCTAGGAAGGCGGTATGCTCAAGCCATAATCCACACTTACTCAACTTTGCATACAGTTTCTTTCTTCTGAGAACCTGCAAAACCTAAGCTAGATGGTGAGCATGTTCTTCTCTGCTTTTTTAGTAGACCAGGATGTCATCGATGAACACGATAACAAATTGATCTAGGAATTCTCTGAAGACCCTGTTGATCAGATCCATGAAGATGGCTGGGGCATTGGTTAGCCCAAATGGCATGACCAGGAACTCATAGTGTCCATACCTGGTTCGAAAGGCCGTCTTAGGGATGTCTTTTGTTCTTATTTTCACCTGATGGTAACCTGATCGCAGGTCTATTTTAGAGAAGACCTTCGCACTCTGCAACTGATCCAAGAGGTCATCAATTCTGGGAAGGGGATACTTGTTCTTGATGGTGACCCTGTTCAATCCTCTGTAATCAATACATAGCCTCAACGTTCCATCACCCTTCCTGGCAAAAGTAACTCCGACACCCCAATGGGACACATTGTGTCTGATAAAACCACTGTCTTGCAATTCAGTGATCTGTTTCCTCAGCTCTTCCATCTCAGCACGGCTCATGCGATAAGGAGCAACCGAAATAGGTTGGGTGCCAGGCTGTAGATCTATGGTGAACTCGACTTCCTTGTCTACTGGTAGCCCGGGTAGTTCATCCAGAAACACATCTGGAAAGTCTCAGACTATCAGAATCTCTTGAATACAATTCTCTTTCTTGGGTTTGCCTAGTTAGAGAAAATAGTAAGGTTAAGGCACTCGAAAATTAAGGAAATTTGTCATCAAGAAATAAGTACTAAATGATTTTATTCATTTGTAAATGGCTCCCCATTAGGATGAGTGAATACAACCTTCTTGCTAAAGCAATCTATGATGGCGTGACATGGCGCTAGCCAATTCATCCCTAAAATTACATCAAAATCTCCCGTGTCTAATTCTATCAGGTCTACACTCAGTTTCTTATTCGCTATCTCCACGGTACAAGCCTTGTAGACAACTTCTCCTAGTAATGTTGCATTCCCAGCAGTAGATACACATAACATTGAATCAAGTTTATCAGGTAATACATTAAATTTGGATGCAAAAACAGGTGAAACAAATGAATGCGATGCACTAGTATCAAACAAAACATGAACAAGATGGTTATAGATAGTGTACATACCCTGTACTACGTTCAGGTCGGCGTCGGCATCCTGCTGGGTGAGGTTGTAAGCCCTGCCTTGAATAGGAGGTCTTCCTTGATTCTAGTTCCTTGGGCACTCTCTCGCATAGTGTTGGGCACTACCACATATGTGACAAGTGTTGTTGAGGCGGTAACATGGTCGGTCCCCGTGATCCCTACCGCAATACTAACAGATCTTACCACATCCTACCACTAGAGCCTGAGGGGGAGCCTAGATCACCGGTCTGGGCCTCTTGTTCTGCTGAACAGGCACAGTAGGTGCTGGTCTGCGGAGTGGAGCTGAGGGTCGGTGGTTCCCTGCTGGCTGAGGGAGGGTGTGGAGGCTCCTCTCAACTAACTGTGCCTTGGCCAAAACGGCTGGGTATGTCTTGAGCTCCAGTACAAATAGGTGCTGCTTGATCTCTGGGCGGAGGCCCCACTGGAACCTCCTAGCCTTCTTGCCCTCATCCATCAACGTCTCAGGGAGTATCGGCCCAATTCTAGGAACTTACGAGCATATTCTGGCACCGTCATGTTCCCCTGGACCAACTGGACAAACTCTATCTCCTTAAGATGTCGGATGTGCTCTGGGAGCTACTCTGCAGGGAAGGCTGCTAAGAACTGTTCCCAAGTGACTGGAACAGGCAGGGTGGTCTGCTTGAGTTCTCACCAGCGGTCTGCTTCTCCCACCAGCATGTAAGTAGCAAGGGTGACCCTCTGCTTAGGAGTCACTCCTAGGGTCTTGAAGGCCTTCTTCGTCTCCGTCAACTAATACTGGGCATCTTTAAAGGAGGATTCCCCTGTAAAAATAGATGGGTTCAGTCTCTTGTACCTCTCTACATAACTTGGGTCAATCATGGAATGAGCTGGGTCCCGCGGAAGAGGGACTAGGCCAGGCTGAGGATAGACTGGGGGGCCATGTGGTGGTACTTGCTGATATGGTGGGGGCACCGGATTATACTATGGCGGTGGTATCGAGTGGTACTGTGGAGGAGCAGGCTCGTACCGGGGTGGCTCGGGATTCTCTCGCTGCAGTGGTGGCTCAACCTGTGGCAGTGGGGGAAGGTCGGGTAGCTCCCTTCTCTCCTCTCGACCTTGCTGGGCAGCAATGAGTCTCTCCAACATCTCAAATATTCTATCAACGTCTTCCCGAAACGAACCATTCCTGGCTGCTCGGTTTAGTGGGGATCTTCCTCTTCTCATTTCTCTGCACTTGCATTTCACAAGGAAGGGTTGAGTAATGATTCATTAGTTTGGTGTTTCTCTAAGTATCACTATGTAAGGGACGAGTCCAAGGAACACGGCTCTGATACCAACTATAACGACCCCGAAAATTAAAAAGAAAATGTATATAAAGAATATGAGTGCGGAAGCAAAATAAAAGGTTCTAATTAGTATCCCTTACACAATAACTTAAACGTACTAACAATATAAAAAATAAATCCTCTAAAGGAAATACTAGAAATGAAAGGCTATAAGGAAACTAATAAATATCTAGGCATCTACTCACCGTCTTCTTGTGGATCGGGCTCGGGGACCAAGTCCTCCTGATCTGAAATGGTTAAGTAAGGAATGAGCTGCACTAGTCTAGTAAAGACATCACACTATATCATTGTCACAGAAGTAAAAGTTGGTAAAAAATCAAAAACAACCAATGGAGCACAAATTCTGAATAAATTCATTTAACCATAATAAAATCATTTACCGTCCACTTACCTCAGTGGGATTTATAAAAACAACCTATGGAAACAATAACATCAAACATAATCTGTAACATAGCACATGTCATACTTTTATATTTCAATCATCAAACAACAGTTGCCCCCTTTTTATCAGTTTACTAGTATACATGGGGATCCATAGGGGTCCTTGCTACACGTGAACTATTCCCTTAACAAATTTAATTTTCGGGCCGTCCCCATACCCCGTCCGGTATGAAGGTGAAACGGACCGTCTCCGATATGAGCGCAAAAATATTTAAAGTCTTCATACCCCGTCCAGTATGAGACAACGTTCCCAGTAGGGTTTCCTATGGACCCGATCCATCCACCATCTCCCATGATATCTAGTGAGGCTGTCAACTTATCCATTCATCAATTCACACCTCTTTCCTATTTTTTTTCTTAGTTTCCTGTTTCCCACATAAATATGAATACTAAAGCAATCAACGAACATCCAACAAGGCAAGTATATCATTAGATTCACAAAGTCAGGCCGGAATGAAGTAAGCAATGATTCATGCATTCAAAACTATATAATAATTAAATCAGATACCATACTGCATTTAGACTGTAAAATAAATCAAACAGGAACTGACAGAGAAATATATCCGGTTCGGGCTCCATTAGCAATCGTAATAAATTATGCATATCTATTTAATTTATACAAATACAGTTTTATCATTTATTAAATTTTAATCCCGTGATAGGAAATAGGGTGAGGGGTCCTTACCTAATTCGACGTCGAAAACCAAATTTTCACTGTGCCTACGGGCAGTCCCTGGATTCCTTGAATTTTTTTTCGAGAACTGGAATGCGCTTACGGTACCTACACATGTAAAAAATAACTCAAAAATCATACCCAAGGCCTATTCGGCCAATTTCAGAATTCTGGCACGGCGGCGATCCGCCTCAGGTTGGCTGTTTCCGGCCGTTTTCGACCGTATTCAGCCAAACTTGCATTGGTTCATGTGAGAAAATACCCCTAGGGCCTTCGGTGGGCCGAAAAAACACCAAAAACTGAAACTTACCGGCGGCGGGACTCTCCGGTGCGACGGCTCCTCCGGCTCGAGTCCCGATTTGGTGTTTTACTCTGATCAACTTGTAGAGGAGGGAACGGTGGTCACTATGGTGGAAAAATCACATCAAACGGGAATCGGGAAGGGCCTCATCGGAGGCAAAAATTTGAGAAAACCCGCGACAGTGCCACTGGGCTTCGGCGACGTTTTCTGGCCAATTGGCCGATGTTTTTGCTCCGATTTGGCTATAGGTGGGTTCAACATCGAATTCTGAGCCAAGGGGAGAATTTTTACCTCGTTTGGCGGTCGAAAATTGCTCCGGTTCGGCGGCGGTCAGCTCCGCGGCGACTAAGCTGTCTTCTCCGGCGAGGGGCTCTAGCAGCTAGGGTTTGAGTTTGAGTGCGGATAAGATTATTTATAACCATCCGCTTTTAATCTGAGCCGTCCATCGCGATTCAATCTAGGCCATCTGATCGTGATTAAATAAGAAATAAATATGGACCGTTCATCGCGATGCAATCTAGGCCGTCCGTGCACGATTCAATCTGGACTGTCTGTGCGCGTGCAATCTGGGCCATTCGTGCGCGTTTTTGATCTAGACCATCCATGCGCGCGGGAATGGATCTCAGTCGTTTGATCGCGCGCATGCGGATCGCCCACGTGGCTCCCTTCCGCGTGGCCTCCCGCATCAGCGTCTCTGCCACGTGGTGTGTCCTAGTTGGCCGGGGCTGCTGACCGAGCTGCTGACGTGGCGTAATTTTTTTAAATTACGTTTTGACCCCCAGTTTTTAATTTTCTTTTCAAAAATACCCCTAAAACCCAAATTTTCACTCGTTTTTTTAAAATTATTTTCAATTAAATTCCTAAATAATTTTAGCCATTATTATTATTATTATTATTAATTCTATTTAAATAAATTAAATTAAAATAAAACCATATATTATTACATAATAAATTATTACATTATATAATAATTACAAAAATTAAAATAAAGTAATAATAATAATAAAATAAAATAAAAGGGTTAGTCCCTTTGACTCCCAACGGAAGGACCCATCTGTCTAAACATCTCACCTCTGCAGCAACCTTGATGGAATCGCGTAAAGATACACACACTTTCTCCCCAATCTCAGATGCTATCTTAGACAAGGTTTCTTCAAGCATGGTTCTTACTTTATCTCTCGATGTATCTTTCACATTCTGAGAGGAAATTCGGGGAGGAGTTTCCAATGGAACTTATAGGGAATGTTAGTCTCTTTGGTTGAACCATCATTGAACTGTTCCATCTTTAGAGATGAGGGAGAAGGAGCTTTAAATGGCAACTTTGGAACATTCTTATAGGAGTTAGTTAGAAGCTTACGGCCGTAGCTTGATCTGAATGATATGATGATGGGTTGAACTTGAATTTCTTGGGACCAAACAAGAGTCTTCCATGACCATCCTCTTCTTCCACACGTCGATATCTCGAGAAGCCGCAGAAGATATATTTCGGTTCTTGTGCTTACTGAGATTTTGAAGCTTCTTAAAGATGTTATGAGTATTGATAAGTTCTACATGTTGGCTAGAAATAATGCAAAAGACAATTAAAAGTGCAAATTAAGAAGAGAAATATTGTGAATAATATGTTAATGTTGTATTTTAGGCAGAAAATATGGTTTAGGAAGATTGGTACTTTGGGTTAATATTGTATCCTATCTTTTTGGGTGGTTACCAGATTTTTAGGAGTGTGTAGTTGCCTATTTTGGGTGATATAGTTGTATATAAAACATGTGAATTAAGGACAATAAGATTAGTTTTGGTTTCCACCAAAATCTCACCCTACGATATCACTTATCTTGATAATCCAGGCCTCTCAATTACTCAGGTTCAATTGAAAGGAGACAACTATGATGAATGGGCTTATTCGTTTAGAACAACCTTGAGGGCCCAGAAGAAATTCGGGTTTATTGACGGAACAATCGCACGACCTGGCGAGAAGTTAAAAGACCTCGAAGACTAGTGGACAATCAACTCGTTATTGGTGTCCTGGATCCGGAATACCATCGAGCCTACGCTACGCTCCACTATCTCTCATGTGGAAATAGCGCAGGACCTTTAGAATGAATCAGAGACCGATTTTCCATCTTCAACAGACCACGGATCCAACAACTAAAATCTGATCTTGCAGAATGCAAACAGAAGGGTATGACCATAATGGACTACTATGGTCGACTCAAGAAGCTTTGAGATGAACTTGGGAATTACGAACAATTACTGACGTGCAAATGTGGGAACTGCACCTGCAATCTCGGAACGATTTTGGAGAAGAAATGGGAGAAAAAAAAAGTGCATATGTTTCTTATGGGATTGGATGAAACCGGGTACGGAACGGTGAGATCCAACATATTGGCTCAAGATCCACTGCCAAGCATGAATAAGGTATAGTCAATACTTATTCAAGAACAGCGCGTCAAGACTATTGCACGAGGAAAGGAAGAACAAGGAGAGATTATGGCTTTTGCCGTGCGAACCCGACCTGACAGAAGAGAGAAAACTAGTATGGTGTATTCATATTGCAAAAGGACGGGGCATGAATCTGACAATTATTTTGCCTTGAACGGATACTCGGAATGGTCGGGTGACAGACCCCGAAGTGATAGGAAATGAACTGGTCGTGGAAGAGGGCAACCAAGTGCTCGAGGAGGGGGCCAAGGAAGCCAGGCCGCGCATCGTGCCAATGCTGCCTAGGCCAGTTCTGTCACGCAGGGAGCAACCGAGACAGAAGCACCAGCACCACTGCCCGGATTCAACATCGAGCAGTGGCAGAAGCTCCTCCAAATGCTGGGCGGGTCAAAACCCCGGACAACCTAGAATATGACTGGTAAGTTTGTGCCTTGGATCATTACGGGCACTTCGAATCACATGACTGGGACAATTAGAGATCTTCGTGACTTGAGGGAGATTGTTCAATGTTCCGTGGGATTACCAGATGGAAGTAATGATATTGCCACGAAAGAAGGGACGATTGCTCTTGATAGAAATTTTGTGTTGGAAAATGTTCTTTATATGCCAGGATTAACTTACAATTTAAAAGCTAGTTTCTTGAGTCTTGGGGTATCCCATACTCATCCTATATCTCTCTATTATGACAATCAGGTAGTCCTACACATATCTCAAAATTCAATTTTTTATGAACGGACAAAACACATTAAGGTCGATTGCCATTTTTGTGCGTGATGAAATCATCGCCGGAAATATCAATCCCATGTTTGTTCCATCAAGTGCGCAGCTAACTTACATTTTCACAAAAGTGTTGGATAAGCGACAATATGATTTTCTTTTTTGCAAGTTGGGCATCCGGGATCTCCATGCACTAACTTGAAAGGGGGTATTGTGAATAATATGTTAATATTGTTTTTTAGGCAGAAAATATGGTTTAGGAAAGTTGGTACTTTAGGTCAATATTGTATCTTATCTTTTTGGGTGGTTACCAGATTTTTAGGAGTGTAGTGTTGCCTATTTTTGGGTGATTTAGTTGTATATAAAACATTTGAATCAAGGAGAATAAGATTAGTTTTGGTTTCCACCAAAATTGAATCTCTTACTCTACAATTTGTTAAGAAAGGAGTCTGATATTTATTCACAACTTAAAGTAAAGCAAAGCAAAGAGCGTTTATATAGGATGTGTTGATCGAGAGCGAAAATAAGCTTCAAGGGAAGCTCTGTGATTGAACAAACTTAGAGAGAGAGAGGGCAGCAAAACAGAGCAAGCTTATGCAGCTGCCTCTGTTTTACTGTTCTGCAGAGACGTGCTTTTGCTGGAGAGAAGAAGTGTTTGTTTTTTTTTATTTCAGCATATATATATAAGCAATATAAATTTAAACTGATTACATCAACCAAACGATCAAATCAAATCCTCAAAAAATCATGCATACACATCGCATGAATTTTACATATCCTACTGTGATTCAACTTCACGGTGGATTTCATTTTTTGAATTTAAACTTTAATAGAAAAAATCATTAATTTTAACACTCCCCCTTAATGACTTTTTTCACCAATCCCCACCTTTTTCCGCAAATCCACAAATTTAGCTTTAGACAGGGCCTTGGTTAAAATGTCTGCAAGCTGATCATCGGAGGAGCAATGTATCAGCTTTATTTCTTGATTCCTCTCAGCCTCACGTATAGCATGATACTTAACGTTGATGTGTTTAGTTCTCCCGTGCATTATAGGATTTTTAGCAATGGCTATTGCAGACTTGTTGTCTACATACAACACTGTAGGTGTTTGTTTGTCCAGCTTTAGATCGTTGAATACCTTCCTCAACCAAATTGCTTGGTTAGTTGCTGTAACTGTGGCTACATACTCAACCTCAACTATGGACTGAGCCACAGTATCCTGTTTCTTAGATGCCCATGAAAAAACACCGGAGCCTAATTTGAACAAGTACCCAGTTGTGCTACGTGCATCTTCTACACTTCCTGCCCAGTCACTGTCACTGTAGTCGACTACTCCACCTTCAGCTCTTGCTTTGAATTGAACACCAAAATTCCAAGTTCCTTTCAGGTACCTCAGCACATGTTTGGCAGCTTGTAAGTGTGATTCTCTCGGTGAAGCCATGTACCTTGAAAGTAAACTCACTGCAAACAAAACGTCTGGTCTGGTAGCTGTGAGATACAGAAGGCTCCCAATCAGACTTCTGTAATTTCCCTTTTCGACTTTGCTACATTTCTCGTCCTTTGACAATTTCATATTGGACACCAGTGGTGTAGATACTGATTTACAGTGATTCATATTGAATTTATTTAGTATTTCTTTGGCATACTTGCCTTGTGAAAGAAAAATACCCAAGCTGCTTTGTTGAATCTCCATTCCTAGGAAGTAGGTAGCTTCCCCAAGATCAGACATCTCAAATTCATTTTTCAATTTCTGCTTGAACTCTATCATTTTCCTTTTGTTGCTGCCTGTCACCAGTATATCATCAACATATACTGCAGTGATAAGTCGGTCTTCATCTTTATTCACATACAATGTATTTTCTGTCATGCTTCTCTCAAACCCACAGTGAAGTAAGTATGTATTTAACTTATCATACCAGGCTCGTGGAGCCTGTTTGAGGCCGTATAGGGCCTTGTGAAGAAGATAGGCGTGACTCTCCTTTCCAAGTTGAATAAACCCCGGTAGCTGCTCAACATAAATTTCTTCATTCAGTTTACCATTCAAGAAGGCCGATTTCACATCCAAGTGCATCACACTCCAACCAAACTGAGCTGCCATGGCCAGAATGAGTCTAATTGTTTCCTATCTGGCCACATGAGCAAAGGTTTCTGTGTAGTCGATTCCTGGAAGCTGGGAGTATCTCTTTGCCACAAGCCGTGCCTTGTGCTTGTTTGTTGTCCCGTCCGGATTGAGTTTCACTTTGAACACCCACTTTACTCCAATTGGTTTTTTGTTTGTACTTAATTTTACCAGAGACCAAGTATTATTTTTGTCAATCATCCTGATTTCCTCTTCCATAACAAGTCTCCACTCTTGCTGCTGAAGTGCTTCCTCAACAGAGGAAGGTTCTTTTGAGGCAAAACTGCACCTTTCATAGATGTCAGCTAGACTTTTAAATTTTATTCTCCCTTCTGCTTCACATTCTTCATCTTCTTCATCACTCTGAGTTGGGTTTGATACTGTCATTGATTTCTTTCCTTCTTCAAATGTGACACAGTCTCATTCGACTTTCTGTTTCTCCCAATTCCAATAGCTGTTTTCATCCACCTTTATATTTCTTTGAATCATTAGCTTGTTGGTTTTCAGGTTTAGAATTCTGTATGCTTTTGCTTCAGTACTGTATCCCAAAAATACTCCCAACTCAGCCTTCATTTCTAGCCTGGATCTCCTGTCATCCGAGACATGGCAGTAGCACACTGATCCAAACACCTTTAGATATTTTGTTGATGGTTTGATGCCACTCCAGGCCTCTACCAGTTTCATCTGCTTTACAGCCTTTGTAGGCAGCATGTTGAGCAGGAACACAGCAGTGTTCACTGCCTCAGCCCACAAGGCTTTAGGCAGGTGCTTGTCAGCAAGCATGCTTCTTGCCATTTCCATAATGGTTATGTTCTTCCTCTCCGAGACACCATTTTGTTGAGGAGAATATGGTGTCGTGAGCTGCCTTTTGATTCCATTCTCAGAACATAAATAATTGAATTGGCTGGAATTGAATTCAAGCCCATTATCTGTCCTTAGGCACCTCAGTACACTGCCACTTTCCTTCTCTGCAACAACCTTGAGCTTCTTGAATTCACAAAAAATTTGAGCTTTATTCTGCAGGAAACAAACCAAAATCATTCTGGAAAAATCATCTATGAACAAGCCAAAATACCTGCAACCACTCATGGAGTTTTCTGTCATTGGACCACAAATGTCAGAATGGATAAGTGCCAGCTTCTCTTTTGCTCTCCAATTTGCTTGCGAAGGAAATGAATTCCTTGCCAATTTCCCTAGCTGACATGCACCACATACTGTCTCAGTGACTGCAATATTTGGGAAGTCCTTGGTTAGACCTCCCTTCTGCAGTTGTTGTAGCCCAGCCACATGAAAATGCCTAAGGCGCCTGTGCCAAATCTCACCTTCAGTTACAGAGGCAACACTGGCTCTCTCAATTACTTCTCTGAGTTTTAAAGAGTAGACTTGATTCTTCTTTTAGATGAAAGCAATCAAGCGATCTTCAGGATCATATATCCTGCAGCAGTTATCCTTGAATCCAACCGAGTAGCCTCGATCAGTCATCTGATTCACACTGAGAAGATTCTGTGAGAATGTAGGAACAAAATTTACATCAGTGATAAATTTTTTGCCTTCCTTGGTTTCAATGGCAATGTTGCCTTTGCCCTTAATGGTTTCCAGCATGCCATTTCCAAGTCTTACTTGGCCTGTTGCTGATTTGTCAAGTGACACAAACATAGCTTCATTCTTGCACATGTGAGAAGTGCAACCACTATTAACAACCCAGAGGCTGTCGTCTTCCACTGTCAATTCACTTGAAGCAACAAGAATTGTATTACTTTGCTCACTGGATATCTCAGTGACATTTACATGTTGCAACTCCTGCTTAGATTGTGCAGCTTCTAGCTTTTGTTTTTGCCTACAGAACTTCTCCTTATGGCCAAGTCTTTTGCAGAAGTTGCATTGGACAACTTTCTTTCCCTTATACCAGCATTCACTCTCTAAATGATTTGTGAGGGTGCATATGTTGCAAGGAGGATACTTCTTCTGTTTTTTGGAACTTTAGTTTCCAGTTTGATTTCCTCCATTCCTTCTACCTTGATACTGATTTGAAGGGGTAGCTTTGGTTTGAGACGAGAATAAGGCTCCTTCAATAGGTACACGAGCATGCATGTTGACACGTTGCTCCTGTGATTGCAGCTTATTGATTAGTTCAGCTGAAGAAATCTTATCAATATCTACAAGTTCCTCCAAGGCTGAGATTTTAGACTCAAATTTTGGTGGTAAACTTATAAGAATTTGTTCTACCACCCTTGATTCAGGAAAGTCCTCCCCCAACAATCTCATTTTATTCACAATATCCGAGAGTTTGGAGGCATAGTCCCTAACAGACTCATTTTCTTGCATTCTGAGTAAAACAAATTCACTTTTTAGCCTCAGTAGTTTGATCTTCTTGCTTCTGTCTCCTCCATCAAACTCTTCCTTCAGTTTCTCCCACGCTTCTTTGGGTGATTCATAATTCATAATCCTAGAGAAAACCCTGTCCGAAACCGCTGAGAAGAGGCAGGCAATTGCTTTTGGTTTCTTGGCCTTCTCTTCCTCGTGCCTTTTAATTTGGTTCAATGTAGCAGTTTCTTGTAGTGGGTTTGGTTCGCTATCGTCTATAATAACATCCCATAAACCCAGAACTTTGAGGTGAGCTCGCATCTTTATTGCCCACACATGGTAATTTTCTCCGTTGAACTGTGGAGCAGGGGTAGTTCCTGAGGTAGCCATCGGGTTTGAGAAATTTTTAATTCACCTGAGACGTAGGAGAACCTGGCTCTGATACCACTTATTGATCGAAAGCGAAAATAAGCTTCAAGGGAAGCTCTGTGATTGAACAAACTTAGAGAGAGAGAGTTGAAGAGAGAGAGGGCAGCAAAACAGAGCAAGCTTATGCAGCTGCCTCTGTTTTACTGTTCTGCAGAGACGTGCTTTTGCTGGAGAGAAGAAGTGTTTGTTCTTTTTTATTTCAGCACATATATATAAGCAATACAAATTTAAACTGATTACATCAACCAAACGATCAAATCAAATCCTCAGAAAATCATGCATACACATCGCATGAATTTTACGTATCCTACTGTGATTCAACTTCACGGTGGATTTCATTTTTTGAATTTAAACTTTAACAGAAAAAATCATTAATTTTAACAGGATGTACAGATAACTAATAAATCAAAAGACATGAGATAAAAATTGTATATATCATATCATCTACTAAAAACAAATTTATAAGAGCTAAAATTGAGGAAAAACTGATGCAAATGCATATTGCAGATTTGTAGAAACTAATTTTGACTCATTCAATTTTCGTGGTTGATTTTTAACCGTTTTCAACACACCACCTTGATTCAAAATCACATATGCTTAATTGTCGCAAAAAAAAATCATGTTTCAGTTGAGACAAAGACTTCGTAAATAAGTTAACAACTTGATCATTTATACCACAAAATTCCAACACTATTTCTCCATTTGCTACCAGTCTCCGAATGAAATGATACTGCATTTCTATATGCTTTGTTCTGCCATGAAAAGTTGGATTTTTTGTCATTGCAATCATACTTTTGTTGTCACAAAAGATGGTAGTTGCTGCTACTTGTTCTTGGACCAAATCAATAAGAATTCTTTTAAGCCATACTGCTTGACAGGCTGATGATGTTGCATCAATGTATTTAGCCTTTGAAGATGATAATGCAACAGTATCCTGCTTCTTTGAACTTTAAGAGAGCACCAGAACCTAGGCTAAATTTGTAGCTTGATGTACTTCTTCTATCATCCAGTAAACTTGCCCAATCACTATCAATATGACCAAATAATTTAAAATATGATAAATTAGAGTACCAAATTCCAAAGTCAGTTGTTCCAGCAACATATTGCAAGATTCTTTTAGCTACTCCAAAGTGCTGTTTTGTTAGATTATGCATAAATCTGGATAAAGTACTAATAGAAAATGTAATGTCAGGACGAGTATGTATTTAATAATTTAGTCCACCTATCAACTTTTGAAAATAAGTTGCATAAGTCTTTCTTATGTCATTTTTGCAATTTATCATTAGAATTCATTAGAATAGAAGTTTTGTTGTAGCTCAACATATTGAACCTGTTGAGCAGATTAATTGCATACTTTTGTTGCATAATGAAAATTTCATCTAATCCATATTTCACCTCAAATCTAAGAAAATATTGCAACAAACTCAAATATATCATTTCAAATTTTTGCATCATAGAAAACTTAAAATCAGCAAGAAGACGTTCATTTGATCCTAAATAAATCATGTCATTCACATAAAGACAAATAATAAGAAAATCAACTTTCTTTTTTTCTTTGAATATAAAGTGGGCTCATTATCACTTTTTTCAAACTCATTCTCACGAAAATAGTTGTCAATCTTAATGTACCATGCTCATGGAGCTTGCTTAAACCTATATAACATTTTTTTTAAACTTAAAAGCTTTATTCTCATGGTCAGCTACAACAAAGCCTTCAAATTGAGGAACATAAACATTTTATTTCAAGTCTCTATTTAAGAAATTGGATTTCACATCAAACTGAAAAACATGAAGAGATAAATGAGCAGCTAAAGCAAGCAATACAGTTATTATTTCAAAGCGAGCAACCAGTGAGAATATTTCTTTAAAATCAATGCCTTATTGCTGAGCATATCCCTTTGCTACAGGTCGAGCTTTATGGTTTTGTATACTTCCACTAACTTGGTACTTAGTTCTAAACACCCATTTAAGTCTGATAACATACTTTTTTTTAGGTAAATCAGTCAATTCTCATATTTAATTATTTTGAATTGCAATAATCTCTTCATCCATAGCATTGCACTATTCTTGTATTTGTGTAGCTTCGTCATAAAATTCTGGATCTGAAACACACAAAGCAAAAGAACCAAATGCATAAATTTTCCTCAATGACCAAAATTTTCTTGGAAGAGTTTCACTTGATGAGGAGGAATTAGAGTTTACTGGACTTAAGGAACTACTGACTGTGGAACAGGAACTTGCCGAATTTGAAGATGAAGAATCAACAACAGTATCTTCTAAAATTGGAATTTGATCATGTTTTTGAGCAGCTCCCCAATCCCATTTTGCTTCCTCATTAAAAACCACATTTATGCTAACAACAATCTTGCCACATAAAGGGTTAGATAACCTATATGCTTTTGATTGAACACTATAACCAACAAAAATATATTTTGTAGTTTTCTCATCAAGTTTATGGTGAATTTGAAAATTAATTAAAATATAGGTTACACAACTAAAAACTTTTAAGTGACTTACATGTGGTTTCCTTTCATTCCATATTTCATATGATGTTTTGTTCATAACAACCCTTTTTTTAGGGATATTCAAAATATACACTGTTGTTGTAGCTGCTTCAGTCCGAAAAGAATTAAAAAGACCTTTGGCTTTTAGCAAACTTCTAGCCATTTCTACCACTATTCTGTTCTTTTGTTCAACAACACTGTTTTACTCGAATATATATGGTATAGTAAGCTCCGTGCGAATGCCATATTTCTCACGAAAAATATTAAATTCAGTAGAAATAAATTCATCCCTTCTGTCAGTCTAAAGGCACTTGATACGGCTACTAATATGATTTTCTACCAATGCCTTCAACTTTACAAAAGTGACAAGAGCTTCAGATTTAGATATGAGAAAACAAACTCAATTCATACGACTATAATCATCAATCAACAATAAAAAATATTGACTCCCACCAAATGGCTCGGTATTCATGAGTCTATATAAATTTGTAGGCACCAATTCAAGACAACTACCAGCTCTCCATGATTTTCTTAATGAAAAAAGATTTTCTGCTTTATTTTTCCAGAACAAAAGCTTCACAAAATTCAGAAGATTCAATCTTTGGTAGCCCACTAATCATATCTTTTTACTTAACAGCTTCAATTAATTCTCATTCAAATGTCGATATAATCTAGATTCACCAATTTTTCTAATAACAAAGGCATAATCATTAACTTGAGAAGCTTCAAAGTGGAAACATTTTATTTTGTGCTATTTAAACATTAACTATAACATAACTTGACTTCTTATCTTCAACACTACATGAATCATTATCAAATAAGATTCTATACCCATTATTCATCAATTGCCCAATACTTAATAAATTATTAGCCAAACTAGGACTAAATTGCATATCAACTAAAAGTTTAATGTTACTATGATTTATTTTGATGACAATTATATATTTCCCTTCAACTTTAATTACCTTGTCATCACCCAGTAGAACTGTTGATTTTTCTACTTCATTAAATTATCTAAATAATGATTTTGAACCTGACATATGATTTGAACACCCATTGTCCAAACATCAAACAATATTAGTAACATTTTTATCAAAAGAGTAAACCATGAATAACATGCTTTCCTCTTCATTTGCAACATTGGCATGTTGTCTTTCATCCCTTTGCTTGGTCCAGTAATCAGCCTCTTTGTGACCCATTTTTTTACAATAATAATACTTCATTTGACTCTGATTCTACTTAAAATTCTAATTCTGTTTGAATTGTCTTTGTTTGTCAGCTCGTCCTCCCGTCCTTGATTTTCACTGTGACCTCTGCTGCAATAACCACCATGAGAACTACCTCTATTTGTGGTTTTCTAATATGATTTATTGTAAGATGACTCTCATTTCATTTGAAAAGTCTTTTTTTTATTTTTTGATAATGATCTATTCAACTTATCTTCATAAGCTTGTAAAAAACTCATTAAATCATTAAAGGAATAAGTAGATAAATCTTTTGACTCATCTATTGTAGTGACCACATGATCAAATTTTAGAGTTAAACTCCTTAATAATTTTAAAACTACAGTCTCATTAGTAATTTTTTCACCATATGCCTTCATTTGAGCAACAATTGTAGAAGCTCTCAGCAAAAAGGTTTGAACAGATTTAGAGGTACCCATTTGAAGCATTTCAAAGGTTTTACGAAGCGATTGAAGTTTGACTGTAGTTACCTTTGATGACCCTTGAACTTCTGTTTTGAGAATTTGTTAAGCTTATTTAGAAGTAGTTTTGTTAAGCTTATTTAGAAATAGTTGCTGCAGAAATTCGAGAAAAAAAATAATCTGTGACTGCTTGTTAAAGAAAGAATAGAACTCTTGCATTTTTTTTTCTATTTTCTCGAAACCTTTGTTCATCATTTGGGTCATTGTACCCATTTTCCACTAGCTCCCATAACTCTTGAGACATAAACAAAGTTCTCATTTTTATACTCTAAAATTTATAACTCTCACCATTGAACAGAAGAATTAAAGGTTGATATAAGGTTGTTGTACTATTGATTGCCATTTTTTATGTTTGTGTGAACGACTCTGGTGTTGCACTTTCTTTGTTTTGCACTCTCTCAACAGCACAAAATAATGGCTCTAATACCAAATATATTGGCAAGAGATAAAGTATAAAACAGTTAAAAGTGCAAAATAAGGAGAGAAAGAAGTTTGATCTTCATTCACAACTTAAAGTAAGGAGTCTTTATATAGGCTGTACATACAACTCACAAATTGAAAGACATGGAGAAAAAATTGCAGATATTCTATTACCCACTAACAACAATCTATAGGAATTAACATTGAGGAAAAACTGCTGCAAATATATATTGCAGATTTATAGGAACTAATTTTGAGTCATTCAATTTTGGTGACGGATTTTTAATCATTTTCAACACTACAGTAAAAGGGCAACTCTCCAGCTGCTTCAAACAATCCCCGCATCTAGAAATCTCGCATGAACCTTGAAGAATCCCCTTAATGTTTGAGAATCTCCACTGTTTGATTCATTCTTCAAACTTTTCTTCCATGCAACAAATAACCCTAAACTGGAAAGTATGTTTTTCACAGAAAGCCCAAAAAGAAAACACTTGGAGTGAATTTCTTTTCGTCTTACAACATAAGTAAGGAAAGGAAACAGAGCAAGAAGAAAATAAGAAACAAAGAGACTCTCTTCTTGAAACAAGAAAAGAAATCACAAAGTTAATATCTTCTTATAAATAGAGATTATCTTCCTTTCCTTTTCTAATAGGAGAAGAACCTTCGTTTCTTATTCTGATTAGGAGAGGAACATTTGAATACTAAATTTTTAACCGAATTACCTAATTCTGCCCTCGGTTACCGTTACTTGATTTGGGCTGCAATGCTCGGGTCGGGTTTTATTATCAAAGCTAGAAGGTTCTAGAGAAGAGAATGATGAAAACTAAAATGAATGAGTTCTTACTCTTAATTTGTTACAACATAATGAAAACTAAAATGAATGAATACAAAATAATGCCAGCTGTACTAATTAACTAAGCTGCAGCAGAGAATGAGTTAAGAGCAAATGGCTGCATGACGTTGGTGATAGTCAACCAATCCCAGCTTGGACAGTAGTTAATTAAATTGAGGAAAGGAGAGTGTCTTGGTGAAAATATCAGCCAACTTTTGTTTGCAGGAAAGAAATTGTGGAGCAATGAAGCCTTTCTCAAGTGGTGACGGACGAGATGACAGTCAATTTCCAAGTGCTTAATTTGTTTATGGAAAATAGGATTAGCAACTATATGTAATGCTGCATTATTATCACAAAATAACAGAATTGGGAGAGAAAGCTGAATACCAAAATCCTTCAACAGAATAGAAAGTCATCTTAATTTGCAGATAGTAGTGGCCATATTATGGTATTAAGCCCCAACAGAAGATCTCAATACTGTTGTTTGTTTTTTTGTTTTCCAAGAAATAATAGATGGTCCTAGTAAAATGCAGAAACCAGTGAGAGATTTCCTAGAGTCATGGCAAGAAGTCCAAATTGTATCACAGTAGGCTTGAAGACTAAAATCATTATGTGAAGTGAAGAATAAGCCCTTGGAAGGACAGACTTTAAGGTACTTAAGAACATGTAAAGTAGCTGTTTAGTGAGTTTGAGTAGGAGCACTAACATACTGACTCAATTGCTGGACTGCATATGTTAAGTTTGGTATGGTGATATTCAGGTAAAGAAGTCTGCCAACCAATCTTCTACATCTTTTTGGCTTAAGAAATAAATCACCATCTTGAAGATGTAGTTGTTGGCCTTTAGGTAAAGGAGTCTTCACTGTCTTGGCACCAAGTAAGCCAACATCTCTCAATATGTCCAGCATATATTTCCTCTGATTCAAATAAATACCATAAGTTGATCTAGCAATCTCAATACCCGTAAAATAATGTGCTTAACCCAGGTCTTTGATTGTGAACTGAACATCCAGAAACTGTTTGACCTTAGCAATCTCAGACTCATCCGCTCCAGCAGGTAAAACGTCATCAACATAAACAAGTAAAGCCAGAAAAGAAGTACCAGACCCTTTAGTGAACAAACAATATTCGTTTTCTGATTGCGTAAAACAAAGAGAATGTAGCTGTGAACAGAATTCTGCATTTCATCCTCTAGAGGCTTGTTTCAAGCCCTATAAGGATTTGACTAACTTACAGACTTTCCCTTTGTTTGCCTTTGTATAACTCTCTAGAGGATGCATATACACCTCTTCATGCAATGTGTCATGAATTAACACATTATTGATGTCCAAATGGTGAATTAGCCAACTATGTGCACTAGCCAAGGCAAAGAAAACTCTAACAGTAACCACCTTTGCAACAGGAGAAAACGAATCATAATAGTCAACATCTGCAACTTGATTATAACCCTTAGCAACAAGTCTTGCTTTAAATCTATCAACATTCCCACCAGGTAAATACTTAATCTTGTATACCCACTTACTACCAATGACCTTCTTTTCCTTAGGAAAGAAAGTCACAATCCAAGTTTGATTACGTTCCAGTGCATCTAAATCTTTCTACATTGCCTCCACCCATTTAGCATTGGTGCAAGCTTGACTATATGAACTAGGTTCTAAAATTGTGGACACATTAGTTAAAAAAATATTTAATTATCATTAAACAGAGGTGATGTTTGGTAAGGATATGTATGTATAGTGTAAGGAGAACCAACAGAAACCACTGAAGGTGAGTCCATCATAGTAGTAGGTTGAATCATTGGAACAACATTTGACACAAAGTCATTGAGCCACAGGTTTTCATTTAAGTCTAGTACTAGTCCTAACAATCTGTTGCTGATCAGTGGAAACATCAGGTGAAGGAATAAAAGGAATATATGAAACATGAGTGTTTAAATTATCTGATGCAGGGTTATCAATGGAACCAGGAAAATCATCATGCTGTAGTGAAGAATCAACATTAGGAGACACAATTGGTAAAAGAATGAAGTAGGAGACTGATAGGGAAAGATGTGTTCATGAAAAACATCTCTAGAAAAAAGTAATTTCTGTGACTCAAGAGAGTCGACTTTATAAGCCTTTTGACCAAGACTAAAACTAAAGAACAAGCATTTTATAGCTCTAGGCTCAAATTTACCCTTGTGAGACAACACATTTGTCATAGAGTATAAACAGCCAAAACATCTAAAATTATTAATAGAGGGTGTATAACCATAAAGAATTTCAAATGGTGACTTACAGTTAAAAAGAGATGTTGGAAGCTTGTTAATAATGTGTGTTGCAAATAGAATAGACTCACCGCAAAAACGAGTTGGTAATTAAAATTGAAAAAATGAGGCCCTTGCAATCTGTAAAATATATTTGTGCTTCTTTTCTACCACTCCATTCTGTTGTGGGGTGTAGGGAGAAGTCTTTTGATGCAAAATTCCTTTAAAAGAAAATAAGAATTGACACTCATGATTAGTAAACTCAGAACCATTATCAGTTCTTATAGCTTTGATCATTGTGGAAAACTGGGTTTCAACAAGTTGGAAAAATTGCTTCAAAATTTGAACAGTTTGTGTTTTATGTGCCATTAAAAAGTTTAAGTTGAATGATCGAAATCATCCACTATGGTGATAAAAAACTGTGCACCAGACAATGATTTTTTATTGTACGGCCCCGAAGATTTATGTGCAGTAATTGAAAAGGTTTTGCAGTTTTAATGTGAGTAGTGGGGAATGACAACCTTTGCTGTTTTGCTATCTGATAAACATCACATGGAAAGGAAGATTCATTGATTTCATTGCTGATAAAATCTAAATGAGACATAACAACAGAATAAGGATGTTCAGGTCTTCTGTGCCATAATAAAAAGGAAGTACTGGAATTAACACATTATAAAAGGAATTAATAGAATGAACTAAATTGAAATTCTGTTGAAGCAAGTTGGTATGGAAATCAATCAGTGCAAGGTTAAAGCTATTGGAATCCAAAATGTATAACCTTCCAATGACCTTGCCTACTACTAGAATCTTCTCATTCTGCAGGTCCTGCAGGATACAATGGTTAAGATAAAACAAAAATCTGATTAGTGAAAGTTCAAATAGTTTGTTAACCGACAAAAGATTATATTGAAATGCTGGTATATGTAAAATTGAAGCGAGTATTAGTTTATTTGAGATATGTACATCCCCTGTATGATGAACCAGCTTTACTGATCCATCAGGAAGATATACAGGGGTTATGGACTTAACTGGGTCTGGGTTTTGCAAAAGCTTAAAATCATTGCACATATAATTTGAAGCTCCTATATCCACAATCCAACTATCAGCTTCCAATAAACTAACTGTACTAAATGCAAAATATTATGTCGATATACGAGCAAAATCATGGAAGTGAGCCATATTCACGATACTGCTTTCTGCTACTCTTTTACCTTTCATGTACGTGCTCATTTCTTATTGTATTAGATCTTGGATCTTTGTATTCAGCTTTACTGATAGTCCATCATCTTTGGTTTCTTTTGAATCTATAGTAGCATATGCCATATTTGCTACTTGTTTGAATCCACGTTTTCCTCTTGACTTCATGAGATCTTTGTACCAATCTGGCATACCATGAATTTTGAAGCAGGTCTCGTGAATATGTGCAATTGCAAAATTGCAATGTGTGCAACAAAGACTTGATCTGTCAACCCTCTCAGAACCTCCCTTCTCCTTACTAGCACTCTTAGTATCATTACTTAGTTTTTTACCATGTTGATTATAAAACCATCATAGCCATATTATTTGAACCTTCTGTATAAACATTATGAACTTCTCTTTCTTATTGTACTCTTAAAATCATCAAGTATTTAATTATTGGTAATGGTTCTATTACCAAAATTTGATTTCTTATATGATCATAGACATCATCCAAACCCATAAAAAATTACGTTAACTTACAAGAGGAATTGCAGTCTGCAAGTTGCTCGGTTGCTCTATAACTGCATTGAGGGATAGGTTGTAGGCACTACAACTCATCCCAAAGCTTCTTCAATTTGGTGTAGTGCTGAACTATAGTCTGGTTCCCTTGAGAGATTGAAGAAATCTCTCTTCACAATTGGTATAACAGTAGACCATTTCACTCTTCAAAACATTCATCCAACTCCTGCCATAGTTTCTTGGCTAAACTGGCTGATCAAAAAGCTTATGCAATATCCTTAGCAATGGAATCGAGTATCCAAGATTGCACCATGCAATCCACCTTATTCCATTTCTCAAAATCCTCTGATCCCTCTTCTGGCATCTCACATTTTCCATCTATAAAACCCAACTTCACCTTGGCCTCGAGAGCTTCAGATCCCTGCTCCATGCCAAGTAGTTATTTCCGCTCAGTGGTGTTGATACTAAAATCATTCCAGGATGATCTGATGACTGTAGTATCAACGAATCTTCCTTCTTGATTGTTCTAGATCCTTAAGTGCTTTCTCCTTGCGTGTCTTCAGTGCCACTAGTTCCTTCCATATCTCTAATCAATGTATTTTAATTCAAATAGATTTTTGTGCTTTGATACCATGAGCATAGAGATAAAAAATAACACAACAAAATGAGAACATTCTCAAATGATTTTCTATTATTCTGAGTATTTACAAGATCTTACTGATATATTTATACACAAACTGAAAGATTCTAGAGAAGAGAAAAAGGGCACTAAAAGGAAAAAAAAACGTTTCTCTTAATCTATTACAACAGAATGAAAACTAAAAGGAATAAGTACAAAATAATGCCAACTGTACTAACCAAGTTGCAGCAGTGAATGAGCTAAGAGCAAATGGCTGCAGGAGAGAAATTATAATCTTCTACAAAACCCTAACAAAATCCTGAAAACTGTCTATCTCTCTCTTTGTTTCCGGAAAAGGAAAGAGAAAGTTATTTCATAAATTTCTTCGAAGTATGTCAGAAAAGCAAACGAAATAAATAATAGAATCAATGATTCCTAGTACAACTGGTAACTATAGTGCCCTACTGCCTACGGAAGCATATAATATAATTCATCATTGCTCTATATCATCTCCAATCTTTTCGTTAGAGCCACGTTTAACGTACACAAGAGCTAAATTTCAGGAGCGATCCATTGTGAGAGAATCTCATTTTAGATATCTAAGAAAATTATGATTAAGATATTCTTCTTCTCTATTAGACCTTACCACTTTAATATTTTTGTAAGTCTATTTCTCAACTTCGTTATGAAATCTTTAAAACATTTTAAAAAATTTATATTTATATTTCATAAGATACGTAAATTCATATCTTGACATATCACCAGTGAAGGTGATAAAGTAAGAATATCCTTCTCTTAATTGAATTTTCATAGGACCACAAACATCAGTATGAATTAGTCCCACTAGTTCAGAAGCTCTTTCTTCACTTCCAACAAATAGAAATTTGGTCAATTTTTCTTTGAGACAAAATTCACAAGTTGGATATGATTCATAATAATATTTATTAAGGTAAATCCTCTTTGTACAACTTGCTTTTTTTTTTTTTTTCAATATGACCAAGTTTTTTTATCTTAAGACTAGAAATATGCAAAACTGAATTTTCATTCATATCAGAAAAAACATAAATACCATATTGGAAATAACCATTTGCATATAAATCATCATCATAATAAATAGAACAAATTTCATCATTCAAAATAATACGAAAATAATATTGGTGCAAAAAAGATATTGAAATTATGTTCGAAATAAATTTTAGAATGTAATAACAATCCTCCAACAAAAATATTTTACCCGTAGGCATCCTAAGAGAAATTAATCTTATAGTTAGAGCTGCAACTTTTGCACCATTTCCAACTTGAAGATTAACTTCTCCTTTTTTCAATCTTTTGTTAATCTGCAATGTAACGGCCTTGAAAATAAAAATGAAGATGTATGTATTAAAAATTCTAAGTGCGGAAGCGAAATAAAAATTCTGATTAACATCCCTTACACAATAACCAAAAACATATTCAACGTATGAAAAAATAAGCTAATTTAAGGAAATACTCGAAATGAAAACTATAAATAGAACTATAAAATCTTTAAGCGTCTAACTCGCCATCTTCCTGCGGAATGGCCTCGGGAACCCGTCTTTCTGATCTGAAATTGTTAAGTAAGGAATGAGCTACACTAACCCAGTAAAGACATCACACTATCTCACTGTCACAGAAGTAAAAGTTGGTAGAAAACAAAAATGACCAATGGAGCATAATTTATAACAAACTCATTTATTAATAATAAAAATATTTACTGTCCACTTACCTCGATGAGATTCGTGAAAATAACATATGAAAACAATAACATTATAACCATCATAAAATTATATACACTTTGTTACATAACACATGTTATACCTTTGCACTTCAATAATCAGACAACAAATTTCCTCTTTTACCAGCCTACTAGTATCCATAGAGATCCATAGGGGGTCCCCGCTACACGTGAACCATTAACATTAATAACCTGATTCCAGGGTCGTCCCCATACCCCGTCCGGTATGGGCGCCAAAACACATAAATCTCAATACCCCGTCCGGTATGGGCGCCAAAACACATAAATCTCAATACCCCGTCCGGTATGAGGGTGAAACGGGCCATCCCCATACCCCGTCTGATATGGGCGCCAAAATACATAAAGTCTCTATACCTCGTCCAATATGAGAGACCACATTCCCGGTAGGGTTCCTTATGGACCCGGTCCGTCCACCATCTCCTATGATATCTAGTAAGGCTGTCCACATTATCCATTTATCAATTCACATAACATTTTTCCTATTTTTCTTGGTCTCAATTATCCAATCATACACAAACACGTAAACCAGTAATGAACACCAAACAAAACAACACAACATCGGGTTCACCATAATTCAAACCGTAATAAAAGAAACCATGATTCATGCATACGAAACCATAAAATAAATACATCAAATACCATACTGCATTTAAAACTATAAAATAGATCAAACAACAACTGACCGACAAATACACCAGATTCATGCTCCATTAGCAACCTTAAGCAATTATACACATCCATTAATTCACGAAAATACTGTTTTATCATTTATTGAACTTTAATACCGTGATAGAAAAATAAGGTGAGAAATCCTTACTTGTTTCGGGATCTGAAATCGGGTTCTCACTGCGCCTATGGACTGTCCCTAAATTCCCTGAATTTTTTCCTGAGAAATTGAAACACACTACCGGTACCTGCACGTGTCCCAAAAAACCCCAAATCAGACCTAGGGCTCTTTTCGGCCAATATCAAAATTTCGGCATGGCAGCTCCGCGGTGCTTCGGCGACGGCACCGCCGCCCGCGGCGGTGATCCGCCTCGGATTGGCTGTTTTCGGTCGTTTTCAATCGAATTCGGCCAAAATTGTATTGGTTCCTTCGATAAAACAACTCTAGGGCCTTCGGTGGGCCAAGAAATCACGAAAAATTGAGACTTACTGGCGGCGGAGCTCTCGGGTGCAACGGCTTCTCCAGCGCGAGTCGCGATTTGATGTTTTGCTCCAGTCAACCTGTAGAGAAAAGGACGGTGATCACAGTGGTGTAAAAATTATATCGAACGGAAACCGGGAAGGGCCTCATTGGAGGCAAAAACCAAGAGAAGTCGCGGCGGCGCCGCTGAACTTCAGCGGTGTTTTTCGGCTGATTGGCCAGTGGTTTGGCTCCGATTTGGCCATAGGCAGATTCAGCATCAAAAAACGAGCCAATGGGAGAAAATGTACCTCGTTTGGCGGTCGAAAAATCCTCCGGTGCGGCGGCGGGTGGCAAGGCCGGCTCCTCCGGTAACTGGTTCTTCTTCTCCGGCTAGGGTTTGGGGTTGGGTGTAGGTGAGGTTATTTAAAACCTTCTGCTTTTAATCTTAGCCGTCCATCATGATTTAATCTGGGCCATCCGATCGCGATTAAAATGGAAATAAATCTGAACCATCCATCGTGATGCGATCTGGGCCGTCCGTGCGTGATTCAATCTGGGTCGTCCGTGCACGTGAGATCTGGGTCGTCCGTGTGCGTGAGATCTGGACCGTTCGATCGTGTGCACGCGGATCGCCCACATGGCTCTATCCCGCATGGCCTCCCACGTCAGCGTTCTTGCCACGCGGCGTATTCTGGTTGGCCGGGGCTGCTGACGTAGCTGCTAACGTGGCACAACTTTTTTAAATTACGTTTTGACCCCGGTTTTCGATTTTCTTTTCAAAAACACCCACAGAATTCAAATTTTCACCCATTTTTTCCAAAATCAATTTCAATTAAATTCTAAAAATAATTTTACTATATTTTATTATTATTATTATTTTTATTCCTATTAAATTAAATTAAATTAAATTAAAACCTTATATATTAAATATTAAAATAGAATAAATTTAAACAAAAATTCTAATAAAAATAAAATTTTTTTGGGTGTTACATGCAATCTCTGCAATGTATTGCAAATGTTAAAATGACTATCGGTATCTAATACACATATAGACAGATCAATAGAAATTAAAGAAATCATGAAAACATTTTTCATTAAGGTCTTACCTTGTTTCTTATCTTTCATAGATGCAAGATACTCCTTGCAGTTTCTCTTCCAGTACTCTTTCTTCTTGCAGAAGAAACATTTAGCATCAGATTGGTCAGTTTTTGCCTTATCTTTGGGTTTGGTCACACCACCCTTAAGTGCAGTAGACTTCTTGGGTTTCTTCTTACCCTCACTCTTTCTTTTAGAAGAGTTGCCAACCAACATGACAGTTCCTTTCTTCTTTTCAGATGCAATTTGATTTTCATAATCAATCAACATACTAAGCACCTCATGAAGATCACAATCAATTTTACTCATGTTGAAATTAATAATAAATTGTGAAAATGACTCAGATAGTGACTGCAAGATTAAATCTTGAGAAAGTTATTCACTCAGTGTGCACCCTAATTTTTGAAGTTCTTCAATAAGACCAATTATATTCAAAACATGGGGCATAACTGGAGAGTTAGCAGTCAGATTGGATCCAAACAAAAACTTAGATAACTGATATCTGTCTGTCCTGTTTTGTGCACCATACATCTTCTTAAGATGATCGATGATTGCACGGGGATCCATATCCTCATGTTTCCTCTGGAGTTCAGAACTCATAGAAGCAAGAATAATGCATTTGGCAGTAAGACAATCTGTCAAGTATTTCTGAAAATCCTTAACTACCTTAGCATCATCCTCAGGTGGGGTTTCTCTAACAGACTTATCGATTATATCAATAAGTTTTTCATTCATGAGAACAATTCTCATATTTCGGTACTAATCATCAAAATTTGATCCAACCAACTTGTTAACATCAAGCATGTCACGTAGTGATAAAACAGACATATTAAGAAATCTGGAATTAAGAAAAGAAAACATAGTAATATAAGAACACATTAACATATATCATAAAGAAATGAACGTTTATCTAAATGATATTTTCACTAAATAAATCAAATAATTTTAAGAAATTTATATTTCAATTTAGTGGAATAAAGGAATCATCTAACAATATGAATGAATCATTTAGTAGTCAAGTCGATTCTCACACATATTTTAAAGGTAGGTACTCTTATCAAATGTATCCCTATACAACTTCCATGAATTGCTCTATACCAAATAGTCTCCTGGTTGTCAGGTCGTTCCTATTGGTATAGTTGAGTTCAACCATCATAATGACAAATAATTAATAAAATTTCATATTTTTCGGTGGTTCAGACAATTGATATAAAATTAAAATAATTATTTTCATATATAAATCTTATACAACAAATAACTTTATTTTATTCTCGAATTACAAATTTTCTGGTTAACAAATAACTTTATTTTATTCTCGAATTACAAATTCCCTGGTTGTCAGGCTGTTTTTTGTAAATAAGAAATAAATAAATTTATTTATTTTAATGGTAAGTTATATAATTATCATGAACAGAATTTTAAATTAGAGAATATAATTATTAAAATAATTATAAAAAACATAATGATCAAATTACTAATATAAAATTAATTTTGTTTAAAATACAATTAGTTCTAATAAATTTATATCATATGTAATACTTAATTCAAAATTACACAAAGTACAAACATACATGTAATAATTAAAAATTAAATATGATATATATTTACGATTAAAAATTTCAAAAGTAATTGTAAATATATAAACAAAATATTCAAAAGAAATATTTTTTTTTACAGCAACCCCAAAAAAAATTACGTATATATATATATATATATTGCAGCTACCTTAATTTTTCAGCAGCTATATTAATTTTCTAGTAGCTACATTAAATTTTCCAGTAGCTTAAATTTAAATTTTTTTTTTAATTCATCGTATGAAAAAAAAATAAATATAAAATAAAATTAATCAGATAATAATTTACATATTTAAACTTTTCAAATATTTAAGATCTAATATTAAAAATTAAAATTTAGTAATATAATTTAAACATAAAAATTCATAGTTTTAATATCATTGTTAGATTGTAATATATGTATAATACGTAGCAAAAAATAAAAAATAATCCAATCTAATTTATTTGTGGTTAAAAATTATATTGCATGTTAAATATTAAATCTAAAATATAACTAATAACAAGTTTTAAAATTAAAATTGTTCGAAAACATGAACATTTTATGCGCATCTACACAAAAATTAATTTTTGTTATTCAGCTCTTTGATTAACAACGAAGGGTAGGGACAAATTGATATGATCACAAAACTTTAACAACTTTAACAGAAAAATTCTCCAATTTTTCTTATTGGTGTGTGGCTACCTTTTCTAATTCTATTCTCCAAACTTTTTCAAAACCTCTACACCTATCATATACATATATATATAGGTGTAGACATATACATATATATAGGTGATACGAGTTCCTTTTAAACTCATCCGTAGACGTCCAAATTTATTTGGATTCATCTACTTTTTTTTTTTTAACACCTAAATATTTACATATATATTTCATATATATATTTATGCTTATCTTTTTTAATTATTATTATTTAATAAAATAATTTTATAAACTAATTTAATTTTAAATTAAATTTTATAATAATTTCAATTATTATAATAACCGCACATATTATATTATTACACTAATAATATAATAATTAAAATATAAATATTAATTTTCTATTTTAAAAATAGAAAATTTTAATTTATCTCAAATATTAATTATATTCTCGGTGCTAGTAAAGAATATAATAATATTCTATTTAGACCAAAAATTTTATTTAGTTGATTAAATTAAATTTTTTAACTTAATTCTCAAATAATTAAAATAATTAGTATATTCAGTAAAAGTCAGAACATTCGTTAGCGTGCGACCCTATAGGTTCAACACTAATCAGGTAACAAATTAGTCAAACTAATTTACTAATTAAGGTTAGTATCTAACAACACTTCTCAACAACTGAATAGTACGAAATGCACAATTATTCTCAAAAATATACTAAAGAAATATGTAATACTTCATTCCGTCATTATTGATCCGGGTTAACCCTAGGATATGATTTAATCGTCAAATCCAAATACGTAACCAACTATATTTCATGTCAATTATAATTGACTAATGAATAACATAATAAATTCTCATCTTTCTTTATTCAACTGCCTTGAGCAATGTCTTAATTTAGTCATCATAATAAATGACAACATAGAGTTTAAACTTATTACCCAAGTTGACATATTTCATATTGATCAATCATTAATTTTACAAGTATTTAATCACACTCAATATTATTTCAACTACAGTTCTATGATTATAGGTTTCTAAAATCAAAGTATAATAAACGACTTATATTGTATTATGATGATTTCAGGTTTAAGAAAATTCTTATATCACATCAAAATAAGAGAATACTCTATTGACAAATTAAGATAATATCAACTATTAGAAGAAAATAATCAAGCCATTAAATTCTAATGTTTAATTGTAACGACCCCGAACATTCAAAAGAAAATATATAATAATTTAAGTGTGGAAGCAAAATAAAATATTAAGGTTTACATCCATTACACAATAACTTAAAAGTACTAAACAAACATCACGGAATAAATTTTCTGAAAGAAACAGGAGAAATGAGAAAAGTAAAGAAAAATATAAGATATCTAGCATCTACTCGCAATGTTCTTGCAGATCGGGTTCGGGAAATAGGTCTTCTTAATCTGAAATGGTTAAATAAGGGGTGAGCTACACTAGCCTAGTAAAGATATCACACTATATCACCGACACAGAAATAAAAATTGGTAGAAAATTAAAAATAACCAATAGAGCACTAAATTTAAACTAATACATTTATTAAAAATAAAATCATTTACCCTTTTACTTACCATTGTGGAATTTATGAAAACAAATTATAGAAGCAATAATATCATACAGATCATAACTTCATGCATGATCAGCAACATAGAACATATCATAAATTCATATTTATTAACAATAAACTAAATCATAACGGTTTCTCATTTCACCAGCCTACTAGTATCCATGGGGATCCATAAGGGTGTCTCCGTTATACGTAAACCATTTTTCTTAACAATCTTAATTACATAGTCGACCCCATACCCCGTCCGGTATGAGCGCCAAGACATTAAATTTAATACCCAGTCCGGTATGAGGGTGAAGTAGGTCATCCATATACCCCGTTCGGTATGAGCGCCAAATTACCAAGTCTCTATACCCCGTTTGGTATGAGACAACGTTTACGGTAGAGTTCCCTATGAACCTGGTCCGTCCACCATCTCTCAGGATATCTAGTGAAGCTGTCATCTTATCTGGTTATTAGATCACACCCCTTTTCTGTTTTCCCTTAGTCTCCGTTACCAAATCAAATATAATTACATAAACAAATAAACATGCATCCGGCAATACAATCATATCTTACATCCCAAAATCAAATAATAGTCAAGTAAGGCAATAATACATACATTTAAACCATAAAATAGATAAATCAGAAACCATCATGCTTTTAGACTGCAAGATCAATCAATAGAAATCAACAGAGAACAATGTCCGGTTTGGGCTCCATTAGCAATCCGAAATTAATTATACACATCTATTTAATTCGTACAAAATACAATATTATCATTTATTCAAACTTCAATTCCATGATAGGAAATAGGGTGAGGGATCCTTACTTGATTTGAAGCCAAAAAGCTAAATGGTCTACCGTGCCTACGGACGGTCCCTAGGATCCATAAATTTTTTTTTTTGTGAACTGAAACGTGCTTATGGTACCTAAAAATGTTCCAAATAACCCAAATCAGTCCCAAGACCTACTTGGCCAATTTTGGAAATCCAGCACGACGGCTCCGTCGTGCTTCAACGACGGCGATTCGCCTCGAGTTGACTGTTTTTGGTCGTTTTCGGCCGAATTCAGCTAAATTTGCATCAACTCCTATGAGAAAACACACTTAGAGCCCTCGGTTGGCCGAAAAAACGTAGAAAATCGAAACTCACAGGCGACAGGGCTCTCTGGTACGGCAGCTCCTCCGGCTCACGTTGCGATTAGGTGTTTTTCTCCAGTCAACCTGTAGAGAAGGAAACGGTTATCACAACGATGAAAAAATTACATCGAACGGGAATTAAGAAGGGCCTCATCGGAGGCATTTTCTAAAATATCTCGTAGTGCGCCAATGGACTTTGCCAGCATTTTTCGGCCAATCGGTTGATCCTTTTGCTCTGATTTGGTCATGGATGTGTTTAAAATTAAATTTTGAGCAAAGGGTAAAATTTTTACCTCGTTTGGCGGTCGAAACTTGCTCTGGTGCGGTGGCAGGTGGTGGCGGTCGGCTCCCCGACAGCTGGGTTATCTTCTCCAGCGAGGGATTCTGGCGACTAGAGTTAGGGTTTAGGTGCGAATAAGGTTATTTATACCCATCCGCTTTTGATCTGGGCCATCCATCATTTTTGATATAGACCGTCTGATCGCAATTAAATAGGGAGTGAATATGGACTGTTCATCGCGATTCAATCTGAGCCGTCCGTGGACAATTCAATTTGGGTCGTCTGTGCGCGATTCAATCTGGGTCGTCCATGCGCGATTTCAATCTGGGTCGTCTGCGTCAGCACCTCTGCCACCTAACGCGTCCTGGTTGGTCGGGATTGCTGACCGGGCATCTGACGTGGTGCAATTTTTTAAAATTATATTTTGACCGCTGGTTTTCGATTTTTCTTTCAAAAATATCCCCAAAACCCAAATTTTCACCTCTTTTTCCCAAAATTATTTTTAATTTAATCCTTAACAAATTTTTACCTATTTTTTCATTAAATTAAAATAAAATAAATTAGATAAATAAATAAATTTATTTAAAAAAATAAAAATAAAATAAAAGCAATTATTGGGTGTTACAACTCTCCTTCCCTTAAAAAAAATTTGGTCCCTCAAATTTGTCTCTCACTCTCAATCGAACAGCTGGGGATACTGGGCTCTAAAATCTGATTCTAGCTTCCATGTAGCCTCCCTCAGTGTATGGTTCTGCTATACGACCTTGACAAAGGAAATTTTTCGGTTGCGGAGTAATCTGTTCTTTCGATCCACAATACTGATTGGTACTTACTCATAGGATAAATCATATTGGAGTGAAAAAGTCTCGTGGGCCAAGACATGAGAGGAGTCCGGGTTGTACTTGTATAATACGAACACATGAAACCCATTGTGCACCTTAAAAAGTTCTGGAGGCAATGCACTTGTAGACGGCAGTACCAATCATGTCTAAGACCTCAAATGGTTCAATAAATCGGGGGTTCAGTTTTTTCCTCCTGCCAAACCTACTAATTTTCTTGAAATGAGTGACCTTAAGGAACACCTGGTCACCTTCCTTAGATTCTAAATCTCTCCTCTAGGTGTCTGCATAACTCTTCTGCCTGCTCTGAGCCATCTGAATATTTTTCCTGATCTTAACTATTTTGGATGTAGTCTCCTCTACCAGCTTTGGGCCAAACAGTTTTCCATCGCTCACTTCTTCCCAATAAATTGGTGATCTGCATGGGCGCCCATATAACACCTCATACGGAGCCATGCCAATACTCGTTTGGTAGCTGTTGTTGTAGGCGAACTCTATTAAGGGTAGATGGTCGTCCCAATGGCCCCCAAAGTTAAGGACACAAGCTCAGAGCATATTCTCAAATGTACAGATTGTCTTTTCTGACTGTTCATCAGTTTGAGGGTGGAATGCAGTACTGAGGGACAACTTCGTTCCCATAGCTTGCTGAAAGCTACTCCAAAATCGAAAAGTGAACCTAGGATCCCTATCGGACACCACTGTCACTAGCACTCCATACAATCTGATTATTTTTTAGATATACATTCTTGCTAACTTATCTAAGAGATTGATCATCCTCATGGCCAAAAAGTGGAAAGACTTGGTAAGCCGAACAATAATTACCCAGATGGCATTATGTCTTGAGCATGCCTTAAGTAACCCTGTCACAAAATCCATGGTGATATGTTCCCACTTTCATTATGGGATCGGTAATGGCTGAAGTAGCCCGTCTGGGCATTGATGCTCTGCCTTGACCTGCTGACATACCAAACACTTAAACACAAAGTCAGCTATATCTTTTTTCATCTTATTCCACCAAAATCAGAGTCGCATACTTTGGTACATTTTAGTGCTTCCGGGATGCATTGAGCTATGGGCCTCTGTCATGATGTCTATTTTAACTCACTATCACCTGGAACACACACCCTGTCTTGGAATCAGAGCAACCCATCGGCGGAAACTCGAAATTATGAGCTAACTCCCTATTTTGCATCTTTCTTGAGGGCTACTAGGGTGGGATCGGCTGATTGAGTTTCATTTATTCTCTAAATTAACTCAGGCCAAACGGTCAGGATCACCCAAATATGTGACTCTCCTCAAGTCCTAAAGCTGAACCTGTTGTGTGGCCCCAATCTGCCTGTATTCTGAAACCATCAAATGGGCTAATATAACTGCACTTTTTTCTGCTGAGAGCATCGGCTACCACATTGCCTTTATCCGGATGATACAAGATGTCACAATCATAGTCCTTAAGAAGTTCTATCCACCTTCTCTGATGTATGTTGAGATCCTTTTGAGTGAATATGTGTTTCAAACTCTTGTGATCGGTATAGATCTGAAAGGTCTCTCCATATAAATAATAGCGCCAAGTCTTCAAGGTGTGTATGATTACGGTAAGCTCTAAGTCATTGATGAGATAGTTTTTCTCATAACTCTTTAACTGTCTGAACCCGTAGGCTATGACCTTCCCATGCTGCATTAAAACACAACCTAGGCCTAGATATGAGACATCACTATAAACTGTATATCCCCCCTATCCACTCGGTAAGGCCAGCACATATGTAGTAGTCAGTCGCTTCTATAGTTTCGAAAAACTTCTTTCACAGTCCATATTCCACTCTAATTTGATATTCTTCTTTGTGAGTCGGGTTAGGGGAGCCACTAGACTAGAAAATCTGTCAACAAACCTGCGGTAATAGTCCGCCATTCCTAGAAAGTTATGGATCTCTTTAACTGATGTCAATTTCTCCCAGCCGAGCACCATTTCAACCTTTTCAGGGTTCACTGATACTGCATCATTTGATATGATGTGTTCCAGGAAGGTGGTTTGCTCAAGCTAAAATCCACACTTACTCAACTTTGCATATAGTTTCTTTCCTCTAAGAACCTGCAAAACCTGAGCTAGATGGTGAGCATGTTCCTCTCTGCTTTTTGAATAAACCACAATGTCGTCGATGAATATGATAACAAATTGTTCTAAGAATTGTCTGAAGACCATGTTCATCATATCCATGAAGATGGCTGGGGCGTTAGTTAGCCCAAATGGCAAGATCAGGAACTCATAGTATCTGTACATGGTTCAAAAAGCTGCCTTGGGGATATCTTCTGTCCTGATTTTCACATGATGGTAACCTGAACACGGGTCTATTTTGGAGAAGATCTGTGCACCCTGCAACTGATCGAATAGGTCATCAATCCTGGGAAGGGGATACTTGTTCTTGATTATAACTGTAACGGCCCTAGAATTTAAATGAAAATATATGTATTAAAAATCTTAAATGCGGAAGCGTAATAAAAATTTTAATTAACATCCCTTACACAATAACCAAAAATGTACTCAAAACATGAAAGAATAAACTAATTAAAAGAGATACTTGAAATAAAAACTATAAATAGAACTATAAAGTCTTTAGTCGTCTAACTCGCCGTTTCCTACAGAACGGGCTCGGGAACCACGTCTTCCTGATCTGAAATGGTTAAGTAAGGAATGAGCTACACTAGCCCAGTAAGACATCACACTATCTCACTACCACAGAAGTAAAGGTTGGTAGAAAACAAAAACAACCAATGGAGCATAATTTATAACAAACTCATTTATTAACATAAAAACCTTTACTGTCCACTTACCTCGGTGAGAATTATGAAAATAACATATGAAAATAATAACATCATAACCATCATAAAATCATATCGACTTTATAACAAAACACATCTCATACTTTTGTACTTCAATAATCAGACAATAAATTTCCTCTTTTACCAGCTTACTAGTATCCATGGGGATCCATAGGGGGTCCCCGATACACGTGAACCATTAACATTAATAACCTGATTCTAGAATCGTCCCCCCTATTCGGTATGGGCGCCAAAACCATAAACCTCAATACCCCGTCCGGTATGAGGGTGAAACGGGCCGTCCCCATACCCCATCCGGTATGGGCGCCAAAACACATAAGGTCTCCATACCCCGTCCGGCATGAGAGACCACATTCCCGGTAGGGTTCCCTACGGACCCGGTCCGTCCACCATCTCCCAGGATATCTAGTCAGTCTGTTCACATTATCCATTTATCAATTCACATGACCTTTTTGCCCTTTTTCTTGGTCTCAATCATTCAATCATACACAACATATAAACCAGTAATTGACACCAAACAAGACAACACAGTATCGGGTTCACTATAATACAAACCATAATAAAAGAAACCATGATTCATGCATAAGAGACCATAAAATAAATACATCAATATCATACTTCATTTAATATTGAAAAATAGATCAAACAACAACTGACCAACAATGTATCAGATTCGGGCTCCATTGGCAACCTCAATCAATTATACATATCTATAAAATCACAAAATACCGTTTAATTATTTATTAAGCTTTAATGTCGTGATAGGAGATAGGGTGAGAGATCCTTACTTATTTTGGGATTTGAAATTGGCTCTACAGTGCTCTTACAAGGTGTCCCTAAATTTTCTAAATTTTTTTCGGGAAACTGAAACGCACTACTAGTACCTGTACGTGTCCCAAAAAATCCCAAATCAGACTTAAGGCCCCTTTCGGCCAATATCAGAATTTCGGCACGGCGGCTCCGCCGTGTTCCGGCGATGGCACCGCCGCCTGTGGCGGCGATCCGCCTCAGGTTGGCCGTCTTCGACCGAATTCGGCCAAACTTGCATTGGTCCCTGTGATAAAACAACCCTAGGGCCCTCGGTGGGCCAAAAAATCACAAAAAATTGAGACTTACCGGCAGTGGTGCCCTCGGGTGCGGCGGCTTCTCTGGCCCGAGTCGTGTTTTGATATTTTGCTCCGGTCAACCTGTAGAGAAAATGACGGTGATCACAGTGGTATAAAAATTGCATCGAACGGAGACCGGCAAGGGCCTCATTGGAGGAAAAAATAGAGGGAAGCCGCGGCGGCACTACTGGACTTCGGCGGGGTTTTCTGGCCGAATGATCGGTGGTTTGGCTCCGGTTTGGCCATAGGCGAATTCAGCATTGAAAAACGAGCCAGGGAGAGAAAATTTACCTCGATTGGCGGTCGACAAATTCTCCAGTGCAGCGGCGGGTGGCGGTGGCCAACTCCTCCAGCGTCTGGTTCTTCTTCTCCGGCGACGTACTGGCGGCTAGGGTTTGTGGTCGGGTGTGGATGGGGTTATTTATACCCTTCCCCTTTTAATCTCAACCGTCCATCAAGTTTTAATCTGAACTGTCCGATTGCGATTTATTTGAGATTAAATCTGGGCCTTCCATCGCAATGCGATCTGGGCCGTTCGTGCCTGATTGAATCTGGGTCGTCCGTGCGCACATTTGATCTGGGCCGTCCGTGCATGTGGGAATAGATTTGGGCCATCCGATCGCGCGCACGCGGATCGCCCACGTGGCATGTCCCGTGTCAGTGTTCTTTGCCACGCGGCGTGTCCTGGTTGGCCAGAACTGCTGACCGGGCTGCTGACGTGGCTGCTGACGTGGCACAGCTTTTTTAAATTACGTTTTGACCCCCAGTTTCGAATTTTCTTTTCAAAAACACCCACAGAATCTAAATTTTCACAATTTTTTTCCAAAATCAATTTCAATTAAATCTAAAAAATAATTTTACCCTATTTATCATCTGAAGGCAGTGCTAGTCTGTAGGCAACAGTACCAATCCTGTCTAAGATTTCAAAAGGTCCAATAAATCGGGAGTTTAATTTTCCCCTCCTGCCGAACCTACTAATTCCCTTGAAAGGAGTGACCTTAAGAAATACCCAGTCGCCTTTCTCAAATGCTAGGTCTCTCCTCCGGGTATCTACATAACTCTTCTGGCTACTCTGAGCTGTCTGAATGTTCTTTCTGATTTTAACTATTTTGGACGTTATCTCCTCTACCAACTCCAGGTCGAACAATCTTCTATCGCCCACTTCTTCCCAACAAATTGGTGATCTGCATGGGCGCCCATATAACGCCTCATATGGAGCCATGCCGATGCTTGCTTGGTAGCTGTTGTTGTAGGCAAACTCTATCAGAGGTAGATAGTCGTCCCAATGGCCCCCAGAGTTAAGGACACAAGCTCGGAGCATATCCTCAAGTGTACGAATTGTCCTTTCTGATTGTCCATCAGTCTGGGGATAGAAGGCAGTACTAAGAGACAACTTTGTTCCCATGGCTTGCTGAAGGCTACTTCAAAATCGAGAAGTGAACCTGGGGTCCCTGTCGGATACCACTGTCACTGGAACTCCATGTAATCTGACTATCTCCCAAATATACATTCTTGCCAACTTGTCTAAGGGATCGGTCATCCTGATGGCTAGGAAGTGGGAAGACTTGGTGAGTCGGTCAATAATTACCCACATGGCATCATGTCCTAAACGTGCCTTCGGTAGCCCCGATACGAAGTCCATGGTGATATGTTCCCACTTTCACTCCGGGATCGGTAAAGGCTGAAGTAACCCACCTGGGCGCTGATGCTCTGCTTTGACCTGCTGACATACCAAGCATTTAGATACAAAGTCGGCTATGTCTCTCTTCATCCCATTCCACGAAAACTGGGGTCGCATGTTTTGGTACATTTTGGTGCTTCCTGGATGCATGGCAAACTTCGAGCTATGGGACTCCGTCATGATGTCTCTTTTTAACTCCCTGTCATCTATGACACACACTCTATCTTGGAAACGAAGTAATCCATCGATAGAGATTCGAAATTCTGAGCTCACTCCCTGTTCTGCATCCTTCTTGCGGGCTACCAGGGCGGGGTCGACTGACTGGGCTTCCCTTATTCTCTGGATTAACTCGGGCTGGACTGTCAGGCGGCCCAAACATGTGACTCTCTTCAGATCCTGAAGTCGAACCTGTTGCGTGGCCCCAATTGGCCTGCATTTTGAAACCATCAAATGGGTTAAGATACCTGCACTTTTCCTGCTGAGAGCATCTACTACCATGTTGCCTTTACCCCGATGGTATAAGATATCACAATCATAATCCTTAAGGAGTTCCATCCACCTTCTCTGACGCATGTTGAGATCCTTCTGAGTGAATATGTGTTTTAAACTCTTATGATCGGTATAGATCTGAATGGTCTCTCCGTACAAATAATGGCGCCAGGTTTTCAAGGTGTGTATGATTGCGGCAAGCTCCAAGTCATGGGTAAGATAGTTCTTCTCATGATTCTTTAACGGTCTGGACCCATATGGTATAACCTTTCCATGCTACATCAGAACATAACCCAGGCCTAGATAGGAGGCATCACTATAAACTGTATATCCTCCCGATCCACTCGGTAAAGCCAGCACGGGTGTAGTAGTCAGCCGCTTCTTTAATTCTGAAAAACTTCTTTCGCATTCCTCATTCCACTCAAACCTGACATTCTTCTTTGTGAGTCGGCTTAGAGGAGCTGCTAGACTGGAGAATCCTTCAACGAACCTACGGTAATAACCTGCCATCCCCAGGAAGCTACAGATTTCCTTAACTGATGTTAGCTTCTCCTAGCCAAGTACCGCTTCAACCTTTTCGGGATTCACTGATACCCCTTCCTTCGATATGATATGTCCTAGGAAGGCGGTCTGCTCAAGCCAGAATCCACACTTGCTCAACTTTGTATATAACTTCTTTTCTCTGAGAACCTGCAGAACTTGGGCAAGATGGTGAGCATGTTCTTCTCTGTTTTTTGAGTAGACTAAGATATCATCGATAAACACGATGACAAATTATCCAAGAACTCTCTGAAGACCCTGTTCATCAGATCAATAAAGATTGTCGGGGCATTGGTTAGCCCAAATGGCATGACCAAGAACTCATAGTGTCCGTACCTGGTTCGGAAGGCCGTCTTGGGGATGTCTTCTGTTCTTATCTTCACCTGATGGTAACCTGATTGCAGGTCTATTTTAGAGAAGACTTGTGCACCCTGCAGCTGATCGAAGAGGTCATCAATCCAGGGAAGGGGATACTTGTTCTTAATTGTAACCTTGTTCAATCCTCTGTAATCAATACACAGTCTCAACGTTCCATCTCCCTTCCTTGCAAAAGTGACTCCGGTACCCCAAGGGGACACACTGTGTCTAATAAAACCACTGTCTTGTAATTCAGTGATCTGTTTTCTCAGCTCTTCCATCTCAATACGACTCATGCGGTAAGGAGCAACCGAAATGGGCTGGGTACCCGGCTATAGGTCTATAGTGAACTCGACTTCCCTGTCCACTGGCAGATCGGACAGTTCGTCTGAAAATATAACTGGAAAGTCTCGGACTACCAGAATCTCTTGAATACAAATTTCCTTCTTAGGCTTGCCTTGTACCACATCCGGGTCGGCGTCGGCATCCTGCTGGGTAAGGTTGTAAGCTCTGCCCTGTATAGAAGACCTTCTTTAATTCTAGTTTTTCGGGCATTCTCTTGCATAATGCTGGGCACTGCCACATATGCGACAAGTGTTGTTGAGGCGGTAGCATGGTCGGTCCCTGTGATATTTGCCGCAGTGCTGACAGATCTTCCCACGTGCTGCCCCTGGAGCCTGAGGAGGGGCCTGGATGGCTGGTCTGGGCCTCTTATTTGGTTGGGCAGGCGCAGTAGGTGCTGGCCTGTGGAACGGAGCTGAGGGTCGGGAACTCCCTGCTGGCTGAGGACGGGTGTTGAAGCTCCTTTCCCCGATCTGTGCCTTTACTAGAACTGCTGAATATGTCTTGAGCTCCAACACCAACAAGTGTTGCCTGATCTCTGGGCGGAGGCCCCACTAGAATCTCCTAGCTTTTCGGCCCTCATCCATCAATGTCTCTGGGGAATATCGGCCCAGCTCTAGGAACTTACGAGCATATTCCGATACTGTCATGCTTCCCTGGACCAGTTGAACAAACTCCATCTCCTTTAGGTGTCGAATGTGCTCAGGGAGATACTCCGCATGGAAGGCCGCTAAGAACTGCTCCCAAGTGACTGGTGTAGGCAGGGTGGTCTGCTTGAGCTCCCACCAACGACCTGCTTCCCCTACCAGCATGAAGGAAGCAAGGGCAGCTCTCTGCTCAGGAACCACTCCCAAGGTCTTGAAAGCTCTCTCCGTATCCACCAGCCAGTACTGGGCATCTTCAAAAGAGGATCCCCCTACAAAAGTGGAAGGGTTTAGTCTCCTGTACCTCTCTATGTAGCCCGGGTTGATCAAGGAATGAGCTGGGTCCCGTGGAAGAGGGACTGGGCGCAGCTGAGGATAGACTGGGGGGCCCTGTGGTGGCACCTGCTGATATGGTGGGGGCACCGGATTGTACTGTGGCGGTGCTAGGCAGTACGGTGGCTGGGGCACTGCGGCGGTGGTGCCGGGTGGTACTATGGTGGAGCAGGCTCGTGCCAGGGTGGCTCGGGATTCGCTTGCTGTAGCGGTGGCTCAACTCGTGGTAGTGGGGGAGGTTCAGGTAACTCCCTTCTCTCCTCTCGACCTTGCTGGGTGGCCATGATCCTTTCCAGCATCTCGAATATTCTGTCCACCTCTTCCCGGAATGAATCATCTCGGGCTACTTGGTTTAGTAGGGGTCTTCCTCTCCTCATTTCTTTGCACCTGCATTTCACACGGAAGATTTGAATAACGATTTATCGGTGGGTATTTCTCTAAGCATTATTGTATAAGGGATGAGTCCGAGGAACGCGGCTCTGATAGCAACTGTAACGACCCCATAATTTAAATGAAGATGTATGTATTAAAAATCTTAAATGCGAAAGCGTAATAAAAATTTTGATTAACATCTCTTACACAATAACCAAAAACGTACTTAAAACATGAAAGAATAAGCTAATTAAAAGAGATACTCGAAATAAAAACTATAAATAGAACTATAAAGTCTTTAGGCGTCTAACTCGTCGTCTTCCTGCGGAACAGGCTCGGGAACCACGTCTTCCTGATCAAAAATGGTTAAGTAAGGAATGAGCTACACTAGCCTAATAAGACATCACACTATCTCACTGCCACAGAAGTAAAAGTTGGTAGAAAACAAAACCTCAATACCCCGTCCGGTATGAGGGTGAAACGGGCCGTCCCCATACCCCGTCCGGTATGGGCGCCAAAATACATAAGGTCTCCATACCCCGTCCGGCATGAGAGACCACATTCCCGGTAGGGTTCCCTATGGACCCGGTCCGTCCACCATCTCCTAGGATATCTAGTTAGGCTGTTCACATTATCCATTTATCAATTCACATTACCTTTTTGCCATTTTCCTTGGTCTCAATCATTCAATCATACACAACATGTAAACCAGTAATTGACACCAAACAAGATAACACAGTATCGGGTTCACTATAGTGCGCCTACAGGCTGTCACTAAATTCCCTGAATTTTGGAGTCTGAAATCGCATCTACAGTGCGCCTACAGGCTATCACTAAATTTCCTGAATTTTCTCCGGAAAACTGAAACGCACTACCGGTACCTGTCCGTGTCCCAAAAAATCCCAAATCAGACCTAGAGCCCCTTTCAGCCAATATTTGAATTCTGGCACCTCGGCTCCGCCGTGCTCCAACGATGGCACCACCGCCTATGGCGGCGATCCGCCTCGGGTTGACCGTTTTTGACAGTTTTCGACCGAATTCGGCCAAACTTGCATTGGTCCCTGAGATAAAACAACCCTAGGGCCCTCGGTGGACCAAAAAATCATAAAAAACGAGACTTACCAGCGGCGGTGCTCTTAGGTGCGGCGGCTTCTCCAACGCGAGTCACGTTTTGATGTTTTGCTCTGGTCAACCTGTAGAGAAAAGGACGGTGATCACAGTGGTATAAAAATTGCATCGAACGGATATCGGGAAGGGCCTCATCGGAGGTAAAAATAGAGGGAAGTCGCGGCGGCACCGCTGGACTTCGGCGGGGTTTTCTAACCAATTGGCCGGTGGTTTGACTCCGGTTTGGCCATAGGCGGATTCAGCATCGAAAAACGAGCCAGGGGGAGAAAATTTTCCTCAATTGGCAGTTGGAAAATTCTCCAGTGCGGTGGCAGGTGGCGGCGGCCGGCTCCTCCGGCGTCTGGTTCTTCTTCTCTGACGAGGCACTGGCGGCTAGGGTTTGTGGTCGGGTGTGGGTGGAGTTATTTATACCATTCTCCTTTTAATCTCAACCGTCCATCAAGTTTTAATTTGGACTGTCCGATCGCGATTTATTTGGGATTAAATCTGGACCGTCAATCGCGATGCGATCTGGGCCATCCGTACGCACATTTGATCTGGGCTGTCTGTGCGTGCGGGAACAGATCTGGACCGTCCGATTGCGCGCACGCAGATCGCCCACGTGGCTTGTCCCGTGTTAACTTTCCTTGCCACGTGGCGTGTCCTGGTTGGCCGGAGCTGCGACTGGGCTGTTAACGTGGCTGCTGACGTGGCACAACTTTTTCAAATTACGTTTTGACCTCCTGTTTCTTATTTTCTTTTCAAAAACACCCACAGAATTTAAATTTTTACCCATTTTTTCCAAAATCAATTTCAATTAAATATAAAAAATAATTTACCCTATTTTATCATTATTATTATTTTTATTTTCATTAAATTAAATTAAATTAAATTAAATTAAATTGAATTGAATTAAAATCTTATAAATTAAATATATAAAAAAATTAAACTAAAATTCAAATACGAAAATAAAAATAATAATTTGGGTGTTACAATAACTCTGTTCAATCCTTTGTAATCAATACATAGCCTCAACGTTCTATCTCTTTTTTTTAGCAAAAGTGACTCCAGCACCCCAAGAGGATACACTATGTCTAATAAAATCACAATCTTACAATTCAGTGATCTGTTTCCTCAGTTCCTCCATCTCGACGCGGCTCATGCGGTAAGGAACAACTGAAATAGGCTAGGTGCCTGACTGTAGGTCTATGGTGAATTCGGCTTCACTGTCCACTAGCAGTCCGGGTAGTTCATCTGGAAACACATTTGGGAAATCTCGAACTATCGAAATCTCTTGAATACAATTCTCTTTCTTGGGTTTGCCTAGTTAGAAAAAACAGTAGGGTTAAAGTACTCGACGAATAAGAAAACTTGTCATCAAGGAATAAGTACTAAATAATTTTATTAATTGGTAAATGGCTTCTCATTAAGAGAATTGAATATAACCTTCTTGATAAAACAATCTACGGTGGAGTGATACGCCGTTAGCCAATTCATTCCTAAAATTACATCAAAATCTCCCGTGTCTAATTCTATTAGGTCCACACTCAATTTTTTATCTGTTATCTCGACGACACAAGCCCTGTAGACAACTTCTTCTAATAGTGTCATACTTCCAGTAATAGACACAAATAACATAGAATCAAGTTTATCAGATAATACATTAAATTTTAATGCAAAAACAAGTGAAACAAATGAATGCGATGCACCACTGTCAATCAAAACATGAGCAAGATAGTTACAGATTGTAACACCCAAGTATTTTAATCTTAATCTTATTATTATTATTATTATTTTTTTCTATTTTTCATTTTTTGTATTTGAATTTTTTAGATTTTTAATTAATTTAATTTGATTTAATTTAATTTAATTTAATGAAAATAAAAATAATAATAATGATAAAATTGGGTAAAAATATTATTTGGATTTAATTGAAATTGATTTTGGAAAAAAAGGGTAAAAATTTGGATTCTGAGGGTGTTTTTGAAAAGAAAATCGGAAATCAGGTGATCAAAACGCAATTTAAAAAAGTTGTGCCACGTCAGCACCCACGTCAGCAGCCATGTCAGCGACCCGGTCAACAGCCCCGGCCAACCAGGACACGTCGCGTGGCAAGGAAACGCTGATCAGGGGACGGGCCACGTGGGTGATCTGTGTGCGCGCGATCGAATGGCCCAGATCCGTTCACGTGCCCATGGACAGCCCAGATTCACGCGTACGGACAGCCTAGATTCAATCAGGCACAGACGGTCCAGATTGCATCGCGATGAACGGCCCAGATTTAATCCTAATTAAATCACAATCGAACGGTTCAGATCTAATCTTGATGGACGGTTGAGATCAAAAGGCAAAGGGTAAAAATAACCCCACCCACACCTGACCACAAAACCCTAGCCGCCAGTGCCTCGCTAGAGAAGAATAACCATATGCCGGAGGAGCCGGCCGCCGCCACCCGCTGCCGCACCGGGGAAGTTTCCGACCGCCGATCGAGGTAAATTTTCTCCCCCTGGCTCGTTTTTCGATGCTGAGCGGCCTATGGCCAAACTGGAGCCAAACCACCAGCAAACGACTGGAAAACTCAGCTGAAGCCTAGCGGCGCCGCCGCGCCCCCCTCTGTTTTTGCCTCCGATGAGGCCCTTCCCAGCCTCCGTTCGATGCAAATTTTATACCACTGTGATCACCGTTCTTTTCTCTACAGGTTGATCAGAGCCAAATATCAAAACGTGACTCACGTCGGAGGAGCCGCCGCACCCGAAAGTACCACCGCCGGTAAGTTTCGGTTTTTTGTAATTTTTTGGCCCACCGAGGGCCCTAGGGTTAATTTATCACATGGACCGATGTAAGTGTGGCCGAATTCAGCCGAAAACGGCCAACCCGAGGCGAATCGCTGCCGCAAGCGGCGGCGCTGTCGCCGGAGCACGGCAGGGCCGCCGTGCTGAAATTCTGATATTGGCCGAAAGGGGTCCTAGGTCTAATTTGGGATTTTTTGGGACACGTGCAAGTACCTATAGTGCGTTTCAGTTTTCCAAAAAAAAATTCAGGGAAATTAGGGACAATCTGTAAGTGCACTGTAAAGTCGAATTCAGATCCCGAAACAGGTAAGGATCCCTCATCCTATTTCCTATCACGGTATTAAAGCTAAATAAATAATTAAATTGTACTTTGTGACTTTATAGATGTATAATTGATTTAGGTTGCCAATAGAGCCCGAGTCTGATACAGTGTTGGTCTGTTATTGTTTGATCTAATTTCCAGTATTAAATGCAATATGATGTTTGATATAATTATGTTATGGTCTCGTATGCATGAATTATGATTTCTTTTATTATGGTTTGTATTATGGTGAACCGGTACTGTATTGTCTTATTTGGTGTCAATTACTGGTTTACATGTTGTGTATGATTGGATGATTGAGATTAAGAAAAAAGGCAAAAAGGTTATGTGAATTGATAAGTGGAAAATGTGGGGTCCCTTACACAATAATGCTTTGAGAAATATTCACCAATAAACCATTACTCAACCATTCCTTATGACATGCAGGTGCAGAGAGATGAGGAGAAGAAGACCCCCATTAAACCGAGCGGCCCGGGATAATTCACTTTAGGAGGATGTAGACAAGTTATTTGAGATGATGGAAGGATTCATAGCTGCCCAGCAAGGGCGAGAGGAGAGAAGGGAGTTACCCGACCCTCCTCCACTACCGCAGGTTGAGCCTCCGCTACAGCAGGCTGATCCCGAGCCACCCCGACATGAGCCTGCTCCTCCACAGTACCACCCGGCACCACTACCGAAATACAACCCAGTGCCCCAGCCACGGTACTACCCGGCACCGCCATAGCACGACCTAGTGCCCCCAACATATCAGCAGGTGCCACCACAGGATCCCCCAGTCTATCCCCAAATTGGTCCAGTCCCTCCTCCACGGGACCCCGCTCCTTCCTTGATCGACCCGGGCTACATAGAGAGTTACAGGAGACTGAATCCCTCCACCTTTGCAGGGGGATCCTCTTTTGAAGAGGCCCAGTACTGGTTGGCGGAGACTGAGAGAGCTTTCAGGATCTTGGGAGTAGTTCCTGAGCAGAGAGTTGCCCTTGCTTCCTACATGCTGGTAGGGGAAGCAGGACATTGGTGGGAGCTCAAGCAGACCACCCTGCCTACACCAATCACTTGGGAGCAGTTCTTAGCGGCCTTCCATGCGGAGTATCTCCCTGAGCACATCCGACACCTAAAGGAAACGGAGTTTGTTCAACTGGTTCAGGGAAACATGACAGTATCAGAATATGCTCGTAAGTTCCTAGAGATGGGCCGATACTCCCCGGAGACATTGATGGATGAGGGCCGAAAGGCCAGGAGATTCCAGTCGGGTCTCCGCCCAGAGATCAGACAACACTTGTTAGTACTGGAGCTCAAGACATATTCAGCAGTCCTAGCAAAGGCACAGATCGTGGAAAGAAGTTTCAGCACCCGTCCTCAGCCAGGAGGGAGTTCCCGACTCTCAACTCCGTTTCGCAGGCCAGCACCTACTGCGCCTGCCCAACCAAATAAGAGGCCCAGACCAGCCATCCAGGCCCCTCCTCAGGCTCCAGGGGTGGCACGTGGGAAGATCTGTTAACACTGCGGCAGAGATCACGGGGATCGACCCTGCTACCGCCTCAACGGCACTTGTCGCATTTGTGGCAGTGCCCAGCATTATGCACGAGAATGCCCGAGGAACCAAAATCAAGGGAGGCCTCCTATCTAGGGCAGAGCTTACAACCTTACCTAGCAGGATGCCGACGCCGACCCGGATGTAGTACAGGGTATGTATACTATCTGTGACCATATTGCTCATGTTTTATTTGACATAGTGCATCGTACTCTTTTGTTTCATATGCTTTTGCTTCCAAAATTAATGTATCACTTGATAAACTTGATTCATTGTTGTTTGTGTCTACTACTGGGGGTGAAGCACTACTAGGGGAAGTTATCTATAGGGCTTGTGCCGTGGAGATAACAAATAAGAAACTGAGTGTAGACCTTATAGGTTTAGACACGGAAAATTTTGATGTAATCTTATGAATGGACTAGCTAGCGGTGTATCACGCCACCATAGATTGCTTCAACAAGAGAGTTGTATTTAATCCTCCTAACGAGGAGCCATTTACAAATTAATAAAATTATTCAGTACTTATTCCTTGATGGCAAGTTTTCTTAACTTCTAGTGCCTTAATCTTGCTGTTTTCTCTTACTAGGCAAGTCTAAGAAGGAAATTTATATTCAAGAGATTCCAGTAGTCCGAGACTTCCGAGATGTGTTTCCGGACGAACTGCCCAGTCTGTCAGTGGACAGAGAAGTTGAGTTCACTATAGACCTACAACCAGGTACCCAACCCATTTCGGTTGCTCCTTACCGCATGAGCCGCATTGAGATGGAAGAGCTGAGGAAACAGATCACTGAATTACAAGACAGTGATTTTAATAGACACAGTGTGTCCCCTTGGGGTGCTGGAGTCACTTTTACAAGGAAGGGAGATGGAACGTTGAGACTGTGCATTGATTACAGAGGATTGAACAAGGTTACGGTCAAAAACAAGTATCCCCTTCCCTGGATTGATGACCTCTTTAATCAGCTGCAGGGTGCACAGGTCTTCTCTAAAATAGACCTACGATCAGGTTACCATCAGGTAAAGATAAGAACAAAAGACATCCCTAAGACGGCCTTCTGAACTAGGTACGGACACTATGAGTTCCTGGTCATGCCATTTGGGCTAACCAATGCCCCGATAATCTTTATGGATCTGATGAACAGGGTGTTCAGAGAGTTCTTAGATCAATTTGTCATCGTGTTCATCGATGATATCTTAGTCTACTCAAAAAGCAGAGAAGAACATGCTCACCATCTTACCCAAGTTTTGCAGGTCCTCAGAAACAAGAGGTTATATGCGAAGTTGAGTAAGTGTGGATTCTGGCTTGAGCAGAACGCCTTCCTAGGACACATTATATCGAAGGAAGGGGTATCAGTGAATCCCGAAAAGGTTGAAGCGGTACTTGACTAGGAGAAGCTAACATCAGTTAAGGAAATCTGTAACTTCCTGGGAATGACAAGTTATTACCGCAAGTTCGTTGAAGGATTCTCCAGTCTAACAGCTCCTCTAACCCGACTCACAAAGAAGAATGCCAAGTTTGAGTGGAATGAAGACTGCAAAAGAAGTTTTTCAGAATTAAAGAAGCGGCTGACCACTGCACCCGTGCTGGCTTTACCGAGTGGATTGGGAGAATATACAGTTTATAATGATGCCTCCTATCTGGGCCTGGGTTGTGTCCTAATGCAGCATGGACAGGTTATAGCATACGGGTTCAGACAGTTAAAGAATCATGAGAAGAACTATCCCACCCATGACTTGGAGCTTGCCGCAATCATTCATGCCTTGAAAACCTGGCACCATTATTTGTACGGAGAGACCTTTCAGATCTATACCGATCACAAGAGTTTGAAAAATATATTCACTCAGAAGGATCTCAACATGCGTCAGAGAAGGTGGATGGAACTCCTTAAGGACTATGATTGTGACATCTTATACCATCCAGGTAAGGGCAACGTGGTAGCAGATGCCCTCAGCAGGAAAAGTGCAGGTATCTTAACCCATTTGATGGTTTTAGAATGCAGACCAATTGAGGCCACACAACAGGTTCGACTTCATGATCTGAGGAGAGTCACATGTTTGGGCCACCTGACAGTCCAGCCCGAGTTAATCCAGAGAATAAGGGAAGCCCAGACAGTTGACTCCGCCCTAGTAGCCCGCATGAAGGATGCAGAACAGGGAGGGAGGTTAGAATTCCGAATCTCTGCCGATGGATTACTTCGTTTCCAAGACAGGGTGTGTGTCCCAGATGAAAGTGAGTTAAAAAGGGACATCATGGCGGAGTCCCATAGCTCAAAGTTTGCCATGCATCCAAGAAGCACCAATATGTACCAAAGCATGCGACCCTGGTTTTCGTGGTATGGGATGAAGAGAGACATAACCAACTTTGTATCTAAATGCTTGGTATGTTGGCAGGTCAAGGCAGAGCATTAGCGCCCAGGTGGGTTACTCCAACCTTTACCGATCCCGAAGTGAAAGTGGAAACATATCACCATGGACTTCGTATCGGGGCTACCCAAGGCACGTTCAGGACATGATGCCATATGGGTAATCATTGACCGACTTACCAAGTCTTCCCACTTCCTAGCCATCAGGATGACCGATTCATTGGACAAGTTGGCAAGGTTCGAATAGCTTCCAGCAAGCTATGGGAACAAAGCTATCTCTTAGTAGTGCCTTCCATCCCCATACTGATGGACAATCAGAAAGGACAATTCGTACGCTTGAGGATATGCTCCGAGCTTGTGTCCTGGACTCTAGGGGCCATTGGGATGACCATCTACCCCTGATAGAGTTTGCCTACAACAACAGCTATCAAGCAAGCATCGGCATGGCTTCATATGAGGCATTATATGGGCACCCGTGCAGATCACCGATTTGTTGGGAGGAAGTGGGCGATAGAAGATTGTTCGGCCCGGAGTTGGTAGAGGAGACCACGTCCAAAATAGTTAAAATCAGAAAGAATATTCAGACAGCTCAGAGTAGGCAGAAGAGTTATGCAGATACCCGGAGGAAAGACCTAATGTTTGAGAAAGGCGACCGGGTGTTTCTTAAGGTCACTCCTTTCAAGGGAATTAGTAGGTTCGGCAGGAGGGGAAAATTAAACTCCCGATATATTAGACCCTTTGAAATCTTAAACAGGATTGGTACTGCTGCCTACAGACTAGCATTGCCTCCAGAGCTCTCCAGAGTCCACAACATGTTCCACGTATCCATGCTACGTAAGTACAACCCGGACCCTTCTCATGTCTTGGCTCATGAACCGCTTTCGCTCCAAGAGGACTTGTCTTATGAAGAAGTACTAATTGGTATCACAGACCGAAAGAGCAGAATACTCCGCAACCAGGAAATATCATTTGTAAAGGTCGTGTGGCAGAACCACACGCCCAGGGAGGCTACCTGGGAGCTAGAATCAGAATTTAGAACCCAGTATCCCCATTTGTTCGACCAAGAGTAAGAGGCAAATTTGGAGGACCAAATTTCTTTAATAGGGGGAGAGTTGTAACACCCAAGTATTTTAATCTTATTCTTATTATTATTTTTCTATTTTCTTTTTTTTTTGTATTTGAATTTTTTAGATTTTTAATTAATTTAATTTGATTTAATTTAATTTAATTTAATGAAAATAAAAATAATAATAATGATAAAATTGAGTAAAAATATTATTTAGATTTAATTGAAATTGATTTTGAGAAAAAGGGGTGAAAATTTAGATTCTAGGGGTGTTTTTGAAAAGAAAATCTGAAATCGGAGGTCAAAACGCAATTTAGAAAAGTTGTGCCACATCAGCAGCCACGTCAGCGGCCCAGTCAGCAGCCCTGGCCAACCAGGACACGCCGTGTGGAAAGGAAACATTGACCAGGGGACGGGCCACGTGGGCGATCTGCGTGCGCACGATCGGATGGCTCAGATCCGTTCCCGCGCGCACGGATGGCCCAGATCAAACGTGCGCACGGAGGGCCAAGATTCACGCGTACGAACGGCCCAGATTCAATCAGGAACGGATGGCCCAGATTGCATCACAATGGACGACCCATATTTAATCCCAATTAAATCGCGATCGAACGATTCAGATCTAATCTTGATGGACGGTTGAGATCAAAAGGCAAAAGGTATAAATAACCCCACCCACACCTGACCACAAAACCCTAGCCGCCAGTGCCTCGCCGGAGAAGAAGAACCAGACGCCGGAGGAGCCGGCTGCCGCCACCCGCCGCCGCACCGGGGAAGTTTCTGACCGTCGATCGAGGTAAATTTTCTCCTCCTGGCTCGTTTTTCGATGCTGAGTCTGCCTATGGCCAAACTGGAGCCAAACGACCGGAAAACCCAGCCGAAGCCCAGCGGCGCCGCCGCGTCCCCCCTCTATTTTTGCCTCCGATGAGGCCCTTCCCGGCCTCTGTTCGATGCAAATTTTATACCACTGTGATCACCGTTCTTTTCTCTACAGGTTGATCGGAGCCAAACATCAAAACGCGACTCACACCGGAGGATCTGCCGTACCCGAGAGCACCGCCGTCGGTAAGTTTCGATTTTTTGTGATTTTTTGGCCCACCGAGGGCCTTAAGGTTGTTTTATCGCAGGGACCGATGCAAGTGTGGCCGAATTTGGCCAAAAACGACCAACCAGAGGTGAATCGCTGTCGTCGAAGCACGACAGAGCCGTCGTGGCAGAATTTCGATATTGGCCGAAAGGGGCCCTAGGTCTGATTTGGAATTTTTTGGGACACGTACAAGTACCTGTAGTGCGTTTCAGTTTTCTAGAAAAATAATTCAGAGAAATTAGGGACAGCCTGTAAGTGTACTGTAAAGTCGAATTCAGACCCCGAAACAGGTAAGGACCCCTCACCCTGTTTCCTATCACGGTATTAAAGCTAAATAAATAATTAAATTGTACTTTGTGACTTTATAGATGTATAATTGATTTAGGTTGCCAATAGAGCCCGAGTCTGATACAGTGTTGGTCTGTTATTGTTTGATTTAATTTCCAGTATTAAATGCAGCATGATGTTTGATGTAATTATGTTATGGTCTCGTATGCATGAACTATGATTTCTTTTATTATGGTTTGTATTATGGTGAACCCGGTACTGTATTGTCTTATTTGGTATCAATTAGTGGTTTACATATTGTGTATGATTGGATGATTAAGATTAAGAAAAAAGGCAAAAAGGTTATGTGAATTGATAAGTGGAAAATGTGGACAGTCTGACTAGATATCCTGGGAGATGATGGACGGACCGGGTCTGTAGGAAACCCCTACCGAGGAGGTGGTCTCTCATACCGGATGGGGTATGGAGACCTTATGTGTTTTGGCGCCCATACCAGACGGGGTATAGGGACGGCTCGTTTCACCCTCATACTGGACGGGGTATTGAGGTTCATGGTTTTGGTGCCCATACCGAACGGGGTATGGGGACAGCCCTGGAATCAGGTTATAAATGTTAATGGTTCACGTGTAGCGGGGACTCCCTATGGATCCCCAGGGATACTAGTAGGCTAGTAAAAGAGGAAATCTGTTTTCTGATGATTGAAATGTAAAAGCATGATATGTGTTATGTTATAAAGTGTGTATGATTTCATGATATTATAAGGTTATTATTTTCATATGTTGTTTTTATGGATCTCACTGAGGTAAGTGGACAGTAAAGGTTTTTATGTTAATAAACGAGTTCGTTATAAATTATGCTCCATTGGTCATTTTTGTTTTCTACCCACCTTTACTTCCGTGGCGGTGAGATAGTGTGAAGTATTTACTGGGCTGGTGTAGCTCATCCCTTATTTAACCATTTCAGATCAGGAAGACGTTGTTTCCGAGCCCGTTCCGCAGGAAGACGGCGAAGGGGACGCCTAAAGACTTTATAGTTGTATTTATAGTTTTTATTTCGAGTATCTCTTTTAGTTAGTTTGTTCCTTCATATTTTGAGTACGTTTTGGTTATTGTGTAAGGGATGTTAATCAAAATTTTTATTACGCTTCCGCATTTGAGATTTTTAATACATATATTTCACTTAAATTTTCGAGACCGTTACACAGATAGTGTACATACCTTGTACCACGTTCGGGTTCGCTTCAGCATCCTACTGGGTGAGGTTGTAAGCCCTGCCCTAAATAGGAGGTCTGCCTTGATTCTGGTTCCTTGGACACTCTCTCGCATAATGTTGGGCACTACCACATATATAACAGGTGTTGTTAATGCGGTAGCAGGGTCGGTCCCCGTGATCAATGCCGCATTGCTGACAAATCTTACCACGTCCTGCCACTGAAGCCTGGGGGGGGGGGGCTTGGATCACTGGCTTGGGCCTCTTATTCTGTTGGACAAACGCAGTAGGTGCTAGTCTACGGGGTGGAACTGAGGATCTGAGGTTCCCTACTGCCTGAGGGAGGGTGTGAAAGCTCCTCTCCACCAGCTGTGCCTTGGCCAGAACGGCCGAATAAGTACTGAGCTCCAACACGAACAAATGCTGTCTGATCTCTGGGTGGAGGCCCCACTGGGACCTCCTAGGATTCCTGCCCTCATTCAACAACGTCTCAGGGGAATATCGGCCCAACTCCAAGAATTTACGAGCATATTCAAACACAATCATGTTCCCTTGGACCAACTGGACAAACTCCATCTCCTTCAGATGTCGGAGATGCTCTGGGAGGTACTCTGCATGAAAGGCTGTTAGGAACTGTTTCCAAGTAACTGGAACAGGTAGGGTGGTCTATTTGAGTTCCCACCAGCGATTTGCTTCTCCCACTAGCATGTAGGTAGCAAGGGTGACCTTTTGCTCAAAAGTCACCCCTAGGATCTTAAAGGCCTTCTCTGTCTCTGTCAACCAGTATTCGGCATCTTCAAAAGAGGATTCCCTGCAAAAGTATATGAGTTTAATATCTTATACCTCTCTATGTAGTCTGGATCAATCGTGGGAGGAACTGGGTCCCGTGAAAAAAGGACTGGGCCAGGCTAAAGATAGACTGGGGGGCCCTGTGGTGGTACTTGTTGATATGGTAGGGGCACCGGATTGTACTGTGGCGGTATCGGGCGATACTGCAGCAAGGGTACCGGATCATACTGCGGTGGTGCCGGGTGGTACTGTGGAGGAGTAGGGTCATACTAGGGTGGCTCGGGATCCTCTCGCTGCAGTGGTGGCTCAACCTGTGGTGAAATTAATTAAATTAGATGAGGGTATAATGGAAAACAAATAGAATGTCCACCAAGTATCACTAATTTGGTGATTTAAAAATTTACTCCAAAATTTGTCAGTCAAATATCATTTATTACAATTGCAAGTTGAAATAAATACAGTTTTCTCATGCCTGTAAAATACCATATATTAAAATTCTATCATTTACCATGATCCAACCAGGGGTTAAAGTTTTTTTGTGAATAAGTCTCCTTATGAATGTGTCAAAATCAATAGTACTTGAAACAATATTAATAAAATCGAATTATTTAAATTAATGAATTAATTACTTTGATAATAAAATTATTATATTTATATGTATGAATTTATTGTATTAATCATTTAAATTCACTGAATTTAGTTACGTTTATGATTTTAATAACTTTTCTATATTTATTTATAAATTATAAATTATAAATTATACATTTATCTTAAACCCAAAAACAATAATATTTAATAAATATTAAATTCTTATATTTCAATTAAAAAGTTGATAGTATAACATCATTTTAATTAGACAGTAATATAATTATGACATTATATTTCATTTTCATCATAAATGTAAATAAATCAGTTAGTAAAAAAAAATTTCCTAAATAATTTTCTTTATAGTATAAATTTAACATATTTTTCAACTATGATTTGAATTTAAAGGAAAATTACAGTAACATAATAGTTATACATCAATTAATTTAGTAAAATTTTAATTAAACATTTATTAAAAATGAAGTAATGGAATTTATTTAAGGCTAATTAAAACATTATTATGTAAAAGTAAATAGTAATTAAAGAAAATATTGATAAAATGGAATTTTTTAAATTAATGAATTGATTTATAAAACTAATTACTTTGATAATAAAAAAATAATGTATTTACATGTATGAATTTTATTGTATTAATCATTAAATTAATTTATTATAAAATGAATTTAATTCGTTTACCATCTTAATATTTTTTTTATAAATTATAAATAATATATTTATCTAAAACCTAAAAATAATAATATTTAGTAAATATTAATTTCTTAATAACAGTGATAATTAGTTTCCGGATCGGATCAGCCCTCTTCTTCCCATATAACCCCGTCCTCATGCCTCCAGTTTTCCTTGACCAATTTCTTCTTTTCCCCAATCTCTTTCTCCTGCGTTCTCAAAGCCGTCCGCCAGAGTCTTCCAAGCAGCTCTTTCCTTTCTCGTTTTTCTCCCTCATCTCCTTCTTCTTCAGCGCCTCAGGACACTCGCCCAAATCGCAGGAAGACATCGGCACAGAACCTTCAAGTTTTCTCCAGGCAGCTCTCACGGCCATCAAAGAAGGCTTAATCAATTCTTAGAACTGTCGGATTTCATTAAATTAGGGTTCCGTTCGTTTTCCCTGGGCGTTGCAACGCATCTCCTTTCCTCTTTTTCAACGGATCGTGACTGTTACCGAGGTAATCGCTGCAAGGTATCACCGCGAAAGGCTTCCGGCAGCTTCCGGCTGGTAATCCCTCCCAATCGATTCTCTGTATTCAATGAACATATATCGGTTTCTAAGCTTTTTAGAAGTGATTCACGTAAAATGTTGCTGTTCATATATGTGTTTTGATGTTATAATGATGTTTTTTTACATCATATGTTGGTGTTACTGTGCATATGTTACTTCTGGTTTACTGATCTCAACGTGCGAATTGAGATCCGCAGCTGTCCCTTTTCATTTGTTCCATAACTGAGTATTGCAGATTCCCTTTTTGAGGGTGAGCTCTTGATTAGTGATTTCAGTCCTTTGTGTTGATTACTGTCAGAGAATTTGATGTATAAAGGGGGTTTGATATATGTGCTTTGATGTTATTAAAATCGAACATCTCTAGTGAACTAGATGCAATTATATGAAAGCTGGATCTTTGAAAGGTGTATTTAAAAATCTGGGAAACATTGAAAGCTGTATCTCTTCTCTTACTTATCTTTTTGTGCATGGCTGGTGCAGTTTTATTTGAATTAGTTTGTACAACACAAAATGGGAGGTGGATTTAGAGTGCTTCATCTTGTCAGACCGTTTCTTTCGTTTCTGCCCGAAGTTCAAAGTGCTGACAGGAAAGTTCCATTCAGAGAGAAGGTAATATACACTGTGATTTCTCTGTTCATTTTCTTGGTGTGTAGTCAGCTCCCTCTTTATGGGATACACTCCACAACTGGTGCGGATCCATTCTATTGGATGCGTGTTATTCTTGCCTCAAACCGAGGGACTGTCATGGAGCTTGGTATCACACCAATTGTGACGTCTGGACTCGTTATGCAACTCCTTGCTGGATCAAAAATTATTGAAGTTGACAATAATGTCCGTGAGGACCGTGCACTCTTGTAAGTTCCTTAATCTGCAGCTTGCTTTCTTGGCATTAGTTATTAAAGTGTACAAATTGTGGCCAATATGCATTGCTTTCTCTGCTATATTTTTCTGTTATACTCCAAGGGGTTTAGCAGTTTCATTAGACTTGGGCTTTCTGATATAGCCTCACATGATGAATGCCCTAAGAATATCCAGGATGTTTTATAATGTGTGAATATTATTATAACGTGCGAAAATTTATCTTCTTAACATTGGAATTTTTTTTGGCAATTGTTTTGATGTGCAACATTTTTCCTCACAATTTATATCTTTGTCTTTGGCTTGGCTTTTCTCTCAGAAATGGTGCACAGAAGTTGTTAGGAATCTTGATAGCTGTTGGTGAAGCAGTTGCATATGTTCTCTCTGGGATGTATGGTAGTGTTGGCCAACTGGGAGTGGGGAATGCAATCCTTATCATTGTCCAGCTCTGCTTTGCTGGGATCATTGTTATATGTTTGGATGAACTTCTCCAAAAGGGATATGGTCTAGGATCTGGAATCTCCCTTTTCATTGCAACCAACATCTGGTGAGATTTTTTCCTGTTTGCTAGATCCATTACTGTCTATTGTTGCACAGCCAACCACTGTTGCTATTACAGATTTTGAATGCTTAAAATGTCTTGTAATTCCCTTTCAGTGAGAACATAATTTGGAAAGCATTTAGTCCAACAACCATTAATAGTGGGCGTGGAGCTGAATTTGAAGGTGCTGTCATTGCATTGTTCCATCTGTTGATCACTCGAACAGATAAAGTTCGTGCGCTCCGGGAGGCTTTTTACCGGCAGAATCTTCCTAACGTGACAAATCTGCTTGCCACAGTCTTGATATTCCTGATTGTTATCTACTTCCAAGGGTTCCGGATTGTTTTGCCGGTGAGATCAAAGAATGCTCGTGGGCAGCAGGGCTCTTACCCTATCAAGCTGTTTTACACCTCTAACATGCCCATCATTTTGCAGTCTGCTCTTGTCTCCAACCTGTACTTCATCTCTCAGGTAATGGGAAGTAGATAAATTTTGTACACAAGTTGATGTCAACAGAGAAAAAAAAAAGCTCTGGTTATAAAGTTAGTAAATTTAATATCCTGGTTTTGCAGTTGCTATACAGGAGGTACAGTGGAAATTTCTTTGTGAATCTTTTGGGCAAGTGGAAGGAGTCTGAATATTCCGGTGGTCAGTTTATCCCTGTTGGTGGTATTGCATATTATATCACTGCACCTTCCAGGTGACTGAGGGAGAATTTTTTTTTTGCTTTTACCACATATTATTTATGTCATATCCGGTCAGTAAATATACTAATTTTTCCCCTCTTTCTACACACTCTGTTACTGACTCTACTCTATCATGTTGCCTGTTGTTTTGCAGCTTGGCTGATATGGCTGCCAATCCTTTCCATGCCTTGTTCTATCTTGTGTTCATGTTATCTGCATGTGCACTGTTCTCAAAAACTTGGATTGAAGTTTCTGGCTCATCTGCTAGAGATGTTGCCAAGCAGCTCAAGGTATGTGATTTGTTGAATTGGATGTTAAGATAGATCTGATACTCTTTACAAATTCTAGCATCTAAAATCTAGTTATGGCATGTGGAATACCCATATGATGCTCGTTTGTGTTGAATATTGACCTGAGTGGTGGTGTTATTGGAAAGGTAACATGATCTGTATGTGTTGTTTCAGGAACAACAAATGGTTATGCCCGGGCACAGGGAGTCGAACTTACAAAAGGAGCTTAACCGATACATACCAACAGCTGCAGCGTTTGGTGGGATTTGCATTGGTGCATTGACAGTGTTGGCGGATTTTATGGGGGCCATTGGCTCAGGGACTGGAATTCTTCTTGCAGTTACCATCATTTATCAGTACTTTGAGACATTCGAGAAGGAAAAAGCTAGCGAACTTGGCTTCTTTGGTTTCTGAACTTGAGATTTTCTTTTTCCATGATATTATGACTGTAAGGTAATTACAAAATATGAATAAAATTATCTTTTGGTTGAATTGTTAGTATTTTTATTTTGCTTTTGGTGGCTTTGTGTTCCTTTCTCTCTTTGTTTCTGGAAAAGGAAGGAGAAAATTATTTTATTAATGAGCAAAAGAAAAGGATATTTCTATTCCTTCAGGGTATGCCAGAAGAGACAAACGAAATAAATAACAGGAATCCAAGATTCCTAGTATAACTAGGAAAATCAGAACGGGAAACAACAGTGCCCTGCTCCTTGTGTAAGCCTATGATATAAATACATGACTCCACATCATTGCTCCATATCATCTCCATTCACTACTTTTTTTGTTAGAACCATGCTTAACGTACACCAAGAGCTACTTTGCAGTCTTAAATAGTGAAGAAAGTGATATTGACACCAAATTCACCAGCCCAACTCCCCACAGGGCTAAAACTGCTCTGCCGTGGAAGAGTCAGTCCAGGAAAAATCAACAAGCAGCTAAACGGACTCCTGATCAGATGCATGCAAAACCTCTTGTTCTTGCTGGTCATCCCAACAGAGGAGTTCCTGCTGCTGCTGCTGCCGACGGTGCTCTGTAGAGTTGGTTTAACAGTGGCAGTAATTATAATCACAGGAACAAGGGGGCAATAATAGTGGATTCTTCAGAGACAGCCAATTAGCTAATGGCGATGATCTAGAAAATGGGAATCTTGAAAAGGAGCAGGAAGGAAACGCATGTATTGACTCTTCAAGGATACAAGAAGCAGCTTGTTGAGAAGAAAGCATCTTCAAATTTGCTGAAAATGAGTGTTGCAAAGCAGCAGAAAATGGTTGATGTTTCTGAGGATTTCAAGTCAATGAAACTTGTGGGGAAGAAAAAAGATGAGCAGGAGAAGACTGTTAGGAAGAAAGGCAGTGTGAATGAGAAGAAAGTTGCCAAGTCCATGAGCTTTAATGGATTCTTTGAACCAGTTAGGAGGCAGAGGAGTTTTGCCAGTAACAATTACAATCAAATTCAAATAGTGAAAGAAGACAAAGTGAAGGCGGATACTATTTTCAGATTTGAGGATGCCAAACAGTTTCCATGTCTGGGAGCAACTTTCTAAAGTATAAAATATTTGTTTTTTCTACTTTCTAAGTTAATAATTCACAGCAGAATTCTCTAGATTTTGGTTTAAGACTTGATTACTACATTTCGTCAATTATGGCATGAGCCTATTAAAATTTTAGTATTCCTATACTTTCCAAATTATTACAGTTTGTTTTATCTGATGCAATAATATATTTTCTACAAAATTATAGAGAATGGGTAAATGGGAGAATTATTAAGGAAGAAGTTCACAGTTAAAAGAAAACCTAGAAAAAGAAAATTTTGTCTTTTGCTGTTTCATAACACAGGCAAAAACATGCCATGCAGAGAAAGGGAAGGACCAAGCCATTAAATAACATCTTAATCTGCAATATCTCCTTTTTTGAAATTCTAGTGTTTAATTCATATTGATATTTACAGTTTATCTTTAAAGGGTTATAAGCATACCAGAGGATTCATTACAGTGTCTGCTAATGTTTATTTCATTAGTCAGTTTGCCATGGGAATCAAGCTCAACTGAAACTTACGACAGAAGGCTCCATTATCACCCAAATCATGATGACTGCATATGCAAAAACCTTGGATCATCTATTTCTAATAACAGCATTCAGTCGACTCCTCTCCTGAAACTGGACATGAAGTTTTGTCCTGAAAAATACTTTATGATCAACCTTTAACTTCAATGGAACTCCTAGCTGATGGCTTCTGCACATTGCTCTCCATCATCAATTCCCTAACTTTTATAGCATCACCCCATCTATCTGAACTTGCATAAGTATTTGACAAGAGAATATAATTACCGCTATTAGAATTATCCAATTCAAGAAGTTTCTGTGTGGCAATCTCAGCCAAATGTACATCTCCATGAACCTTACAAGCACTCAATAATATCCTCCATACTATAACATCTGCAACTATGGGCATTTCCTTTATGAACTCATAGGCCCTATACAGGTTGCCTGACCGGCTCAAGAGATCAACAACGCACCCATAATGTTTCATTTCTGGGGTTAGTCCATAAACTTTTTTCATGCTTTGAAAATACTTCAATCCATTATCTACTAATCCTGCATGAGTGCAAGCTAGTAAAATCCCAACGAATGTTCCATGAGCAGGCTGAACACCTTCCATCAACATCTTTGAAAAGAGCTCAAGTGTTGAATTGGAAAAACCATTGACAGCAAGGCCTGAGATAATGGAAGTCCATGAAACAGAGTCCTTCTCTTTCATTTCATGAAAGACCTTTAACGCTTTCCCCGCCTCACCGCATTTACAATACATATCTATCAGAGAATTCTCAACGTGAATATCTGCTTTTACACCATGCTCGCGTATATATTCATGAACAGATAGTCCCATATCAAGCGAACCCAAATGAGCACATGCAGAAAGCACACTGGCCACTGTAATCTCGTCTGGTTTGACCTTAGCTGCCATCATTTCTTGGAAAAGCTTCATGGCATCGAGAAAGTGGCCGGCTTGAGAGTACCCCGTGATCATAGATGTCCAAGAAATCACATCTCTAGCAGGCATTGCCTCAAAAAGCTTCCTGGCTTCTTTCAACTTTCCCACTTTAGCATACCCCATGATCATGGCATTCCAAGAAACCGTATTCCTTTTCCTCAACTTATGGAAAACTTTCCTCGCCATATCCACCAAACCACGCCTTCCATACATATCTATCAACGTATTCCCCAAGTAAACATCAATCTCAACGTGATTTCCCTCAATATATATAACCACGGAATCGGCAATATCATAGTCGCCCAAACGACTACACGCTAAAAGAACTTTCACCATTGTCACCCCATCGGCCTTCACATTTGCTTCCTGCATTGCGTCAAACAAATCCAGAACATCATAAAACCTGTCATGCAGAAAGTAGCCACAAATCAATGAATTCCAGGACACCAGATCTCTGTCCCCCATTCCATCAAACACGTTTCTTGCAATATGCAATTCACCACAGGACGCGTACATAAAAATCAATACATTTGATACAAAAAGATAAGATTCAAACCCGAGTTTCATCGCCTGAACATGAATCTTTTGACCTTGTACAGTGTCTGAAAGACGAGCGCATGCCTTTAAAACGAAAATAAATGTTAAGTTATCTCCAGACAGACCACGGTGATACAAACGATAGTACATGTTAATTGCTTCACAGGGTTGATTACTTTGCGACAAGCCACGCATCATATAGTTCCATACAAGTAATGTAGGTCGCTCAATTAGATTGAAAACGAGATGAGCCATGTGCAAATAAGATGAAGAGAAGGCGTATGCTTTGATGACAGCGGATATAGAATGTGGGTTTGTGTGGAGTTGAGCTCGGATTAGACGAGCATGAAGCTCTTTAATGGAGTTAATGGATACTTGTGTTCTTGTTACTCGCTCCCGTTTTGGAATCTTCGAGGACGTAGTGCATCGGCGAAAAATGGGTCTCGCGAGTTTCATCAGCAATCACTGGTATCATGCAAGAAACTGAAAGTGAAATTTTGGGACGAGGATCAAGTTAGTTGGTTACCTTGAGAGTCCATGAACAGAATGGGCTTTCAAAAAATTTGGTTTGATTCAATTTTTTATTTTTAAATAAACAAAATAAAAATATAATTTGATATCAAATTCAGATGAATTTGGTTATAGTGATTATTACTTGAAAAAAAAAAGCCTGTATAAATTAATTTAATTATCTGTGTTTTGTATAAATTACTAGTAGTCAGTAGAGGGTTTAGGGGCTAACTAAAAGGGTTTGGTTTCATTAACAACAAGTAATTGTAAGTTATAATTAAAGTAGTTGGTGATAAATAATTAAATTAAATTAAATATTGCTCCCGTATTATTCATTAATATACAAACCTAAAAAAAAAAAACTGTATTTTGTTAGTCTTGATTTCAACAATTAACAACCTAATGACATGGTAATTAGTTTTTAGCAAAAGACAAACACAAAACTAACCAACATAACTTCACTACGATTAGGTTGCTCAAGTATGTTTAGAATTGAAGGTATGTATATGCCGCAAACTTAATTATGATTATGAAGAAGGATTAAGTCAACAAATAATTTGTGGTATTAAATTTAGATTCTAAAAACGAAAACGGACTGCCTGCTGCCACTAGCTTTTAAGTCTAATGTCTTCAATCACAAATAGTAATGAGCTTTTAAACATAATGTCTATGAGCAAAAAAAATACATTCAATTACCATTAAAAATAAATTTATTATATTATTTAAAAATATAAAAAAAAAAAAAAAAAAAAAAAAATGTATAAAGTGAAGGTTAAACATTGGAGGTTGGTCCACGGTGACCAATTTTTGCACGCCAAGAGAGAAAAAAAAAAAAAAAAAAAAGGAAAGTTGAAACTTGAAAATTGAATTTTGGTCCTAACAACTATAAAAATGAATCTATAAATTCTAATTCAATTATTACAAAGTCAAAATAGTCACCAATAAATTATAGTTTGACTATGTATGATTTATAGCAATAGATGTATTATCAATAAATTTGTTGAATTATCATCAGTACATTATATTCATAAATTATTAGACATTTAATCAAATAATTTGACACATGAAGAAAGATAACACGTATAAAAACATGGGCTGCTGCCCCCATTATTCGGGTTCGGGTTAGTTGATTTGTTAATGGAGCGACGGTTTTTTTTTTTTTAATTTAATTTAATTTAATTTAATTTTGGAAGAGGGAGGTGAGAAAGTGGGGAGGCTACGCAATTTCCCACTCCACTACACGCCGTCCCATCTATTATTTTAAATTAAACGAAAATATAAAATTCCAAATAAATATTTTAATTACTTGGACACGTTAGTATTATATAGGAAGGCAACAAAACCTAAAAAGAAGCAAAGCAATTTCATGGTTTTGTATAGAATAAGCTTTTTTATTGTTAGGTACGATTATGATCTTATTTTACCCACCAATCTACTTAATATTATTTATGTGTACATTAAAAATTAAATTTATTTATAAAAAAATTAAAAAAACAGAATTTAATATGTCTAAGTTATTGTTTTGTATATTTCATATAAATTATCACTAAACATTAACCTCATCAACTAATCAGGTTTAAATCATTGATTTTCCCTTCACTGGAAACTTCATCCCATTTTCAAGGGAACAAAAATGTATCAACAGAAATTCTATTTATTTTATTATAAAACAAATTATTTATTGATTAATATAATTTTAAAATTTACGTGCCCCAACTTCTGGGCCCTTGAACTCAACTTCCTCCCTCACCAAATACGTCCAAAACTCCAAACACTACAATGACCGAAATACCCTTCTCCCTTTCTCTCTTCTCTCAAAACACCCACACCCACACATATATATATATATATATGTATCTCTACACACACACAGACACCCACAAGAATTTCAAAATACACACCGTATTCCTTCTGTTTCATCGAAAGATTCAAAAGCCAGTTGAATTGAAGGGAAAAAAAAAGCTATCTCAAAAGCCATGAAAGCATCGAGCGCTGCAGCCGATGGTGGAGCTTCCTGGTACTGCGCCGTAGTTCTGCTAGCCCTAATACTGGTCGGCTCCATTAGAGAGAACTGTCTGGGATCAGACGAACAGATCAAAGGAAGAAGTCAGCTTCTCGTTGACAGACCCTGCGATGAAATCTACGTCGTTGGAGAAGGGGAAACACTGCACACAATCAGCGACAAGTGCGGCGACCCGTTTATCGTTGAGCGCAACCCGCATATCCATGACCCGGACGATGTCTTCCCCGGACTCGTCATCAAGATCATCACCCCTTCACCTCCTAGAAAGTTGTCGAATTAGTTCGTCGCCGTATTGGTTTTTGGGTTAATCGGCGTGGTAATTAATGGTAGGTGCTTGAATCTTATATATCGTTAATAACTATATGTATAAATCTATAGATATACATATAATCTAAAAAAATCTATACATAGATATACATCAAAAAACGGAAAAAAAGGAAAAAATTACAGAAAACAGAGAAGGAATCTTAGGAAGAGGTTAGATTTTGTTACTATACTTTTTTTTTTTTTTTTTGTTGTTCTTCCTTCCTTCCTTTTTGGTTTTGGTTGGCTCTATTTCTATGTAGTTTTTTTTTATTGAGTTTTTGCTATGTAGTTAAAGAGCCATATAGATATAGCTACAGAAACGTTTCTTCTAATTCCAGCTGCTTCGCCCAGCTTGTATCATATTGAAGAAATGAAATTAAGTTTCTCGTTTTTTTTTATAATTCTCAGCGTTGTTAATATTGCGTTTGATCTTTGAAAGTTGGAAGAATATTTGGCTTTTTCGTTTTTTGCTTTCTGCGCAACCTCCGATCTATCCGTATAAGATTCATAGGATGATTTATGGCTAAAATCGGATTAATTAACTAAATTAAACCAGATTATTATGATAATTATAATTACTAAGATAATTGTCTTTTTTAAAAGACGAAAAGGGGAATGCGATTACAGAGGAAAAGCAGAGGCAGCTCTGTTTTCAAGTTACCACTTAAATATTTCATCCAAAAAAAACAAAGTGCTTAGTAAGGAGATAGCATTAGGCAGGAATACTGTCTTGTTGTACAATTATTATTATTTTTTAAAATATATATATAAATATATATAAGAGAATATTTTTTTGTTCCCCAAATTCGAATTTTTTAATGCTTAAATATTAATATTTAAATAATAATAACATTAATAATTTAAAATTTGATGTTACGCATAACATTAGATTATGATGCTAACATGTCCAATTTAAAATTGAGTTAATTTCTTTACATACATTTGGAGCCAATATTATAATTTAATCTCCTAAATTAGTTACAAATTTGTAATTTTTGAATTTCTTAATGTCCACTTTTGGTAACAAATTTTAATATGCTTCATAATTTTATTTTATTTTTTATTAAAATTAAATTATTAGATCATTAACATCAAACATAAAAAAGAAAAAAGAAAATTGATTAGCAAATTTGAAAACTATATAATTGGATTTTGTTGTAATTGAATTGAACACGTGTTTCGAAATGTGCCGACCCGTTTGATGATAAGAACAGAATCATTTGTCAAATTTTATCAATAAAATTTAATTAATTATTGTAGATTTATTTCATATCACTAAATGACTCGTAAAATGTAGTAAATAATTAAGAATTAAAGATTTGAAACATGAACATTTTCAATTAATTAATTTTTCTTTCACCAGATATAAACTCCATCAATTGAATACAATCTGTACGTGTATCAATCTAATTATTTATTCTTAAATATCAATCAATCAATCAATCAATCAAAACCCTCCTCTGCTTATAAGTATATATACACACACACACACACATTAGTTTCCTTATCCTAATTTGATAACTTCATTTTTTAATAATAACATTAAATGAATATAATCAACCACCTTTAATTTAATTCACGACCGAACACCTAAATTTCAAGATTTTCATGTAATCCCATTAATATATTAATCAATTAAATTTTAAATATTATAAATTTTAAACTTATTTATTATATTTAAATAAAGTATTATTATATTAATTAAAAAATTACTGTATTGATGACTACTGTAGTCTTAGTATCACTTAAATATATAATTGACATAATTTCATAATAGTTAAAAATATAAATTATTATTCCACGTGTAATGCCAATATAATAAACTAATTAATTTATTTTGGATTGAGAGTATAAAAATATATATATATATATATATATATTTAATGATAAATTAGTCAACTGGTAGAATGAAAAGAGGCCCAGACCATATAAAAGGAGTAAGCCAGTAAGAATTATAATCACATAAATTAGTAAATCTATATAATTTTATTTTTTCTTTCATACCATATATTTTAATACAATCAACGGAACATGCATCTCATAAAGAAGATTGGGAATGCCAGTCATTCATTCATTCAGCTAATGAAATTTGACTAATTACTTTATTACCCTTTACACTCTTTAACCTTCACTCATGCTTAATTGGATGCTTACTGCCTAATAAATTATCCATTATTGATTCCCAATTTAGTTACAATCCAGATTTGTGTATGCTTCAGCCATATCAACGAAGACCCCCCAAAAAATATAAGTTACAAATTAACCTAAAGAACTTAAAAATTAAATCAAATGGGTATTTAGGTGGGGTAGATATAGGTGTAGGGTTATTAATTTGGTTAATGTCACACACCAAGCATTTTAAAATTCTGACAATCTTCCAGGTAATTGAATCTTTATATGAACTCCCAAAAGCTTTCAAATCAGCGTAGTTCAACTACATTCTCAATTTGAAATCAACCAAACTAGCTATGGAGATCTTTGTTCTGCCGTTCAAATCGTTGTGGCTTTGATTTTGTTCTTTATAAAAACCAGATCCAACTTTCTTTTTACCTTTCACCCAGATTGATTAATTTAATTTAATTTAATGGGTATGGGATTATTGAGTTGGTGGATATTTACTGCTAATCTTCTTCTTCTTCTTCTTCTTCTTTTGGATTTTCATGGAATTTGTTATTCAGAGAAAGGTATACACACACACACACACACACACACATGGCATTTTCAACTTTTTAAGTTCAATTTCTTAATTTTTAATTTTGTTGATGTGTTAATTTTCAGCTCCATACTACACATTTGTTAAAGAAGCAACATCGGCCCCACCAATCTCATACTTCGACTACATAATCATCGGCGGAGGAACCTCCGGCTGCCCCTTAGCCGCCACCCTCTCCCAAAACGCCACCGTTTTGCTCCTCGAAAGAGGAGGCTCTCCCTACACCTTTCCAGAAACAACCGACACCATCAACTTCGCTCGAACTCTCTCCGACATCTCCCCCTCCTCACCAGCTCAGCATTTCGTCTCCGAGGACGGCGTCTATAACGCCCGAGCCCGGGTTCTCGGCGGTGGCTCTGTCATCAATGCAGGGTTTTACACGCGCGCTAGTGATAAGTACGTGAAGGAAGCTGGGTGGAAGCCGGGGTTGGTTAAGAGTTCATACGAGTGGGTGGAGCGGAAGGTGGCCTTCGAGCCGCCGATGTTGCAGTGGCAATCGGCGGTCAGAGATGGGCTGATTGAGGTCGGGGTGTTGCCTTATAATGGGTTCACGTTCGATCATCTTTACGGGACTAAAGTTGGCGGCACGATCTTCGACAGGAACGGCCACAGACACACTGCTGCCGATCTGCTCGAGTACGCAGATCCGACCCGAACTGTGGTTTATTTGCATGCTACTGTTCAGAAAATCTTGTTCGCCACAAAAGGTGACTGCCATGAACAATGAAAATCCATAATGAAAATATTTGTATTCATCTATAATGAAATTTTTTGTTACTTGACAAAAAACCAGGGAGATTAAGGCCGAGGGCGTACGGAGTGATATTCATAGACGAATCTGGAGCGACCCACAGGGTGGAGTTGCTGGAGAACTACAAGAACGAGATAATCTTATCGTCCGGTGCGATTGGGAGCCCACAACTGTTGATGCTGAGTGGGATTGGGCCGAGTCAGCATCTTCGTGTTCACGATATCGACGTGTTGTTGGATCAGCCGATGGTGGGTCGAGGGATGGCCGATAACCCCATGAATGCTCTGTTCATACCATCGCCACTCCCGGTGGAGGTCTCCCTCATTCAGGTCGTCGGCATCACCAGTTTTGACAGCTATATTGAAGCCGCCAGTGGGTTGACCTTCGCTTCTTCTTGGGCTCATAGGCTTTTTGATGAACTCGCGTCTCTCACCAACCAGGTTTTTTTTTTTGCTTTTTCCTTTTATTTTTGAAGTAAACATTCACTAATTATAACCTAATGGAAATGAACTTCACATACAGACAGGGAAGAAACCGATAGAGATGCCACCAGACTCAATCATGGCTGATATTCTGAGAGACTGGAGCAGTGCAGACACTCAGCCAAACGCCACAATGGGAGGCGGAGTGATCCTGGAAAAAATCATGGGACCTATCTCTTCCGGTCATCTGGAACTTCGAACAACTAACCCAAACGACAATCCCTCCGTCACTTTTAATTACTTTCAAGAACCAGAAGACCTGAGACGATGCGTTGAAGGCATGACCACCATCACCAACGTTATCAACTCCCATTCTTTCTCCAGATTCCGGTTCAAGGAGATGACAGTGCGAGGTCTGATAAACCTGATGCTGACCCTGCCCGTGAACACGAGGCCTAAACACGCCAGTGCTGCGTTTTCGTTAGAGCAGTTCTGCAAAGACACAGTGATGACTATATGGCATTATCACGGCGGCTGCCAAGTGGGGAGAGTCGTTGATCATAATTACAGAGTCTTTGGTGTTGATGGGTTAAGGGTCATTGATGGCTCTACTTTTTATCGATCTCCAGGGACCAATCCTCAGGCTACAGTCATGATGCTTGGAAGGTAATTAATTAATTACACAATTATATTTCTTAATATCGATATATATATATATATATATATATATAACAATCCTGTTGAATTGACCATGCAGATACATGGGATTGAGGATTCTCCATGACAGGATTGCTCAAGGACGGTGGAAGTAATTTAGCATGATCTCATCTTCTACTTTATTCTTTGTTTCTTGTTTCAGAAGGAGATAATTGAGATAATCTTTTGCAGCACAGAAGAAACTAAGGGTTTGATTAAATGAACTTATTTAGAAAAATGCTTCCGCACAGATTATTTATCTGTAAAAGACAGTTGAATATAATATTCCAAACTAGTGAAGGCATGAATATTTATAACCTAACACTGGGTTTGGTATATAGATTTCTTTTATTTTCTTCGTTCATTAATATTGCATTAAATGGTTGAAAACAAACAAAGAATTTTTGGATATCATCAATGTGCAAATTAATGCACTGATCAGAAGGTAGAAGAAATAAGCAGAAGCAGTCGCAGGGCAACTCTCCTTTGGCAAGTTATATGACCTTCTGGGCACTATCATCACCTGCCAAGAAAGAGGTGCCCTACAACTGATTTGCTTAGGAAATTAATCATCACCATAAACAGGTTCCTCCACCTGCTTTTTTCTTTTCTTCTCGATCAATTTGTCTGTTGGGCTTCATTGGCGATTGCTCATGGAGATATATAGTAAGCAGTTGGGTCAGTGCAGATTTTCTGAATAGAATAAACCATTGTACCAATAGCATATGCTTAAAGGTTCTGGTATTAATCTACTTTTCAAATAAGCTGCTTTTTTTATTAAGTTCTTTTCTTTCTCTTTATCCATATCAAGAAATACAAGAGTGATGTGCTTTGAAAAATTAAAAAAGTTAGATTCTTGCTTTTTCCTCATCCATGACTTAAAAAAGCAGTTGAAAGAAGATGCTCGATCCATAATCTTATACTGATTGAGGAGGCTGCGGTCAAGTCCATTTTAAATTTCTTTTCCTCAACCGTCAAATTTAAAGACTAATTATTTTCTACTGCTCAAATAATTTACTCAATTAATTAAATATTTACAAACATGGGAGATAATTATTTATATATTTTCAATTAATACTACCATTTTGTCTAATTATTTATATAACCTCACCGGTTAAAATGTTTGTAAAATAAGCACCAAACCTACCAACCAAATTAAATTATAGTGATTAATTTAATTTATAGCTGGGTTTTAAGGTAAGTGGAATTTGCAGAATAATTGGGCCTTGTGAAATTTTATAAAATTATTTCAGGAATGTAAATTAGGTAAGAAGATCTGTAGATATATTATTTGCAAGATGTAAAAACTCCTTGTTATGACACTCTTTAATTAATTTTATAAGTTAAAACAACACCAACTTTGGTAAAAAATTTCTTTTTTCTGTAAAAAAAAAAAAAAAAAAAAAAACAGTAAACTTATACCAGATAGTTGTGAAAGATAAAATAACATTAAAAAAAAAAAAGAATTAAAAGAATGCCAAAGATGAAAGTGGAAATGCCAAATATAACAAGAGAATATATATGCACTCCTTATTTTGCTTTTTCTTGTTTAACTAAACATCTTCTTCTACAAGATGTATTGGATATGAATTAAGTTATTGTACATGTCTTTTTTCTAGAAATTATTTTATGTGGTGTTATGATTAATATCTATATATAACCTGAATGATGAATTATGCATCATTTACTCAAAAAAAAATTATTATCATTATATTTTTTATAAAATATTTTGTTATTCATCTCATGACCCGTGAATTAAAATTAGAAATGAAGTAATAAGATCGAATTATATCACAATGTATATAAAAAATATTCTCAAAAAGAATGAAAAGAAAAATAAAAAAGTGATAGAGAGAGACAAGGTGGATCAAAAGAGAAACAATTGGAACGTTAACTCAAATCAACAAAAACCTCTACGAAAAAGAAAAGGGCGCTAGGTTGAACAAGGGATATCCTATGGCATAAGCCTACTTCTTCAAGCATATCCCATATGCTTCAAAGGCTTATTCTATCTCTTAGATGATGCTAATCATATTAACTGTTTTACATATAGAGTGCAATATATATATCTATATATAATTTTGGAGTTTTATGTATTTGTGTGTGTGTGTGTATATAACTGAAAACAATATAAAGATATAATGGAATGATAAACAAATTAGTAATATGACATTTCTCACTTGACAGGTTAAGAAGAGATTATTAGGGAGATTATCTCTAACTTGGCAAAGGAGAGATGCCCTCTGACTACTTTTGCTTAATTAACACTTTGATCATTTTATCACTCATGGAAGAATTATTATCAACTAATATTTAAAAATTTACAAGTCACCATCTAAAAATGTGTATGGATTTGTACATTATTATATGGTAGGACTATTATGTCTCATATTCAAATAGATATGAATAGATATGTTAGAAAAAAAAACATCTATTCTTACTTAGTTCTCTCCAATTATATTATCTAGAGATGATTACAGTGATAGAACTATTGTAGTCAATTACTAAGTAGATCTCATAATATTTCAACTCTGATGTACAAGTAATTAGAAGTTGATAAATGAAACACCTTAGAGCATAAGCATATCATCATCCAAATATTTGACCTTCCAATCATGCCATGGTTCCTTAGCCACGATAATGTTTTCCCCTCCCAGACAACTAGGTGTTAGATTTTTTATCAATAAGTGACCTTAATATAAGTCTTGATGTACGTAACAAACTATCAATTTATTAAATTCGTTTAAAAGTGATCAATTATATATCATATTTATAATTTTTTATTTTATAAAGAACAAAATGAGAAGTGACAAAAGTCAACAATATAAAAAATAGTTATAATCTCTAAATTACACGTGTCATTTATTTTTCTATTATTCCATCAGTGGTGAAAATCAAATTTTACAGTCAAGTGTCAATTTGGAAGACCTATTGTACTTCGCGAATATTTCTTTCATCATGAATTCATGTACACTTTCATGTTTATTCTCTTTGATTCAATACAAATTTTCTTATAGTTTTTAAATTTAATTTGATTTGATTTTAACACTAGGACCTAAAGAAAAAGAATTGGATGGGTTTCACAATCTATGTGATTGTGTACTAACTATTATTGTAAAGACATGTTGTAAAGATATTAATTTGATTATTATTGATCGATGCATCATTTAATTTAATAATTTTACAATGTTAATCTATGTCTGTATATTTGTTAGAATGCTAAAACTATTTAATACCTTAAAAGAGTTGAGTGCAATTGTAAAGTTCATTCTTGAACTTTCACAATATAATTTTATAAATATTCCAAAGTTATGGAAAAATAACTTCTTGTTTTCGTTTCCTAAGTTTTTATAGGCTTATGTGTCTCATCCTCCATTTTTGCCTACCACAATTACTAATTTAAATGTTAAACATTCAACATTATAGTAAATTTTAATATGTAATCAATCAATCTTTATAAGTTTAAAAGTTTGAAGTTTTAATATAACTTTTAGTGTCCCCTTTATATGACTCCTTAGATTCTAAAGGGTAAAACTCTTAAAGTAAAATTCTAAAGGGAGCAAGAAAATTGTCAAAATTTCTAACAAAAACATTCTTTAAAACGGCCTCCAACATGAACAAAGTATTGAAAAAATGTGTACAATGAAGAACTCAATTGTCTTCCTAAGTCAATTACACAGGCATAAAATTTTAATTTCTTTAATGCTTCTTCATAGACAACCAACTCTAGTTAACATTTTATCAAAAAAGCTAGAATTAACATAAATTCTTTTACATTAGATAATATGTATATGTGTGTGTTTATAATTATAAAAATTTGATATTCATTTTGCCATAATTAAGACTTAATTACACTTTCACTTAATAAATACAAAAAATTAAATTGCATAAGAACATTTTATTTATAAATATAGATATAAACATATGAAGTAATAGAAAAAGTAATATTTTTCTATTCAAAGATCCTCCGCATGGAGTTTTCGCTATCATTTGTATAGATTACCATATATGTAATACCAAGCGGGGGATTGAGCAAAAACAAGTGGATGATTAGGAACACCAAAATACACAAATAATTAGTAATGGAGATTACATACAGAAATTTTTGAATTTAAAAGAATGCTAATTGAGGCTTTAAGTTAGTAGAAATGATGAGAAAATACTCCCCATGATTCTGATCCAGAGAATGCTCTTATCCACCGATTAAAGCAATGACTATTAGAAATGAAATAATCCTTTATTATTTCTCAAAAAGAAGAATAGGAACGAAAAAAAAAGATATCTTTTTTATTTTAGTCTTTCTTTCATACATTTCGAGAAATCAAATTTATATCATAAGTTATGAAATAATAGAATGTCTAATTTTTTTTCGTAATCGAAAACGATGAGTTGAAATACTTATTGATATTTCTACAATGAGTATTTTATTAAAGGATTAAGTTATTACTTAACAAATTAAAATGAAAATTTTTAAGGGATGAGATGAATTCAAAAGTACTTTTTTTATTATAGTTATAGTAAACATAATTCTATTGGTATAATTAGTGGTCTTTCGATAGATTTTGATTTCATTTATTCTACAACTGTATCAAGATAAATAATATTAATCCGGTCCTTAAATTTATTTGTGGCCCTCAAGGAGTCGTATGAAGCTAAAACCTCATGTACGGTTTTGTAATAATGATGGTAATAGTGATGTTATCACTGATTATAATTATCTAACAATTCAATTACAATTGATATAATTGAGGCATAGTCAAAATATAGTTTTTTGGGGTGGAATTTGTAACGACAACCCATAGGGTTTATCATTTTTCTAATTTCTTCCATAGCAGAATATGAGAGATTACCTTTTGATTTACCAGAAGCAGAAGAAGAATTAGTAGCAGGTTACCAAATCGAATATTTAGGTATTAAATTTGATTTATTTTATGTTGCTTCCTATTTAAATCTATTAGTTTCTTTGTTATTTGTAACAAATCTATACTTGGGTAGTTAGAATATTTTTATTTCATACATATTCGTTCCTAAGCTATTTGAAATGGATGAAATCCTTGGAACAACAATCGGTATCTTTATTACATTAGCAAAAACTTATTTGTTCTTATTCATTTCTATCGCAACAAGATGGACTTTACCTAGGCCAAGAATGGAACAACTATTAAATCTTGGATAAAAATTTCTTTTACCAATTTCTCTTGGCAATCTATGATTAACAACTTTGTCCCAACTCCTTTCACTCTAAAGCAAAAAGTAATATGACATTGATAACTTGGTTATCTCATTTCAAAAAAAAAAAGAATTGATATCTTGTTGCGATTAAATTGTAAATATAATTATATCATTTATCCTTTCTCAATACAATAAATTGATTTCCTAATAGTATAGATACTTTTAGACATACATATATGTAGTAGATATATACTCAATACATATGCAATAAATATACATATGCACGAGTTTGTTTAATCAATATATCTTGGGGGCTAATTTCGAACTTTGATTTTATATCGAAATGAATAAAATGATAACATCATATATACATGTATATTCTGTATCATAAATCATAATCTGCGTGCATGGTAAAACAAAACAAAAAGAAAAGAAAAAGATTTAGAGAGAGAGAGAGAGAGAGAGAAAGAGAGATGTGTAGGGGGCGAAGGTGGAAATAGGAATATTGACCCTCCAAGAAAAGTAAAAGGCCAGCTTCTTGAAAAGGGTATATCCTACGGCATATCCCTTTATTATACTTCAATATTCACTCAATCTCCTGCATGCCACCCGTCAATCAAACCCTCTTTCTATATATTCTGGGCCTGTATATATATATATATGTATATAAACTATATATAAGGGGTATTGTGATCTCAGGCAAAATGGGTCTCGAAGCATGAGTATATATTTGTAGGCATATAAGCAAATCAGTGATAGGGCACTTCTCGTTTGGCAGGTTGAAGAGGGTTATAGTCTGCTTGCTTGCAGCATTTTATATTTTATAGGTTTACCCTATATTCCGAACTTGCCAAAGGAGAGCTGCCCTGTGATTGCTTCTGCTTAATTTAATATACAATACATCATATGTATATCCCTTATTGCTTTCTCTTTTTTCTCCAAAGTATTATGAATTTTAAAAAAGTCATCGTGGTTGTTGGACTTCAGCTAAATTATTACTCCTATCTTTGTTTATTTGTCTTGAAACATCCAACTCATTGTATATTTATGAGATGCAGTTTCGTATATTGTTTATTTTTGTTTACATTAATATATGTTATAATTTTTTTTTTATCCAATTAGCTTCTTTATTTTTTTAATTTTTTTTTTTACTTGATCTATTTTTTATTAATAAAAATTAATATTGTTAATTGAATACGTTTTGATTCATCTCAAAATTAATTGAATATCATATAAAATGTTATGTAATATTTGACACGGTATTAAAAAATTTAAATGTGAATCAATTTAAACTCTTCCACAAATAAAACTTTGAATCAGTTTAAGATTTTAATAGAGAAATCTAAATCCCCAAACTCAAAATCCTTTTTCTCACTAGAGCTTCCTCTTCCTTGGCAATGACAATCAGGCTCACCGTACCCTTTTTGGTTCCTTGCTCGTTCGACCTTCATCCACTATGGCAATTTTCATCATGGCCGAAGATGATGAAGACACTCGTTGTTGCTGCTTCTACAATTTATACAAGACAACGGAGTTTTTCGCAAGGTTGACAGAGTTAAAGGCAGAGACGGGGAGGACCGACTACCTCCATTTAATGAGAACAGAAGGACTGGTGATGATGAACCAAGGGCTTGTTGGGTAGAATACATGAGTTGGTGAGAGCCATTTTCGGTGTGCTAACTCCAACAGAGAAATCTGGTGGTACCTTTACGTCTGGTCTTCTTCATGGTTGTTGTTACAGTGGTAATTCTCATTGTGGCAGAAGATATTGAAGACACCTGCTACTGCTGCTTCTGCATTTTATCAGAGACAATGGGGTCCTTTGCAGGTTTGATGGCATGGACGGCGGAGATGGGGAGGACCGACCATCTCTGTTTGGTGAGCCATTTTTAATGTCACTTGATTAAGTAGTTACCTCTAACGTGAATTCCAACAGAGAAATTTGGTGGTACCTGAAGGGACATTGTGAAATTGAAACTCACGTTGTGGAATCCGTAAAACTTTTGCTTTCAACTCCCCGGCTTTCTGTCTTCTCATCAACGTTCTCAATGGTGTCGAATATTTTGCATTCGTTAGAAGAAGGAAGAGGAAGAGGAAGAGGAAGAGGAAGGTCCAGTGAGAAGAAGGCTTCTTCCGTTTGGGGATTTAGAAAATTAAAGATTTGGTTTTTATTTTTAAACTTTGACTGGTTCAAGCCGGTGGAGAATTTTATCAGTGGATTAATATACATTCAAAAATTTTAATATTATGATATATGATGTAATATTTAATTAATATTAAAACTGTTAGAAGATACTACATGTTAAATTTTTTTATTCATAACATTTAAGCTAACAATGTTAATTTTTATTAAAAAAAATCAATTAAACTAAATTTTTTTTCAAAAGTATGGTGGCTAATTTAATTGAAAATTTGAATTAACAATGACTAATTTGAATAAAAAAAAATAGTACAACTACCAAATATTTATTTTAGCCTACTTTTATATATAAAATATATATATTATATATAAAATATATATATCTCCGAGTAATTTTTTTCTTTCTTTTTTTCTAATATGAAGAATATATTACATATACGAGCTCTTGAAAATAAAATTTGGAGAAAGTAAAGGTATGTATATGATATATATACATATATATACTGGTCTTTAGGAATTATAATAAACAAAGTTTCAAGATAAATTATTACATAGTCTATATTGCTACACGCAAAAACTTACAATTCTATGTTATATGTTGAGATCGCAAAAAAAATTAAACTCGGAAATGTAAGCATTTTTATATTTTAATATTTGATATATAAAATTTAATTATAATTATTAATATATTTGATATATCATTTTATTCTTTAAGAAAGAAAAAGATACAAAAGAATAAAATCAGTTTATTATTAGACAAATTCAAATTGTATCACAATTATCTAGATAGATTAAATGTATAAGATCATCAGGCGTATGCAATAATTTAGTAATCCCTCTAGAACAAGATGAGCTCAAGGATAAGATGATCGGTACAACTATTGCCCTTTATGTGGACATGAGAAATTCAAACATTCCAATCACAACTTTTCAACTCATCCCCATCAAAGCTCTTCATAATTATTCTATCGATGTTAAAAATGCAGAGAACCCACTTCAATAGTAATATTGTGAAATTCTTACTTCCTTGCAAGTTGAGGTCTTTCAACAGTTCCACTAAGCCCAACCTGCATTGGTGTACCTGTACCAATATTGTATATGAATCTCGCACTTTAAATACCATAACAATCTTTGATGAAGTTACCTGCAGAGGTATTACTATTTAGACCTCTCAAAGAACTATCCACTAATTTTGAACTACTTTATAAGAGGAGCCCTCTAACTCTATCTTTCTAAATTATTATAGAACTCAAGTTGTTCTAATATGATACAGATTTTTTGTGCCTCAAGGGCAAACTAGAGAATCTCATAACTACTCGGATGCATGACATCCTAGTCCTTTCCAAGGATGAACTTGTATTGTTTCCTCTATAAAACTCAAGCAATGGTTGCAAATATTGCCTTCTTACTAGTGATTCCATGTGTGCTCACATTTTATTTAAGTTTCATTATATTCATCTGTCAAAAGAAAAAGAAAAAAATACATTAATGAATCGAGAGTTAATTAAATCATTTAATACATATCTATCATGCAATCTCTGAGAGTATAAAGCACATCCTCCCTGACTTGGTTGTATTTAACACATCAATCCTCAGTCACCATATGATATTGACATCTTTTGGTACTCGGCAGGAGTTTATTCAAAGTAAAGAGTATATAAAATATCTCACCGTTTCTGTAATTGATAAGGTTCGTACTTAATTTTCACTTGAAGTTATTTTTAAGAGAGGTGGAATGAAGTAACGATAACATCATAAGCTGTTAGATAAAAAAATTATCGGCATTTAAATCAACTTCATTAAATTTTTTAATGTTGTAACAATTATGTTATGTTTCTACTTCTCAAAGAATAGTAATAATATATATATATATATATATATACATATGAGATTATATAAAAAAAAAATATTGCATTCTTATATTTGTGCCAAATTGCATATCTTGTATTTTTAATTGTATTAGCATGCACTTTAAACTATTATATTAGATCAAATAACTAATTTGGTTAATAACTGACTTTGTTAAAACTAATTTATAAATAAAAAATTATTATTGAAATAAAAAATTAGTATTATTGAATATAAAAAATGCGTGGAAGAAAATAAGAGTAATGAGATTTCTTTGCCTTTTCTAATATTTTGTTAACTTAATTTGTGAAAAGATAGAATTATGTTAATTTTAACACAATGAGTTTTAACATATTTAAGGTGCATATTAATAGAATTAAAAAATATAAAAGTTGTAATTGGTTACAAATGCTAAAAAGTGTGAGGATAATTTTTGTATTATTCCTATATATTATATTATATTATATTTAGAAAGAGAAAAGAGTATGAATACAGGTATGAGTTCCAAAATTAAAATTTTATATTTAAATAAAAACAAATATGTTATGTCCATCATGTCAAAATTATTTTTAAAAAATAATAATTATGAGAATTTATAAGAAATCACAAGTTGATAATTTAAAATTCCAAGCCCAGGCCCAATTTATATACACATATATACAAAGCTTATTAATTTGATTAAGATATGAAAAATAATTATTAATGTAAGTTTTAAGTATAAAAAAAAAAAACATTAAACCAAATTATTAATGTGATTTAATTTTTTTGTTTACCATTTAATTTGTTAAAAATAGATTTTTAATTGGTTAAATTGGAGGTTTAAAATTCTATCTTGAAAAACTAATTATTAATGTAACTTGAATATTTTATCATAATTGGCAGTTAATAAAATATTTATTTTCACTCATTACATTATAAATTAAATAATTTTTTAATTAAATAATAATAATAATAATAATAGTAATTTTAAAATTTAATTTAACAAAATTATAATATCTCTCAGACTCAGTTTGTTAGTACTTCTCTATAAAGGTGTGAATCTAAAGTTGAATTAGATGTCTTGTATATTTTTATTAAAATTATTATATTATTACTGATAAGCAGATGATATTTTATTATTATAAATATATAAATTTTCACCTATATTTTTCGAATTTCTTTTTTACAATTCAAACTTAAAAGCCGAATGAATGTTAGAAAAGTCAAGGCAACAATACGTTTTTCTCTCCTGAAAATTAAGTGCATACAAGGCCAAATCATTACTGCATAAATTGAAATATATATATATATATATATAATATAATATAATATGTGTGGTCCAATTTTTTATTTTATTTTATTTTATTTTTTCTTTTATGTACGTACGTATGTATGTATATGTCAATTACACTTTCTTCATAGCGTGAAAGTATAATTATGGTTGAATTGCTTTTTCCAGAGCGCTCGCATGCTCCACGTTAATAAATAGTCGTGTAGAACAAGCTCTGTGGAGAAGTTTTTGTACGTGTCACATGACAAAAACGACCATAATTTTCACTACTTAATTCCACTTTTCATCTAAATTAAATATTTTAAACAAAAACATTAATTATGAGACATTTAAAGACAAATATATATATATATATAATTAAATATTTAATTTTATGCTGTCTTGATTAATAATGCACATCACACAATGATTAACATTGCTTTCACTGTTCCCGAGCCTTCTCAGAGACAGCCAATCTGACCCATGCTTTTCTGGCAAATTAACCTTTAGTATAATTACAATTAAATCTTTTAATCACACTATAAAATCATACAAAGTATTGTATTTAATTACACTTGGAATGGATAATGAAATGGCGCCTGCATTTTAGGATGACGAAGCCTTATTAATCTTTGAAGGTTTCCAAGGAAAGAAAGTGTTTTTGGTACCTTCAATAATAACGCCGGCAAATACAAAGGTGGCTCTCTGTCGTCCACTACTCCTTTGTTTTTCTCTTCAAAACTTACCCACCAAATCATAATTTACAACTAAGTTTTGCTCGCACTTTACCTCGGGATGATTTGACACCGTGTTAAACTCAAAACTTTTTTAACTATTAGGTTCAAGAAACTTTATTTCCCAATGAATTCAACAGTAAACAGAACGCAACTCAAGGAAAAAAAATCACTCAATCGCTTTTTATGTTTGTCCTACAACAACATGGGAATCAAAATCAGTATTTCTGTTTTCACATATGCAATATATAAGATGAAGGATCATGCATCATTCCAGTATTGAAATTCTCAATCATAATCTTTATGAACCTGATGGTCCTACCATGTCAATGGGATGGAAATGATTATAATTGAAATCAACAACCCAATAGGAGATGTAAATGATGAGGTGATAAGTTAGAAGAAATTTAGCCAGTGGACGGACGGTCAAGATCAGCTTGGCTAAAAACAAAAGTCATGTAAGTTGAACACCAGGACCAAAGCACCACCAAAATTTGCCACTTATGGGGACAACACAAAATGCAGTGTGAAACGTGAAAAGAAAAGTTTAACTATAGAGAGATCTGACCTGTTCAAAGAGTCCCTACAAGTACCACATAACCATCCCTGTACAAGAAACATTTAAAACGATTTCTGTAATTACGCGGAAAAAAAAAAAAAAAAAAAAAAAAAAAAGAGGAAAAACCACTCCTTATAAACCATTAAACGTGGTTGAAAGAAACCAGCAAGAAAACTAAAACCAATGAGGAGATAGCAAGATTGTTGAGAGAAGAAGATGAGAAAATTGCAGTCTCCTAACCTCAAAGAACTATCCCAGGGATGCCTGCAAGGCTGCTGTAAATCATCTTCTTTCACCGTGTCACAGCCCCAGAACAAAGTCTCCAAACCCAGAACTTCTGCGGCTTGCCGCCGAGATTTTGCGGCAACAACTACCTCCTATATTTTCCCAAATACCCAGTTCGCCAACCATGAGTCTCTTCCATCTCTTCAAGAATCATTCAATGAATTCTCTAAAGCTTATCCCCAATACTCTGAGACCTCCGTCGTTGACCAAATAAGAGCTCAAGAATACTACCATCTATCATTCTCCCACCATACCTGTCTTGATTACATTGGTATCGGCCTTTTCTCCTATTCCCAGCTAGAGAAATATGACTCCTCAACGCACCAAATCGCCTCATCTTCTTCTCGCCTGCCAACCCCATCTCCTCCCAGAATATTAGACACCCCCTTCTTCGGTGTCTCATACAAGATAGGAAATTTAAAGACACAGTTACTTCATGGTGGCCAAGGATCACCTCTGGAATCTGCAATTAAAAAAAGAATCATGGATTTTCTCAATATCTCTGAAAATGATTACTGCATGGTCTTCACTGCAAACAAGACGTCAGCTTTCAAACTTCTTGCAGAGTCTTACCCCTTCCAGTCTAATCGGAAGCTTCTGACAGTGTATGATTATAAGAGTGAGGCCGTGGAAGCTATGATTAATAGCTCTGAGAAGAAAGGGGCCCAAGTAATGTCGGCAGAGTTCTCATGGCCACGGCTGAGGATTCATTCAGGAAATCTGAGAAAGATGATCGAGAGGAAAAGGAAGAAGAAGAAGAAGAAAAGGGGACTTTTTGTCTTCCCCCCTCATTCTAGAACCACAGGAGCTAGATATCCTTATCTATGGATGAGCATAGCACAGGAGAATGGCTGGCATGTCTTACTAGATGCCTGTGCATTGGGACCAAAAGACATGGATAGCTTTGGCCTCTCCCTCTATCGCCCAGACTTCCTTGTTTGCTCGTTCTACAAGGTGTTCGGGGAGAGCCCATCTGGATTTGGCTGCCTTTTTGTCAAGAAATCCACTGTTTCAGTTCTGGAAGCTTCCACAAGTTCAGGGATGGTAAATCTTGTCCCATCAAAGAATCTGCTTCAGTTAATTGATGAATCTTCTGGAACTGACACGGAACTTGACCCGGCGCCCAAATATAAATTACAAGAAGAAGAGTTAGCAATGTCATCACAGCCTGGAAAACCGGCAGAAGAGGAAATTTTTGAGACTCAAAAAGCAGAAACTACATTGAAAGGATCAGAAACTCCTGAAACTTCAGAACCAAGGAAACCTGCAGATTTGGTTGAACTGGGAAATGCCAAAAGCAAAGGAAATGGGAGCATAGAGATTGAGTGCAGAGGATTGGATCAGGTGGATTCATTGGGATTGATCGTGATTAGCAACAGAGCGAGGTGCCTAATCAATTGGTTGGTAAGTGCTTTAATGAAGCTTCAGCTTCCCAACACAGAAGGGATCCCGCTAATTAGAATATATGGTCCCAAGATTAAATTTGACAGGGGACCTGCATTGGCATTCAACGTGTTTGATTGGAAAGGAGAAAAAGTAGATCCTGTTCTTGTACAGAAGCTTGCTGATCGAAGCAACATTTCTCTTGGCTATGGTTTATTACATCATATATGGTTTGCAGATAAATATCAAGAAGAGAAGGATAAAGTCCTTGAGAAAGGAGCTAGTGAAACAAAGGGTAAATCAGGACACAAAAGGAAGGAGAAAATTGAGCCAGGAGTAACTGTAGTTACAGCTGCACTGGGATTCCTGGCCAACTTTGAAGACACCTACAGACTTTGGGCTTTTGTTGCTCAGTTTCTGGATGCAGATTTTGTGGAGAAGGAGCGCTGGAGATACACAGCTCTTAATCAAAAAACAATTGAAGTATAAATATGAAACAATTCATTTATTCTTTATGAAATTCAGAAGAAACTTCAAACGCATGGAGTCAATTAGAATCAAGATTCTGTAGATCCAAAATGTCAACCACCAGAGAAGCAGAGAAGTGCCATAATCCTGCTCGGGGCTTTGCAGTCAGTTCATAATCTTAAAATATACTCTCCACATTTATTTATGTTCTTGGATCGGCATTTCAGCAGCCAGAAAGTCTAGGCTCATTAGACTTTTTAAGGCATATGATCACACTGTCTTATAAGACTACCAATTTCCTACATAATGATGATGCTAGTTGCTCGTTTTTCACCATTAACCACTTCACACATTGATGATGCTAGTTGCTTGTTTTCTCTTTATCATCCTGCAAGCAGAATTTTCCTTGTTTTGATACTGGGTTACTATGTAAACCAACTATCAGTCTGATTAAAAGAACTGAAGAGCACCACTTATCAGTTAAAAAAGCCATCATAGTACCGGGTAACTAACTAGCAGTTGTAGACCATGAATATCATTATCTCATAAAGTACACATAAAGAAATTAACAATATATGGTAGAAAAGATATTAACATAGCATCAATATGGCCATCTCATAAATTAGCCACAAGTAAATTTCTAGGTTCCGAAGGACAAAAGAAACAATCACTTTGCAATTATGAAAAAAATGTGGGAATTTGGAATCAGGATCTATAAAAGAAAATTACTGAAAATTAACCATAAAAAATTATTTTGTAATCTAATCAAGTCAAAATTAACTTTTCCAATATGGCGCACTTTCTAAGTTTCTTGCAAATCAACAAATTACTTTTAATGAAAATATATCTAGCCCTCCACTGATAAAAGTGGAGAACAACAAAATTTTCATTGTCTCGAAAGAAGGCTACTGCGGTAACCCTACTCTCCCACTACTTCAAATAGAAGTTCTATTGGTAAAGTTCCTGATGTAGAATATGAAGATCCTAAATCAGACACATTTCAATATTAAGGTAAATTTATGTAACATTTATTTTTATGTACTACTAACTTATTTAGTTTTTCTTAGGAACTAGTTTATATAGACTTATTAATGGTGTGAGTTTATTATTTCCTATTTAGTCAGATTCTTGTTTGCTTATTCTATATTATAGGTGATTCCAATTAATTAACTAATTTTTTATCTAGTATAACTTTTAGATTGATTTCAGAATTCCTATTTTAATTGTAATGTTGGACCAATAAATGGAGTACTCTAATTGAGTTATATGATAGATTGCTCATATGATTACATACAATATTAAGTTAATAATTTGATTATTGAGATTTGAGATCTCTAATCTTGGTTATTATAATTTTTTTATGTATTGTGCTCAAGCTCTTTCTATCCCACATTAGCTTGGCTCGAAATACCCACTTCTAACAACTTGATTTTGCATTTGTTGCCAACAGTTTGAGCCCGAAGAATCATGTTATGGCTCCAAATGAGTCAGAGTCAAGAGATGATAAAATTATGTCTGTTGGTGAAGAAAGAAGAATAATCTGTGACAAGCTATGTGTATGCATGTTATGCGTTCACATTCTACTTACTATGTTCTGTTTAGTCTGGCTTACTGGGACGTGTTAGTTTGATATTGTTTAGGTAGTTACTGCCACATCTCAGTTATAGTAGTTTTATTGTGTTTATTATTACAGTTGCTATTCTCTAGACGAGATGCTCTTGATCTTAAGGAGCAGTTAATTCCTGGTATGTCCTGTAAGAAAAAGATGATCTGTAAGCAATAAAGATGGAGTGAAGAATTTTCAGAATAAGTTTCTTGAGAACATTTTTTTTAATTGGAGATTGCTGGGTTCTCTTTTATCCAGCTTATATTTCTAGTTAGAGATAGAAAACACAGAGAGAAGATCCAGGAAGTATTTCCTTGACTTCTAATAGAGCCAAAATAAGATAACTGCATAGGGACTTCACTGAGTTGTTAGACAACTGGTGCTTTTACACAAAAACATATTATTTCTATGTCCTAAGCTAACAAGAAACTTATTCATATTCATTTAGACTGCCAAAAAGAATTTGCTTCTGTTTAACATTGTCCATCCTAACTACATGCCCAGCAGGCTCAATCCACTACTAAAAAGGAAAAAAAAGGGGGTTTATCGTCAAATTTAGTTTGTCTTTCCATAAATATAATTTACATGTCATTTTCCATCAACATTGTGATTTGCATCATCGATGGCATTAAATTTGTTTTCTCCAGGAATTCATTTTGGAAAGATATATTAGCAGAAGATTGTATATTGTTAATGTTACTCTTTCTGGCCATTAGTCAAATGATTGAGTTTGTAATTTTGTCTAGATCCAAATTCAAATTATGCATCCCACAGATTGCATAAACCTTATGCACAATTCTTTAGCTCTTATAGCGGTTAAATGTGTCTCCATGGAAAATATCCTTTAAGACAGACTCACTGAGCATTAATCAACTTAGAAAGCATGATGAAAAAACTGGTAGCAAGTTGTAAAGATATCACATATAGAATGTGAACGAAGAAAATAAAAATTCATTTTAACTGAAAAAGGAAAAGGTATACTTATCTTATCAAGAATGAGTGTGTGAAATGCCCTTCAAGATAAATTTGGCTAGTGAGAATTTTTAATAGTTCATGAATCTCAGTGTTTTGAGGATGATTACTATCTCCAACTATGAACTCATGAGCCTTGCCATGCACTTCAATCGCACTTGACCCAGGTTCCTTTATAATACCCTTTTCCCTCATGGATCTCCTTATCCTTTTTACATCCGCCCAGCTGTTATTTGAGGCATATATATTGGAAAGAAGCACATAAACACCACTATCTTGAGACTCAAGCTCCCGGAGATCATGTAGAATTTCTTGGGGTAGTTCCAGATTTCCATGAGATTTGCAAGCACTAAGAATTGCTCCCCATATCCGCACATCAGGCAGCATAGGCATAATCTTTATCAGCTGTAAAGCTTCATTCAAAAGTCCAGCTTTACAGAGCAAATCAACCATGCATCCAAAATGCTCCAACTTAGGAGAAAGATTATAGAGACTTGTCATCTCATAGATATATCTACGACCCTCATCAACCAAACCTGAGTGGCAACAAGCTGTCAAAATTACAAGAAATGTTACCTCATTAGGCCTCATGCCAATCCTAGCCATTTCTTTGAAATATCTGACTGCCTCATGACCATGTCCATGCAGTGCCAAACCACCTAACAAGGAATTCCATGCAAAAACATTTTTGCTAGGCATTCCACTAAATATCTGCAATGCCATCTCTATGCATCCACATTTTGCATACATGTCAATCAAAGCAGTTCCTATATGCATATCCCGTTTGATACCCATCCGGTCAATATACTCATGAACCCATCTACCACAATCAAGAGCTCCAAGGCTTGCACAGGCTGAGAGCACACTGGTAAGTACGATCTCATCAGGTTTAACACCTGATGTCTGCATGTCGTGAAACAACTCCAGTGACTCCTTGGGACGCTTACACTGCACCAATCCACTTATCATATTCGTCCAAGAAACAATATCCTTCTCTTGAAGCTCATCAAAAATCTGCTTCGCTTCACACAACGATTGACATTTGACGTACATATCCATCAGAGCATTACTTACCTCCAAACCCGTCCCAAACACCCGCTTTAAAACCAAACCATGAATTGCCTTCCCCATATCCAAATAACTCAGCCTCCCACAAGAGCCCAGCACGGAAAGAAACGTCGCAATATTTGGCTCAACATCCATTCTCAAAAACAAAGCCACTGCGTCCTCAAACAATCCTGCTCTGACGAACCCGGACATAATTCCAGTCCAAGAGACCACATCTCTAACAGACATATCATCAAACACCTTTCTAGCACCACCAAAGTCTCCACAGACACCGTACAAATGGACAAGTGAATTTTGGATATATATATCACGCAAGAAACCCATCTTAATAACCATTCCATGAAGCTGCATACGCTCTCCCATCCCCGAAAACTTAGCACAAGATTTCAACACCGCGGGAAATGTGTACATATCAGGCACAAACCCATCCTTCAAAATCCGTCTATGAAAAAAAATAGCCACTTGGGGCCTGCCGCTAGAAGCGTATATCGAAATTAACGTATTAAACGGGAATGAACTTATGGGCCCATCGGCGTGCTTAAGAAAATCACACGCATAGTTCACAAGATTGGCAGATTTTCCGAAGAACTCGACAGCTTTGTTGACCACCGAGTCGTCGCGAAGAAAACCACCAGTCACTAACTGAGCATGGATTTGCTTAAAAGGTCTGAGACGCTGACATTTATGAAGATAGTCTCGAAGAATCCGTTTCAGCGAACGCATAGTCTTGGATCATATTGAAAAAAACCATGCCCAATTTGTAAAGATTTTCACATTTTTTAGTGAGATGTGAACCATTATTTGCATGATTTTATAGCTTCGTTATAAAGTATTACTGATTTAAGGACGATTCGCAGTTTTAGAGTCTGAATGAGTGGTTCGGGGGGTTGTATTTATAGTTTCATAATAATACTGTTTCTTGTAGTATTAACGCAAGTTTATAGCTGCTGCATGTAATATAGTATAAGTTCTCTTTTTACCATCTGAAAAAATCAAAATCAAAATCAAAATAAAAAGATTTGGAGATAGTTTATGGGTGTTTTTATTTATAAATTCACATAAATTTTAAATGTTTAAAATTAATGTAATAAGAAATTTTACTAAATATAAAAATATACTTTTTAAGTAAAAAATAATGGATTCTAAATTATACAGAACATCACACAAATTTAGAATATAGTATTTAAATTATATATATATTTTTGTATTCTTTCATGAAAATAAAGAACCTAAGTGAATCTCTATATATTATAAGATAATAAATTTATTATTGATGACCCAGATGAATCATTTTTTGTTTTATTTAAATAAATTAAAATTAGTTTTTATTTCGTAATAATTAATAAGAGATATGATAATAAATTTGTTTATAAATGATGAGATCAAATATTTTTGATAATTTTATGTAAAAACCATATAAAAATGGCATGAATTTTCTTAGTGCTTAAATTTGCAAAAGTAAAATATATTAACTTTAAAGATATATTTCAACATAAAAATAACTTTGGTGTATTTTTTTTTTTTTTAATTAATAATGTCAAATTTGAGTAAACATTTATTTTAAGTTTTACAGAAGGAGGGAACTAAACAATTTTAAACATAAACCAAGTATGTAATATAATAACTCTGCTTAGCCTTCAAATTTGGAAATTTCAAAACTATCAGTCTTTCTCAAAGACATCAAGCATTGCAATTATTTGAAACTTTTAGTTATTTAAGATTATTTAGTTACTCATTATAAACTACAATACTCCAATAGATATATATATATATATAATAATAATTATTAAATTTTTAAGAGGAGATATAATTTCTTTTTTTTTTTTATTTTTATAATTTTTTGTTATTTAAGCAATTTACTCAATTATTATTATTATTTTTGTCTAAAATTAGTAATATACAGATGAAGAAATAATTTCTTTTTTTCCTCTCGTTTTCTTGGTTTCCAAACAGGGGCTGAGAGCCAAACAATGAGGGTAAAGGCAGGCTGTTTGATCCCAAAGCGAGTAATATTTTCGCGCTTGAAAAAATGTTGGTTTCTCGCCCTGTTTTTGTACCTTTTTGTCCTTTAATTTCCTTGGTTTCCAAACAGGAGAATGAAGCGAGAAAGCCAGAGAAAAGACGGGGTTTGATCCGAGAGTGCACAGTGGCTTCTCGTCTAAAAAATCGTTGGATTCTGGCCATAGGTATAAACTTCCCTCCTACTTTGTTTCAGCCGGTCAAATTAAATTTCTCCTACTTTCTCCCTCTCTAATCCTTAATTTCTCTTTTGTTTAATGACTTAACTACTGTTTAGTTTATCCAAATAGAGCTTAAACTTGATAATCGTAATGTTCTGTTTAGATTTAAGTAGTTCTATATGTGTTCTCTGTTTGCACTAAAATCATTTTTGTTATTATTTTGAGGCTGAAGTGGAAAAGAGAGTTAAGTTCGAGTCACCTTTGGTTAAAACTCAGGGAAATTTATACTTACCGTGTTAATTATCATGTTTCTTTTTGGTAATTGAACTACAAGCTGAACTCAGCTAGATCAGAGGTAGTTATGCTGGGCCTTGTTCAAGTGCTGGTTTAGTGTTTTATATATGAAAGATGTACAAATATATTATATCTTTTCGATTCTACTTAATCCTTGCATATTTACCTATAAGCAGCTTAATGCTATATGATGGAATAATGGGAGTATGAGAATTCAGAATCGGATCATTTAGCCTGCTTATGTCTTTTATTTCTGGTTGCATATTGGCAGAGGATAGATTTAAAAGTTTTGGTGTTATAAGTTATTTCCACCCAAAAAAAAAAAGCTGTGGTGTTATAACTTGTGCGTTAAATGATAGAGAATAATATACTAATTCACAATTACTCTATGGAGCGAAGTTGTCTCCAATGATACAGTTTATAATCTTGAAGCATGAACCTTTAGGTGCAAGAGGGTGAAACTCCAGTATGATATTGGTTGTTTAATTATGTTTTTGGCAGTGGAGCTTAGAAAACACTACTAGTTTAAACTTTTAACTCTTTTGACATGTATTTAAACTTGTAATTGAATGATTAAAACATTTCCATTGCTATTTAGGTTCTCAGTTTGCTCTAATATGTGAGCTTTAGATTAGTTATTTTATTCACCTTTTTCTGCTTTCTCAAATTCCACTTCTTACATTTTTTCCTACTTCACATTAATACTGTCAAAACTGTTGATTCATGCCACGAATTGTTTTCTGTTGTTATTCTTTTTTCGAAATATTTTCTTTTTCATATGCTCCTATAGCAAGCTTTTGAGGCTCATGATGGTGTGAGTGAAGGAAAATACTCTAGTTGTTTTGGACAATTTTGTACGGAAATGGAGATGTCATTTCAATGAGGGTACTGATATTCACTTAATGCTGTTTGTCTTACACATTATTGAGCTTGGACTACTAACAATAATCATCCCGGAATATACAGAGAACTGGACTATTAATGACATCCCAAATATGGTACGTATTGTCTGGGGATCTCTGATTCAGAGAACTGTTAATTACTCAACTGGGTGGCAATAAATATAATCAAGAAATTTCACAAATGGAGAAGAAGAGTAAAAAAGAGGAAACTCATTACTGGGAATTTAGTTTCGCATGAATGACATGTACAGTATAAGATATCTCTTAAGCTTCAAATTTTGAAATGGTTAAATGTGAACTAAATGATTGTCCTTGTTCCCTATCATATCAGAAGTTTGATTCAAAACCTTTCTGTCTTTCGCATTTCAATAAGTTGAACTTTTATACATTATTTTACTTCTTGAATACATCTTTTTGATAAGAATAGAAAATACTGCTTGAATGCATGTAATTTGATGTTTAAGAAAAACTTTCCATTCACTGGTTAGTTGTGATTTTGGTCATTGCGACTCTTCTTTTCTAGTTATAATAATTTTTTTTTATCTTTCTCTTTAGGTTTAACAATTGTTACAGTCCCCTTGAGAAATATAAGATCGTTCCAGCTCAATTTGGACGTATACAGTCATTAACTCGAAGAAATTAGTGGACCTTTTTAATGCAGAAATTTGAGGCATTTCTTTTACTTTTGAAATTCAATCACGTATTCCATCATTGGTGCTCTTTTTTGCTAAGTGAATATGTATGATTTTGTTAAGACCCCTCTGTGCTAGTAGCTCAAGCCTAATGTGTGCATTTAGAAACACTTAGTTTAAGAACTGGCATTTTGCTATGAAAAAGAAGATCAGGGGCTTTTTATATACTTGGACTGTCCTACTCCAGAAATATCTAGTCTTATGTGGCTGTTAAAGTTTCAGTGCTATGAACCATCGGAGTTATTTAAGACAAAAGCCTGTCATCTCATGGGGCTTAAACATCATACTTCACAATTTTGAAGTTTTGTTTATCTTAATGTAATAAATAAATAATTCAGGTAACATTTTGAGTTTTTTTTTTTTTTCAAGCAATGGAACGGTAGAACTGTTCGCTAATTGTCCTTTTAATTATACGTTTTGTGCAAACTGATTATGTGTTTTAGACAAAGTCAGAATAAAAAAGAAATTGGTAATATCATTACGAATTATGAAAGGTAACCTATTGTATTTTTATTACACCTAGTTCCATATGCCATATTTTTGTAGGTTTCCCCTTGTATGCAAGATGTGGTGTACTAATAGTGGAGTTACTTTTACAAGGAGGAACTGCTGCTTTGTTCAACTGTATAAATTAAGTGGATATTAGTTATTGGGATGAAGCTATGGACTTGGTGTTTGCACAGACGGCACAGTGCAACATCTTTGAAAAGGGAATAGACTAAATTCGAATGGTTTCACATTATTTTAAGTGATAATAGGTTTATTCTTTAATTGTCAGGTGCAACTTTGTGCGTGGAAATCATTTACTGCTTCAAACTGTTTTTTCCTTCTGTTTAATTAGAAAGGAAGAATTTTTATGAGTCCAGATCCCAATATGCACTATGAATCTCAGATCAGGAAGCTAATTCAAGCAATTTTAGAGCTTCTCATTAAATTTTGGATTTCCTGATTCTGAATTACTCCGTTCATGAATGATTTCACATGAATGCATATACCACTCGCCCCCCAATTATGCGTTATTGGACAGGATTTTAACTACCATATGCATGGATATTTGACATTTTAAGAGACACATTTCTTTTGATCAAAATGACCTCCCATGTTTTAGGTCTAAGCAGAAGGGCCTTTCCCACCTACTAGAAGAGCAGCTGCAATTAAGTTTATAGAGCCACATGTTCCCATCGCCAACTGACAGCAAATATAGTCATGTCTCCAATTATGTTTATAGTCATATCTCCAATTTCTATGATTACAAGCTCAATCTTCAAAGTGAATACGCTGTAAGTGCTTCCCATCATTATCTTGATCGCTTGTTTATGATAATTAAGATATATAAATATCTTTCAATTTTGTTATATTTTGCATGTGGCTGATTCCTGCTATTTTGAAAACTCCATTTCTACTCTTGCGTTTGGAGTAGTGGAAGTTTGAGTCTCTTGGAAATTCAATTAACTTGTGTTTTAAGATATGATATGACCTTCTAAGGTTATAAACCTCCCGAGTCGCATTTTCCAATTACTGACCTTACTTTTGTCATAGTATCTAGAAAAGTATGTTGAGTCTCTTAAAGCTTTATTTTTCAATACAATGACACTACTTTTGGGCACTTATCCAGTCTTTACAAATTAAAATGTGATATTAGCAAACATGGCTAAAATATATAGAAGTCCAATTCCGCTTTTCATTTTGAGACCTAAATGATTTTGAAGTTTTTTTGTTCTACAGAAATTTTCAGCTGTCATGATCCTTTGCTTTTGCTCCAAGGTTTTTACTAGGAAGCTGTTTCAAACTTGTTATCTCACGGCTTTAAGTTCTTTCTCCAAAATTTTCCTGTGAGAACTAGTCTCCACTGCTTTAGCAAAACATTATTTAATAATATTTTCCCATTTCAAAGTGTATCAATGTATCTGTGCCAGTTGAAACTCAAGAGTACTCCACTTCATATAAATTTAAGAAATCAAAGGGCAGGTTTCAACTTCAGATACTAGATTATTTTATGTTTTCCAGGGAGATATTTCAAAATTTCCTGTAAACTATAAATTAGTAGCACTACAGTTCAACACCTACCCATCCATTCTCCAAAGAAAAAAAAGAAATCACTTTGGTCCTTATTTTGTCAAATAAAGCAGTTTGTTCTTAGACATAAATGAAGAAATCCTCTAAACTTAAAGAAACACTTTGCTCTTTTTTATAGAAAAAAACAAGTTCTTATTCTAACATAGTATAAGACTATAGAATGAATAAATTAATATTTATTTATATCTTAAATGCACTATGCCCGGATGGTGGTATTGGATATAGATACAAGATATGATAGGTTCTAAATTTAGGTTTGAAGGGGAGTAGACATAGTTTGTATATGACTTTTGGTTCAAAGTTCAATTGAACAACTTCTTAAGTTTGTTTTTTGGATTATAGAAGGCAGTTTAATAATATATTGTTGCTCTATTGGTTATTGATATTTTTTGGCCAAGAGGACTAGGGTAGCTAGAACAAAATACTGGGGCTTTTATTTTTAATCAAAAACTAGATAATTTTGTTTCATGGCAAGTTTGAGAAGAATGTTACGAATTCCAATTAACAGAGTTAATAAAATTACAAGTTTCAGAGAAAGATGATTGGTATATTATAATTTGCAGGGAAGAATACGTCACTTAAGACTCTTGCTCTTCACTTTGACCTCTTATTTCTTCTTTTTCTTTTTACTCTTAATTGAGCTCAATCTAAAATAAATTTTGTTAGAATAGAAACTTTTTGCTCTCTCCTTCTCGAACTTTTCTCTTGCTATCTTCAGACTCCTATTCTATTCAATTTCTTTACCAAAAGTGATCCAGGCAGCTATTTAAGTTTCATTCTCATGTAACACATTAATGCAGTTTTTCTGTTTGTTGCACACAGAACGGAACTTAAAGATAGAAAAGGAAAAAGAAACTCTAACCTACAATCACAGAGATTGTGGATTCACAATCTCTGTGATTGTTGACTGTTGATCCACAATTACAACGATTGTCGATCTACAATCATAGGGATTATCGATCTACAACTATTAAATATTGATAACACAACCCCAATTCACGATAATAAGTTTGATTAGGCACTCATGAATAGGAGAATATAGCTATAGTTTCATGCGTACGTGGTCTTAATAGTGACGGAGTGACACCCAACTAATTTAGTGTTTATCGAAATCGTATAACAGATGAATACAAAATAGGAAATTAATACTGAATAGGATGGAAACAACAACATTATAGGATTCTTAACTAAATAAAATATAATAAACCTATTAGAAGTAGTAAACTTAACCTGACAATAGCTTCAAAATAAATTAATGGCATGTTTGTTTTTTAGAATAAAGCTGGAAGGAATGCAATAGCCATTATGCATGCATCTATACTTGTTTGGTTTAGCATTGAATGCTATTAATGGAAATTGCAATTCCTTAAAGGAATCATTCATCAGGGGGAATCATAAATGGGAAATGAGGGTATTATAAAGATATGAACACAACTTTACCCCTATTTATGTAGTTGAAATTTTAAATTCTGTAAAAGTAACATCTTCTACCTAAATCAGGTTTCCTTAACATCAAACCTCAAACCCCTGTCAGATATCCACCGAACCACATAACTTCACCAAAAATTCGCTGAAAAATGGCAAGAAGTGGCCCTTTTTTTGCATGCTGTCATGAAAATGGATGCTGGTCGTGTGACCAGATGTTGATTGTGCAACCACCTTCTGGCCATGCCACCAGATGCTGGTCATACAACCAATCTGCTCTTTCTTTGCCTGAACAACCATCCTTTTGCTGCTAGCATAGAAACAATGATTTAGGGTTGTCTCTAGTTCTTTTGTTTAGGTTTAGAAAAAAAAGGTTCATTTTTGTAAATTTTTTAAATAATAAATGTGGGACATTTTGATTATTTCATGTTTATTCCATTTCCGTTCCAACTTAGTAATGCAATATCACAAAACAATAATATAAACATAAATATGCAACATTATTTTATTCTCACTGAATATTTAATTTATTCTATAATTCTTCCATTCGATAAACTAATCGTGCTGTATGTATTTTTGCTAGCATAAAAAAATCATAAATTACATAAGCATCTCTAAGTCTTAAATTCTAATTCCTTCCATTCTAAGGTCTTCCTCTGCAGCATCATTTGCTTTTCGGTTTTTTTTTTTGAAATAACAGCATAAGTTGCTCTTCTGCTTATAATAATTGAATTCTTCAGTCCATCACATAACTTAGTAATTCAATATCAACCAAATATAGGATATATGATTATTTGATACATATTCCAACTTAGTAAATTGGATCAACCAAACAACATAATGTGAACATAAGTACGTTACAACTTTATTTTGTTCTTACAAAATCTCTATTCCATTCCATATTTGTTTGATTCAACAAACCTATCATGCTGTAATATCTTTTGTGACAAGTAAAGAAGATTATAATTACATAGACATCTCAAGTCTTAATTTTTCGATCCTTCCATTCTAAGGTTTTCCTCTTCTGTGTCATTTGCTTTTCTGCTTATACTATTTAGATTCTTCAGTTCATTGCATAGCTAAGTTCTCAAAATTGCTAATTATTTAATTCTTTGTTCTGGAACTTGTGCTCTAGTTTGTGCAGAAAAATTATTGCTGTTTGTACTATAATGATTTCTTGAGGAATCCCTTGTTTATATACAACAGTACAGCCCATATTCTTTCAGATCTGTTACTGCCTTTACTTATGGCTTTAAATTTAAAGTTTGGGCTGTGAGTGCTCGTATTCCTAGTGGTTAGAAGTTTTCTATAGAAAGAGAGCAAACTGTAATGAGTGGAAACTGTCCCTTGGTCATTTTTTGACAGCATTCTAAATGTATAACAATGTTTAAATGTACATGACAATATAACCTGAAGCAGTTCTGAATTTATGCAAATTCATGTTATCTCTTTTATTCGGACTTGTAAGCTTATGAATGTTATTTTGCATATGCTTCTTTTTGTCTGGCTTTGTCAATGGGTTGAAAAGAAGGTTATTTAATTGGTCTGGCAGGGCCAATATTGTTGCCCTTCCATGCAGCATTTTTTCAGAGCTGATTCCTGTCCTGTATATAAACAGGCTAGTCTTCAAGTAGCAATATTTATATTATCTAAAAGTAAAACCAATCTAAATGTACAACCAACCCTTTCTTTTGTAGCATTTTAAGAGTGAACAACTGAATACACCTTACCGAAGTGAGGCAGTGTGCTCTTAAGATGATTGCATTTAGTCTCGAGTGAAACTTATGATGGCCTTTATCGTCCAAGCAAAAAAAGGAATGCAACCATCCAGCTGTTCGCAAAAAAGTTGGAATTTATGTACACTGCATCTCTACACGTGGCATTTGCATCCATGTGAAGCATGCATACGTTACTGGTAAAAATAGTCTGGAAGTATCTGAGTGTTTTGTTTTACACGTGTCAGAGACTTGTAATTCTCAAGTATAATTTTATTTATTATTCCCAGGTTGATAAGGGGTAATGATGTTTTAATATGGGATTATCCAATTACAATTTAATGATTCCCAGCATCCTTTCAGATTGTCCAACATTTTGACTGCAGCAACGTTCGTTGAAATCAAGGCATTAGTTTGCTTATCATTATTCTTTTAACTGAAGGTTTGCATGTGCTGCCTTAGTTCCCTGAAGAAGCAAGGCTCGTAATCGTCAGGGCCTGGTATGTATGCTTGCTTAAGCATTTAAATAAGCTTTTAATGTATGTGGCAGAGTATATGCTAATAAGCAGCATGCTCTATCAAAATTGGTCTGGCCAAAGACTGAAAAGTTTCCCTCTACCGGGCCAAAATGGGAGAATTCAGTTGCTTTAGTAAATGTGTTTTAGATGATTCACGTGGAAAAAGTACTTGGATGGTGACTTAAAAAGTAAGGGTATTTATACAAAGTACATTCAGACTTCTGTTTCATTGAAGCACTGTTAACATGATTTTACTTTTGAAGAAAAGCCTTGCGTAGAAATTCTGCCCAATTTTTGCTGCTAGAACTTTCTTTTCTTCTTTTACTGAGGCTTTGCTGCTTGAACTAAAGCTCTCATAAGATGAGCTTCTGTGATTGTGTAATTTATTCTTTGCATTGGTGAATCTATCTTGGTGCTTTGCTGGGAAGTTTTGCAAAATTGCATTATTTCTTTTGGATAATTTTTGCAGCGTTTAAATGCTAAAGATTTTTTTTTTTTCTGGACATGCAGTTTTTCTCCTGACAATTTTGACGTGATGACAAGAGCACAGATATGGAGCAAATGACTTCCTGGCAAGCAAAGACAATAAGCAACTTTACAAACAGAAGTAAAGCCATTTATTACCAGGCACCTTCTATCTTGATGGAGTAGCTTCGGAGATTTTAAGTCAAGAATGTCCAATTAGAACACCACAATGGCTTCAATCTGTGAAAATGGTTTACTAGTTAGTGGCTGGTACATCTTCTCATGTGAAGGAAGCTTGCCTGCATTCCTACAGGCTTCTAGCTTTGCATGCTAAAATGGGGAATGGTATTAGCAGTTTGAAGATTGTTGGATGTGGTAAGCATTGATTCCTTGTTTCCTCTCGTTTCCATGTCTTTTCCTTTAGGGTTTCAGAAAGATACTCTTAGTTATACGTTCCTTTTATGTTCTTTTTCCGCCCATGTAGAAGTCGGCAACGATTTTCTACCCATGCAGTGAAAGATGGGAAGCTGCTAGTACAATGTTTCTCCAAGTCTTAATGTCAATCATCTACAACATGAGAAGATGACTGAAAAATATTGTTCAGCTCAGAATCTACACTTTGTGCAACATGATTGTGTTATTTTATTGGTATGTCTATTGAGATCAAAATGGAAATCTGTGTTATTAGATCAAAGTTTGAACAGCTAAGTATATTCAGATTCTAAGAGAGGATAAGGAAGTAGGAATCTCTCACTTTGATGAATGTGTAGCCTATGAAGAAAATAAGTTACGTTAGAATTTTGAACTGTATTTGTAACATTTGAATGGTACTGTGAATTTTCTGGCACCAAACATTGTTTGTCCATTATAACAATTCAGAATAGTGAGCAGATGGAAGTAACTCAAATCTCAAAATCGTTGGCCTATACTTTTAAAGGGTTTCTTCCTCTGTTACCCTGCTCTCCTGTCTTTTCCTTCTCTCTGTCGTAAAGCTTCTCCATCATTAGCCTTTCTTTTTGAATAACCAATTCTACTTAAAATTTAGGTGAAGAGAAATCCTGTTCCTTTGAATTCATGTAGTCATGCAAGCACTTGTATTATGATCAGATGAATCGTATACTAAACAAAAGCAGAAAGTAAGTACCAGTACAATTGCTTATGTCCTTTTCTCCTGTCAGGCATTGTGAGAGTTCAAATAATTAGAGAAAATAAATCAAGCAGTAAAATGTGTATGTTGTTTCGTGATTCATTCTAGTCGTGTTTTGTATATCCTTTTTTTTTATTTTATTTTTTATTACTTTTTTTGGTTTTAGAATTTATTTTTAATAAATAAAAATCATTGTGCCTTTTTTTCCCCTGTAACTTTTTTCCAGGCAGACTTTCCCTATAATACCCCGCGCACACGGGGAAAAACAAGCAATTTGAGTGAGTGGAAAAAAAGTAGATAGTCTTTCCGTATCAACATTCACCGTGGGACCCACAACGCGCTGCCATGTGGACCCAACTCCATACAGAGTTTCATCCCAGCCGTTGATTTCTTCGCCAATTTAAATAAATAGGGTTTGCGGCTCTGGGACCCTCATTCACTTTGGTAGGGCTCGCAAAGAGGATAAGTTGTGGGGTATTTCGCCTTCCTTAGGGTTTGTTCTTCTGTTCCCTGCTCCAATCTCTCTCTCTCTCTCTCCTCCTTCTCGTAATCTCTGTTTCTCTCTGTTTAACCTAATTTATTATTACAGTTTGCGAAACGACTCGAAAGCCAGTCAACATGTTCTTCGAATATTATAATTAGGGTTCCGGAAGATTTTCTTCTCTTTCAATTTTCTGATAACTTCTGGCTTTATTATGATAAAGTCTCGTTAATCTTTTGGTGGGTTTTTTATTCTTCTGTAACGGGTTTTGCTTAATTTTATCTGGGAGTTGATCGTATCTTGAATTCTTGCTAGGTTTTTGGTTCAACATGGAGGCGAATCAAGAAGGCCGGGCGATACAGGAAATTGATGAAAACGTGATCATCAGAAGCCACAACAACGAGGAAGAAAGCAACGAACTAACAGGGTACCAGCAAGAACCAGGGATTGCTATGAAGGAAGAAGAGCTATCGGACTCAGAGCACCAAGAATTGGACGACTCCTCTCTCCCAGCCGCTCTCGTTCCGGTCATGTCGAAGTCAATTAACCGGGCCGTGGGGACCAAACGTCCGTCAAAAGACCGCCACACCAAGGTTGAGGGCCGTGGCCGTAGGATCCGAATGCCTGCGACCTGTGCCGCGAGGATCTTTCAACTGACTCGAGAGCTGGGTCACAAATCCGATGGCGAGACGATCAGGTGGCTGCTGGAGCACGCAGAGCCCGCCATTATCCAAGCTACTGGAACCGGCACCATCCCTGCAATTGCGGTTTCAGTGAACGGAACTCTGAAGATCCCAACTACTTCTCCGGCCAAGGAACAAGGCGGTGGGGAATTTGCTAGAAAGCGGAGGAAGAGAGCGGCTAACAGCGACTTCATTGATGTCAATGAGCACTGTGCTCACCCCAACTCGGTTTCTTCAGGGCTCGCACCCATCAATACCCCTGCTATGACATGTGCTGGAGTTAATGTGAATGTCAGCCCACAAGGGCTTGTCCCTTTATGGCCTATGGGCACTTTTTTGTTGCCCCCACAGTCTGGCGTTGGTGGGGCTGCCATTGCTGGGTCCAGTCAGACGCAATTGTGGGCAATCCCTGCCGCTGCTACACCCTTTTTCAATGTTGCTGCCAGACCCATAGCTAATTTCGTCTCCGCTATGCAGCCAGGTGGTGCTGGGGTTTCACTAGAAGCAGTGCATGTTGGTGCTAGCAGTGGCGCTATGGGGTCAAGTCTCGCTGCCAGTTCAAGCTCTGGTGCGACAAGTAATGGTTCTACCACCGGTGGAAGCAGTAGTAGTACTAGCGCTGCTGCTGCTAATAGTACTAGCACTACACAGATGCTTAGGGACTTTTCTTTGGAGATTTATGATAAGCGAGAGCTTCAATTCTTGGGTCGTCCTGCAAATCAGGAGACGTCTTGTTCAAAGCCCTAGATTTTGACTAGAAGGAGGATGAAGATGATGGGATATACAGTAAACAGTTAGGGTTGATGCTAGGGTTTTAGAACTTTTTTTTTTTCCTGGTTTTTTTCCTGTAATTCAAGTGAAGAAAAAGAAAACAGATACAGAACAGTTTTTCGTTTTATCTGGAAGATGATGATTATCTGTATTTTATAATTTTATAGGTTCAAGGCCTCGTGTCTTTTTTTTTTTTTTTAATTTTCTTAATTATTATTATCTTTAACTTCTCCCTCCGGTGGAAGGAGTAAAAGGGTTTGCTTTTTGTGAATATAAGGGTGGGTCCCGTTGATGACTCATGTCTGACGTGGATTCCCACGTGGAAGGCGGGTCCCATTTTGGGGATAGAAGATGGTTGGTCAAACGATAAGGAGGTGTTTTCGGGGAGGGCTGATCCGTAGACCAAGCGGAGTGGGGGCAGAATTGGGTCCCACGAGATGTTGTCACGTGAGATTGGCACGTACGTCTAGGGATGTGGACCCGGCTGTTTATTAATTTAATTAATTAATTAATTTTCTGTTTGTGATCCGTTTTGAGTGTTGCTCGTGGGTGGTCCCCATCCAAGTTTTTACGTATGCCAACACGCGTCTTTTGCTGAGTTGTTCTTATGGGGACCACTTGGTTCACTTCTTGACACGTGGTATTATCGGCCTTTTTCTTTTTTTTTTTTAATTTAAAAAAATGGAACGATGGGCCCCACTGCTGGGTACCCACCACCATTTCTTGACCTTTGAATCCTCACAAAAAAAACTTATATTCTTAGTTAATTTTAATTTTTTTAAAAAAAATAAAAAAATCTTCAATAAATATACATAAAAATAAAGGTTAATTACTGTCAAATTCTCGTTATTAGTGGTTATTCCAACACCTTAAAACAAACATTAAGCTTTTTAAATTTTATTAATTTTGATAAAAAAATTCAGTCATAAACAAGTTTATTAAGGAATTTTTTTCTGAAATTATTTAGAAATAAAGTCAATTTTATTGTTCATATGTTCCAAATCGTAATCTTGATCACACAGTTTTATAAATTATATTATATTATATTGACTTTAAAAAATGAAAGTGCTCTGTATTCGTACTCGGTACCTTTTACTTGCGCTTTTGGTAAATACCCTTTGAAGGGGATAACTTTTAGGGAGAACCCAAATGTATACACATGTGCATGCATGTATGTATGTATGTATGTATGTATGTATGTATGTATACTTATTCTCATATTAGGATTTAATAACGAGAAATGACCAAGTATATGAGACTAGATAGAAAACATCTGGTAAGAAAAATAAATTAATTTGAATAAAAATGAAAAAGTAGAACAAAATTATTAAAACCAAACAATAAAACAAAAGTTATTTTACCAACACAAATAATATTTTCCTCAAATACCCTTCACTCCTCATTATCATTCTCTCCAATCTTCCTTTTCATTTTTAACTACAATGGTTGGAGGTTGATTTTTCAAATTGATTATATAATAGGGATAGTCTGAAAATTGAAAAAGAGAAATTCAGCCCATGAATTATGATCCAAGCCTGGCCCTCTATTGAGTTTTTTTTTTTTTTTTTTTGGTAGATTCTAATTCCTAAATTCTTATTTCATGTAATTATGAAATAAAAATAAAAATTTAAAAATATAGTGGCAAAAATTATGTAAATAAATACTAAATTTTAATTTTGAAAAGATTTTATTCTGGTTATTAAGATTGTAGTACAGGGTCAGAGAGTATATGAAATTGGAAGTACAGGATTGATGATGATGTAATCTCACCAACTTAACTTTATGTCTGTAAATTAACTAACCTTGATAGCTTTGTTTAAACCAACAGTTTATACCACTACAAATATCTACATATATATATATATATATGCATACACACACACAACCATTCCCCAACTTTCGTTAATTATTTTGACAAACATTGATATATATTGTCACTGATAAAATAATAAAAATAAATTGGATGATGAATGATTTTCAAATAATTTATATTTGTGATAATATATATTTATATCGCTGTGGAATAATTCTTGTAAAATTGAAGTAGTATATGTATGTACTTGAAAAAAACAAAGCAGGAGATGTACATACATACGTAGGCAGAAAGCTAGAATACCTGAAATTCAACTCTCTCTAGTCTTTTCTTTCAATTGAGTAACTTGAAAGAACATAAAAACGATCTTGAAATGTTTAATTAATATATATATATATATATGTATGTGTTTATGTTGATCATTCACTATATAAATATATGTGTATACATACACCCGTTTAACACATCTTCATGCAAAAAAGACCTTCTCCTAAATATTTCTTTCTCTTGAGCTAAAGAAATGGCTGTTTTCGAGCTGAAGAAACTCTTCCTTCCCACCATTTTCCTTCTCTTGCTAACAATTACGCACTCGAATTCAAAACTCGATGCTCATTACTACGATCAAACATGTCCACAGGCTGAAAAAATCATACTCCAAACTGTTCGTAATGCTTCCATCTATGATCCTAGAGTTCCTGCTCGTCTTCTTCGCATGTTTTTCCACGACTGTTTCATAAGGGTATATATATGTAGTGTATTTTGTATGTGTTTTCTTATTCTCTTACTAGCAGTAGCATATATTTTCATTAGTTTATGTTTAAAAATAAATAGATTTTAATTATTTACAAAAGTTATCTTGAGATTTCACACTCAAAAAATTTATATGAAGTGTTATTAAAAAGAATAAAAAGTTTAGTTCTTTAAAATTTTAAGTTATCTAAAAACTTTTTTTAAAAAAATTATTTCTTAATAAAATGTTCATTCTCTCTTAATTGTATTTAATGTAAGTTTTTAGATAAATTTCACAAATACAATTAATTTGTTATAAACATCACCTTAACAGATTAATTTTTATAAATTTATTATTAATAATTAATTATACATTATTTTTTATAATATATAATTTTTATAGGGATGTGATGCCTCAGTATTATTGGACTCGACCCCAGAAAACCAAGCAGAAAAAGATGCTCCTCCTAATATTTCTCTTCGATCATTTTATGTTATCCACGACATCAAATCTAAACTTGAAGTCACATGTCCACATACAGTTTCTTGTGCTAATATACTTACTATTGCAGCTAGAGATGTTGTAACAATGGTAATAGTTATATTAGTAATACTACAAATATTGTAGTTTAACATTCGGTTTAATCATTTTTTCTATATAATACGTATTAATTTACTTTAAATAGATATATATATATATATAATGTTATTGGAATATTCTTTTTTGTAGTCGGGAGGACCTTATTGGAATGTTTTGAAAGGAAGAAAAGATGGACGGATCTCTAAAGCAAACGAAACCATTAATTTACCAGCACCAACCTTCAACGTTTCACAGCTAATACAGAGCTTCGGCATGAGAGGTTTAGGAGTCAAAGATTTGGTTTCTTTATCGGGAGGACACAGCCTAGGGTTTTCCCATTGTTCTTCTTTTGCTTCAAGATTACATAACTTCAGCTTGGTACATGACGTTGACCCCATCATGAACATTAACTTTGCTTTAGAGCTGAAGAAAAAATGCCCGAAGCCAAACAAGGATCGAAATGCAGGAGACTTCTTAGACTCCACTCCCTCCATCTTCGACAACAACTATTACAAACTGGTGGTGGCAGGGAAGGCCTTGTTTGGATCGGACCAGGCATTGTTTGGCGATGAGAGGACTAGATGGATTGTTGAAAAGTTTGCTGGGGATCAAGATTTATTCTTTAAAGAGTTTGCTACTTCCATGGTGAGGCTTGGAAATGTTGGAGTGGTGGAAAATGGAGAAGTTAGACTTAATTGTCGCTTGATAAATTGAGAGAGAGAGAGAGAAAGAAGATAATTGAGAGAAAAAAGGGAGAGAGGGAGAGAGAGAGAGAGAGAGAGAGATCAGAGAGAAAGAGGTAATAAATAAGCCGGCTATGAATTGATATTACCTATATACTTAAATCATTTCACGTTTATATCTTTTCATTTAATTTCACATTACATATTTGTACTTTTTCTATAAATATAATAAAATTTCTAGATGAAAATTAAGCACTTAAATTCATTAAATTAAAAAGAGATCAAAGGAATCTTCAATTTAACTATATGATTAGCTTCTAGCAGCAAAGAATCTCTTGCAAGAGCATGAACAGTAGCATTACAAGCTCTTGGAATCCAAACCAATACAAAAGAAATACAAGACCGTATCTATTGAGACAAATCCTCCAGTAATAACCAACTTCAGACAAGTGAATTATAGGAGTACAATAATATTGGAAGACCATTTTGCTGTCCCCCTCTACCATGGTGGAATATATCCCTTTTGGTTCTTGCTATTTCAACACAAAACAAGAAAGCATATACATGTAATCTCTATGAAAAAAAGTGTTCTGATTTTCTTCATCCCCTAAAAAATAATTGCCTTTGTCCATTTTCTATATATAATACTCAAGTCCCATCTATCCCCATCTCTAGAAAAAGTATCTAAGTTCATTTTATGTGTGTATACTGGGAGGATGGTCGCCAGATGTTGTCCATGGGTGTTCGTCATCACTCTATTGTGATAGTAAATTGCTTCTAGAGAATTATGATGACCCTCAAATTCAAGATATTATGACTGTTGTTTTCAAATTAATTTAAAAGCTTCAATTCTTTTGTGTTTATAAACCCATTGGTTTCTCCACCAATTCCTCGTAGAACTAGAATAAATCAAGTTCTTTTAATTACTCACCCTTTATAAAACCATTTATTAATCATGTATAAAAGAGGTTTAGTAAACATGCATGAAGCTTCAGTGGACAATCTTTAAATATGTGATCAACGGATTCATCAACTTCTCCATACAAACAACATTTTATATCAACTAGAATCCATTTATAAGCTAGTCTTTCGTTTACTAAAGTTATGTTCTTACAAATGCTCCAGACGTACAGTTTTCTATACTGATATACTTGCACTGCAGTCAGAGATATTATAACGATGGTAATAATTATATTATTAATACTACATATGTTATAGTTAAACATTCAATTTAATTTTTTTTCTCTATATAATTCATATTAATTTACCTTAAAATATCTAAAAATGTTATTGATAAATTCTGTTTTTGTTTGGGATTGAGAGGAGGGGGGTTGGGGGGCGGTGTTTAGAAATTTCAAGGTTTCGTAACTTCAACTAGATGCATGATATTGACCCGTCATGAACGTTGATTTTGCTTTAGAGCTGATAAAGAGAGGCCCGAACAAGGATCGAAATACAAGAGTTCTTGGCCACCACTTCCTCCACTTCTGGCAATAACTACTATAAACAGGTGGTAGGAGGGAGAAGCATGTTTAAATGGAATAAAGCATTGTTTGGCAAAAAGAGGACCAGACGGAATGTTTTGCAGGGATCAAGATTTACTTTAAAGAGTTTGGACTTCTACGGCGAGGATTGGAAATGTCGAGGTGGTGGAAAATAGAGAAGTCAGAATAAATTGCCGATCAGTAAATTGAGATAGAAAGGAAGAAAAAATATTTAAGAGAGAGAGAGAGAGAGAGATAAGAGAGAAAGAAGTAATTAAAAACTGGCTGGAAATTGATATTACCTATACTTCAATTCATGTGATTTCATTTTATATATTTTTATAGTATATGTAAATGTTGTTATATGTATATAGATACTTATATAGTTATATATAATTTGTAAAATGTTGCTAGTTTGTATATCACACTATGAAACCGTATATACAAGAGAAGAGACAAATATGATCATACATAAACTAGTTTTCTCAATCTACCGGGCAAACATGGTTTATACAAAAGAGAATTTTTTCCGGCAATTCAACTAATAATTTTGAATGGCCGGCTTGGCCATAAATTTCAAATCACGAGTTGTACCCGTTTGATACAATGAAGACACGATCGTTAAGCTTGGTTGCATGAAGGAAACTCACCTTGCAAAGCAGAAGTCAAGAAGCATATATTTTAGAGGGTAATTAGCCATTGGGTAGCTAGGAACTTGGTGAAGAAACAATGCCAATCTCCAGCTGGTTTAATTTTGTCCTCTCTTATACTTAAGAGACATTCACAAGAAGATAAATAGATTACGTGAATACCAAAGGTTAATATTCACCACAAAGAAACAAAAAATCGATTATCACAAACCCACAAGAAACAGAGCTTGGTGACAAGTGCTTTTTTCTTCATCAACCCATGCAATATAAGTACCCCCCCAACTTCTCTTAATACAAAGCACAGTTTTTTTAACTCTCAAGTCACCTCCATGGCTAAGGCTGGTTGGTCTCTCTGTTCCCTCATTCTTGCAACACTTCTACTGCAATGCTGCTCTCTCGAAGATGATAGGAAGGTTACACATCTTTCTTCTTCTTTTCCCTATACTACACATATCTTAGTTATGTATGTAGCTACTATTTATGGATGAAAATATGTGCATGTATATAAACTCTGAGTGAAAATTTGATTAGTTAAATATAATAAAGCTAAATGCATGCTTGCATATACAAGGTTCATATTGTTTATATGGGAGATCGACCAAAGGACAGCGCATTGGTGGCATCGACACACCACAGCATGCTAGCACATGCAACTGGCAGGTTAATTTTGGTCCTCTTAAATCACGATAAATCTTAATTGAAAGATGCACACGCTTGTTTCAAAGAGAAATGAGCCACTGAGAATGGTCATATAATATCCATTTGCAGTAAGCGTTTGGCTAGAGAGTCACTTATCTATAGCTATGGGAAGAGCTTTAATGGATTCGTCGCCAAACTTTCTGACACAGAAGTTGCAAGGATTTCAGGTACATAGATCACATCAACCTTGTATTGCGTGTGTGTGTGTGTGTGTATATATATTGTGAATTGATTCCTTGATTTCTAGCTCTACTTACTTTTGCCGGTATTGAACTACAGATATGGAAGGCGTAATTTCAGTGTTTCCCAACACGAGACTGCAAATTCACACTACAAGATCATGGAATTTCATGGGCTTTGACCAACCACATTCAGTTTTTGGTACCGAATCAGATGTCATCATTGGACTGCTAGATACAGGTAAAAAACAAAACCACTTACAAACGTAAGTGTATTGATACAATGTAGATACTGACGTCTGACTTTCTATATGTTACTGATAAGCTAACTAATTATTAACTCTCTATTGATTAACAACAAAGGTTTACATAGTTCGCAAGAAAGCAAATATATATATATATATATTTACCAGAACATTGCCCGTAATTATGCAGGAGTTTGGCCTGAAAATCCAAGCTTTGCCGATGATGATATCGGCCCACCCCCTGCAAAATGGAAAGGGATATGCCAGGGAGCAAATAATTTCACCTGCAACAAGTAAAATTTCTCTTCTCTTTGTTGATCAGTTGGATTTAAATTGAACAGAGAGGGAAGCTAATTGATCATAAAATCAAAACTCTCTGCAGCAAGGTCATTGGAGCTCGGTTCTACGACATAGAGAACATATCCTTACCTGGTTGGGACATAAATTCACCAAGGGATGCAGAGGGACATGGCAGCCACACTGCTTCAACAGCAGCAGGCAGAGAAGTTCAGGACGTAAGCTACTTCGGTCTTGCCAAGGGTGTAGCTAGAGGAGGAGTCCCAAAAGCAAGAATTGCCGTATATAAAGTGTGCTGGCTACAAGGCTGCACTGTGGCAGACATTTTAGCTGGGTTTGAAGATGCAATAGCAGATGGAGTTGACATTATTTCGGTTTCATTAGGATCAGACTGGCCTTCCCCATACCACAAAGACCCCATTGCTATTGGCACTTTCCATGCCATGAGAAATGGGATTTTAACTTCTTGCTCTGCAGGAAACAGTGGGCCGTACAGAGGACAGGTCTCAAACTATGCACCCTGGGCACTGACAGTGGCTGCAAGCACAATTGACAGAAGTTTTGTCACCCAAGTTGTCCTTGGAAATGGGAAAACCTTCCTGGTTGGTTTTGATATTCAATTCTCTTAAAGCAACTAACTTTCTTCTGGATTCGATTCAGTCTATTCTTGACTGACGAATGTTCTTTCTTGCTTGCTTCTTGAAAATTAAAAGGGAACATCACTCAACTCCTTCAATCTTACAAAGACAACATTCCCATTGGTATATTCAGCAGATGCAGCAAATTATACCTTGGGGATTGATGATGAGATTGCTAGGATCTGCTTCCCTGGAACTCTGACTCCACTTAAAACCAAGGGAGCAATCATCCTCTGTGATGTCCTTTATGATGGCTCAGTAGCCTTAGATGGCGAAGCTGTAGGTGTTATAATGCCTTCTTCTTTTGAGGATTTAGCATTTGCTTTCCCTGTACCAGTGGCAGTCATCAGCTACGAAGATCATGATCTCGTACTCGACTACATCAAATCAGCAGAGTAAGCCTATTCATTTGCTTTGTTCATAAACATCCTATTCTCGGTATATTTTTGAGGTTTAAATCCTAGTATCCAAAAGTACAAACTTTGAGATATCAGATTTTGGTACAGTAGTTTGAGCTCAAAGAATCTATTGGCTTAAGTGATGTAGGCACAAGATTTACAAGTTATAACTTCCTTGGATGAAACTTCAACTGGTTCATGAAAGTGTTAGTGTTGGCATCCTAATGGAGATTTTGATTCTGGTTCAGGAATCCTACAGCAACTATTTTGACAACCGAGACATGGACGGATATCATGGCCCCTTCAGTGGTCTTTTTCTCATCACGAGGACCAAGCCCCATCAGTCCTAATATCCTCAAGGTACATATAAACACTCTCTCGTATAACAATTTCTCATAAAAGAGATTTCTGATACTTACCCCGTCTGTACAAAAAGCTAAAACAGGTTTTTAGCAGAGCACTGCAAGAAACCAGCTCTCCGTGCTTCGTTTCTGCAATAATACTCAACTCGGGATTGTCTAACATGGATTTCTTTGAATGATAAAACAGCCTGACATTACAGCACCTGGAGTTAACATTCTTGCAGCATGGTCTCCCCTTGGTGGTGCTTCAGTTTCGCCTTCTGATAGTCGAAAAGTAGATTATTTCGTGATCTCTGGCACATCCATGTCTTGCCCTCATGTTTCTGGGGCTGCAGCATATGTCAAGTCCGCCCACCCAACATGGTCTCCTGCTGCTGTGAAGTCTGCCCTCATGACTACAGGTAAATGGACATAAGCCTTTAAATAATTAATTAATTCTTGTAAGCTAAACCTGACAGGAGATATTAGTAGCATCCAGTGGCGGAGATTCAGATAAAAAATATCTCATCCTCACATGTTTTGCTTCTGTAGCTAAAGTCATGGACTCAAGGAAGAATGAAGATGCCGAATTTGCCTACGGTGCTGGCCATATTGACCCACTGAAAGCTATAGACCCAGGTCTAGTTTACGATGCAAGTGAGGCGGATTATGTGGATTTCCTGTGTAAGGAGGGTTACAACACTACCCTTGTAAGAATTATCAGTGGTGACAACAGCAGTTGTCCGAGTGACCAACCTGGCAAGGCCTGGGATCTGAACTACCCATCATTCAGTCTCTCATTGCTTGACGGAGAGACGGTCATGGCTACTTACCCCAGGACAGTCACCAATGTAGGCCCAGCCAACTCAATTTACCATGCCAAAGTGTCAATGCCTTCGCCATTTACCGTCGAAGTAGAGCCAACAACCCTCAGCTTTTCAGAGGTTGGAGAGAAGAAATCATTTACGCTAAAGATTTACGGATCTCCCATTGTCAACACTCCCATTGTCTCAGGCTCACTTGAATGGACAGATGGGCATCATGTTGTTAGGAGTCCCATTGTTGTCTTCAATAACATTCCTTCTATTTGGGCATCTCTGGACGATCAGTCTGCAATGAGCCATAAGAAGTATACTGGTTCATGGGATGGCACTACCCCCTACCACAAGAATGGGATCTTCAGGGCAATGAAGAAAAGAGCCTAAAGCAATTGTTTATATATGCACGTGTCCTGCTAGAGAGCCAGCCCTGATGCTCTTTTTTTCTTAATGAAGTTTGCAGCTTCTCATGAATCTACCTGAATATTGATTGCCAGAGATTCCAATTCCATGCATAAAATAAATTTTTGTTTTCCCTCTTCCAATTAATAAACATTTTATTAGTGTATCCAAAATGTGAGTCTCTCCCGAGCAGATTACTAATGCTTTGCTGCTTGTGTTTGCAAATAGAAGACAAATAGTTAAACATTTTCCTAAGCAGCAAGCTTACAATTAACATATGCTGCAAACATGAATCACTATCCCAACAATAATTAATTCAATTATCACATCCCGGGGGAAGAGAGGGAATTTGGAGTTTTTAATGAAAAGGTCGGTATTGTTTATTTCAAAAATAAAAATGAAAAGGTAGGTATTGTCTATGGCAAGAGTAGGGAAAAGTACAGGTAAAGAGGATAAGACAGCCTCTAAGGACGCCGAGAACAAGATAAGCTAAGCAGAAATATTCAATACAAGATTGCACACAAATTCTTTGTAACAAGGTCAAAGAAACATCTCTTGTACACCCATAAGCCCTGGCCCAAAAAGAAGCCAAGAAAGTTATTTTGTACCAAGAAGTAGGAAAGAGGTATATATCCTTCAATATTCAGCACTTTGTTCTAAGCACCGAAACCCGTAACCCATAACCCAATAGAAAGAGCAGTTTTCTAAAGGATCCAAGCTCCCTTTTCCACACCCACTCCCTTAAGGGATGAATTTCAGAGAGCAGTCAAGGGAGGAGGAGAAGGGCACATGATGCCAAAAGGATTCTAGAAAATATTTCTTTCGTGTACAACCAGGCCAACCATAGTGTCGTATAGTTCAATTACAATCCATGAACACGAAAAAACATGTGAGCTACCATTCCAGAAAAATTTACTTGGAATCCACTAGTAGCAAAATTGATTGAGATGAAGGATGACAAACTTGCGAAGTACACAGTGGTTCTAGATCAACTTACAAAACCAATTCAACCTTAAAAACTCTGCCTGTGTTCAAGCAAAAATTACATCTGAACGGAACACATACTTTACACCTTTCTTAACATTTCGAGCTTCATGCAACATACACTTGTCCCCATGAATGTGTAGAAGAGCCATCCCTTCCAAGGGAGCAACCTACAGAGTTCAAATTACATAAATAACCTCCTAGATTCAACTCAATGTAACCAGAATGCAAACTCAAAACTGAGAAGATATTATAGAAGCCATGGAACTAACAAACAGAAAACAAAATAAAGCATCATCTCATTAAAGGATTTACCTCAGCCACCACTCCATTCCTTGAACCATAGAAGACAGTTTCTCCTCCAATAAGTGGTTCAGAGGAAGAGTCATTACTGGGGTTATTAGAATCACTTCTACCTTTGGGCCTAACTTTAACACCTCCACTCAAGTATATCAACAAAGTGTAATGGGTGCGCTTTCCCCCTCCAAGGTCAACACTTTCATCAATATGACGCCCAAACTGTTGTCCAACCTTGTACCTGAAAGAAAATTCATTTCATCTTTATGACTCCAGGGGCATTGAAGGAAGAACAATGTGAGTGTTCATTTCCATCATCCACTAAAAATATAGTGAATCCAATGAAAATTATATGATTCTTTCTTCTATTCATGGTCCAAAGCTTGGAAGGCAGAACTTAACAGGCTAACTGTATCAGTTATATATATAATCTATATTCCATATAGATGGCTATTCCTTTCATGTTTTACTCAAATGTAACAGCTATTCCTTATTTAGTCTCCATTCAGCCAACCAAACAAGCCATAATAAAAAAAAACCTATAAGAATGAAATTAACACATGAAACTTCAACTTAACCTGTAAAATCTGATGTTTGGATTCAAGCCGACAGCAACCTTTCCACGAATTTTAATATCAGAGAGTAAGTTGCAAAGCCCAGATTGCCATATTGTATCCACAAGAATAGGATCATTCACAGAGATCCTATCATTATCTCTATATGCTTCACCTTTAGTTGGACCAAGACTTCCTTGGTGAGCAAAGCCAATCGACTCTGCCGCTTTAATAAATGCCTTCGATTCAGCAGAAGTGAAGAAGTTTGGAACCTGAATGTCTTAAACAAAGCTAAACTATTATAAACTAGAAAAAATTAACATGTTTAAGAGAATAAATTTTTATCTAGTTTCATACAAGGTTAGAAAAAGTTTGCCCTATGCTTTAATACACAAACTACACCATTCATACAGAAAAAATTCAGTCTCCTAACTTCAGTAAGATTGCAAGAATCCATCAGAAGAACACATAAATGAACATCATTCACTTCTTGGAGCCAGCTGGGTATAAACAAAAACATAATAGTAATTGCTTCACGTAGGACCATATAAGATTTTTCCACAGCTATAATTATAGCTGTTTAACTCTTACACTCAGCTAAATAGTTTTTCTCAACATCTTGACTAGCATCCAATTTGATCTTGCCCCCATTAACCCAACACCTTCAACCAAAAATCACAGAGAAAGCTCCAGGGCAGGAAAATTTTCTGCATCCCTTGAATAATACTGAATCAACTCTTTTCCTTTTTTTTTTTCCCAAAAGCATTGAGGCATCTGAATATCCTACAAAACCTGACTAGCAATCTGCTGTCCAGTTCATTCATCTTGGGTTTCTAATAATGTGCAAAATTATTGAATAACATGAATTCATTTCCCAAACAAACTTATGATCTCCTGGCCCAAAGCAAACCCAGATAAATCTAAAGTCAAATCACATTGAAAAATCTAAAACTCCCGAATCTCCAGACCCTCCTGCCCCACTAAATGGAGCTGAAACCTTTCAAATTCGCTTGCACATTTAATTTGACTAAATTATTAACAAAAGAAGAAGCAGCAAAAAGGAAGCACAATAGGCAAATTAGAAGAAAAATAATCTCCTCATTCCCATCTACAATTAACCATGAATTTAACACCTGAAAATCAAGTTGACGACCTTAACACACAACCAAGAACCTGAATTAGGTTAAACGAACTCTGTCTCAAATGATTCTAAATCAAAGATAGGCATGCGAGCCATTAGAGCAAAATAAAATATACATATACGTACGGTGAAGAGATCGGTGTCCTTAAGGCGAGCGACTTGGAGATTTTGCTTGGGTTTGATAATTGGCCACTTAGTTATGGTTGTTGTCGTTGCTTTCTTGACACCTGATTCTTTTCTCTCCGCCATTTTCCTCTTCCTCGTCTGCGTTCCTGCCATACAGGAAATGAAGGAGGTCGCCAAACAAGACCAACTTCCGGTCGCTGTCTTCTTGGGCTTTTATCGGTCGAGTGGTAGTCGCACTTGGCCCATTATTTGGGATTTTCTGGACCAAAACCAGATACAAAATTGTACTAGCCCAAAAAAGGTGTAAAATTAAAATTATTTTCTTGAACTTGGTTCATGCTGATTTGATTTTCAATACAATTTAATTAGTTTCACTTGTTTTTAATTTTACAACCATGAATATATATTTCAATTTTTTAATAATTTAATTATGAAAATATTTGATTAATTTTTAATTATTTCTTTTATTAATTGCCATATGACAAGAAAATACAGTCTCAAACTGGAACACGTACAATTTATATATACCGAAGAGTTCCAAAACTTATGACTTCAAAATAAAACTTTTGGAGAAAAAAAATATAATTACTAACTATTTAATTAAGACACAATTTATAATTAATTTTAAATTATAGTGTATTATCTTTAAAATTTTTATCATATTTGTATTCTTATCCATGTGGCTGTGTCTACCTCGAGTCAATCTCTCTGTTTCCGCTGCTTCCCTTTTCTTCCGTTTTTTCTTCTCCTTGCTCTGGCTTCTGTTGTCCCCTTTGTAGCTGCTGCGTGCACGTTATCTCCTGCCTCTTTTCTTCTCTGCTCGCGCTGATACAACCTATTTTTCAGAGAAAGCATGGTCGATCACGATCATGAGGAGGTACTAAAGCAAAACGGTGACGTTTGGAGCTATGTGGATTGAGTTTGGGCTGTAAATGGACATAAATGGGCTTAGGTGGGTTTTGGGCTTAATGGATGAAATGGTTTGGGTGAATTGGAGATGGATGGGAAAGGAGTAAAAATTGGGTTGGGGTTTGGTAGAAATGGGCTCAAGACACAATTAAAAGCCATGAATGTGGGGTCACAAAATGATTTTATAATATATAAATATATAATAATTTCAATTGACTTAATTTTCATTGTCAAATATTTACCTTCACATGTTATGTCAACTTCTCTTTTGCTTGCTACTCTATGTTTAGACTATTAAAGAGAATTTTAACTATAGTTTTATGCCTGTTAAATTGGGATATTGTTTGTTTTTACCAAACATTTTAAAGGATTAACATTGTGAAAGCTTAAATATTTTCAGCTATCTTGTACAACAAAATTAACACGATGAGTTTTGATAGATTGACCTAAACTATGGATTATATTAGTCGTTTTAAAATACTTATATCTTAATAACTTATTACATATGCTTTAAAATTCATTTCTTTGAAAAATTATACTAAAAAGTAAAGATATTCTCTCTAAACTGTGTTGTAAATGGGTTGGTAATGGTGATCCTATATACATATGAGGATGACTCTTCGATTATTAATCTTTCTTTATTTTCTTAATATATATATATAGATAAATAGATTTAGATTCAAATGTTCAATTGAGATTTTTGCTCTAAAAATAATAAATGACATAAGAAATTATTTTCTTCCTTCATTCAACTGTCATTGCCAATGTCTTACTTTAGTCATTATAATAAATGACAACATAGAGTTTAAACTTATTACCAAAATTGACAGATTCCATCTTGATTAATTATTAATTCTATAAATATTTAATCACATCCAATATTATTTCAACTACAGATCTACGACCATAAGCGTTCAAAATCAAAGTATAATAAATAACTTATCAATTACTATGATGCTTTTAAGTTTAAAAAATTTTTTATGTCTCATCAAAATAAGAGAATACTCTATTAACAGTTTAAGGTAATATTAACTATTAAAAATTTTCAATTTGATCGATTCAATGATTATATCTCCATATGTATCATCTACCTATGTGATTTAGTTAATGAGATCAATTAATATTTATCTTATAGAGATTATTACATATATATTAATTTTAATTGATCATTAATGTCCTATTTTAATGATCCAACGACTAAGAACATTTTAAATTAAATAATAAAAAAATTTACTTTCATTATCAAGATCTTCATCTTGATGTAAAACCTATCAATTTAATTAAGTACTTTATAATATAAATTAAATGATAAGATAATAAAATACTATTTTCATATATTAAAATAAATTATCAAATAATAATATATTCAATATATTACACGAATAATTATATCATAAGCATAACACTTATATCTCCAACAATCAGTAAGTTTGTAACATTTTTCCTTTCCTTGTTTATTTTTTTTTTAATATTTATTTTTTCATTCATTTTAGAATTGTAAATTCAATTAGAGGGATGGATTTATTCTAGGTGTTTATAGTTTTGATATTGCATATGTTGAGTAGATTTTAGGAGTTGATTCGATCATCTTCGTACCCTTCCACGTCATCTAGTATCAGAGCTTAGGCTCCCACAAACCCAAATTTATCTTTATTTGCTTTTAGCATTTTGTTCATTAACAATTCAAATTAATTTTTGATTTGTTCGTATTGCATTTTACTTGAATTCATATATATCTGTTCAATTCAAATAGTTCGTATTATTATTTAAAAAAAATTATATATATCAAAAATACCAAAAATACCTCAGTTGCACTCTATAAGGCAAATGACACATTGTTTGTGTTTTACATCACAAAAGCAGAATAGCCGCATATCTAGTGAATGGAAATCATTTGAGAAATCGAAGGCAAAATATGTTACCTAATTGGAGTGAGCAAAAATTTTTGTTTTCATTCCGTACATTATCCACATTTAATTTTCAAATTGCATTTATATAATCTACATCAACATTGCATGAAGAAACTTGACCAATATTAGAGCGTAGCTGACAAATTGGTAGTAGTATAGGTAAATACACTTTTTGATTATATCCATTAGGATTGATCAGATTCCTACGCATCAGTCTGAATTGTCATTCTTTGTTATCTATGCTTCTATCTTTTATTTTACCTTTGTTCCATTATAAAAAAAAAATTAAATGACTAATTAATTCTAGTTACTTAACACGCAATAAGCACACTAGTCATTCTTCTGTGTGTTTATTTATGAGCTTCCCTATAAATTAGATCTTTTTAGAATTCTATGTTGTGTCGTAAAGACTAATGTGCAGACTCGATTCAAATGATTCCAATTTTGGATGTTCAACTCTACAGATGAAACTATCAATTGAGGAATTACGAGGTAAACACGAGGGAATGTGAGGGAGAGAATATATTCTTTTCACTATATTTTTTCAGGTACTACACTATGTCTCAATCCATCGAAGATGTTCTACTTGGGAGTAATGTTCTTGTTGTCTGAATAGCTCTCAACTTGCAAATTAGGAGTGAAAACAACAAGCAGATGGATAATATATTCCACGCGCGATGCCTTGTCAATTGTAAGGTATGCAGAATGATCACTGACGGTGATAATTATGTTAATGTGGCAAGGTTGACATACATCAAACATCCGGATCCCTACTGGTTACGGTGGTTGAATGAGTGTGGTGACATCCAAGTTACTGAATAAATCGTATTACCATTCTCCATAAAAAAATATCACGAGGAGGTATGTTGCGATATCATATCTATCCATACTAGTCACTTGATACTTGGGAGACCTTAGAAGTTTGATAGGTAGGTACAACATTACGGCTACATCAACCGATAGTCATTGTAAAAAGACGGCCTGAATCATGCTCTTATGCCGTTATCACTAAAAGAGGTACATGAAAATTATATCAAAATTAAATGGTCATTTGATGAATACTCAAAAAGGGTAGAAGAGAGAAGGAAAGTCGCAAAGAAAGTTAATGGCTCATTAAGCATAAAGGTTGCCCAATAAACAACTAAAGATGGTTCATTAAGAAAAAAACAAAGAGAGAAAATAATGGAGTGTTCTGAAGACAATGATAAAATATTAAGGAATATCTCTTGTAAAAAGGGAAGTTTGATTGTACGTACCTACAAGGAGATTCATTTTGACCTTAACCACTCTTTGCATAGTCATACTATTTTGCTCTTACAACTAATTACCATGGCAAGTGGACTACAAAGATTTGGTCTAGATCCCGGAGGAATTTTGAATTAAGCCATGACATACACCAACAATAGGGTAAATATGTTAGGGAAGTATGGTTTATCTTCTATTATAATTATTAATCTTTTTCCTCATGATGAAGGTCCATATTCGAGAACGAATCTTTTTGAAGGAGGGATGATGTGATTCTATACAACCAAAATTAGTTTCAAATATGCACTCTTGTATCAATAAGGAACACCCAGAGTAAGAAAATAATTTCATCCCTGAACATTTTCCTAATTGGGATTATTCCAAGATATGAGCCAAGTTTGTCCAATCTAGAAGGCTTAAGACCAACGTAAGATTAATGAATTTGAATAATCAAAAGAAAGCCTAATCTTTAGGCTTAACTCGAGAAGGTATCAAGGCCTTATGGTCAAGAAGGGCCACGATCCAAGGATGTCGCAACCATGGGTAGCCCACGCTTGAGGAATATGGCCCACATACGCGCACCACGTGCATATGTGCTGCAAGGCTCGCACGCATGCAGGTTCAGGCCGGGCAGCAGCCCCGCACGCACAGACAAAGGGGCTCGCAGGCCCTGCATGCAGAATTAGCTGGACGCCCAAGCCCATGAGGTTGAACGCGTGCGCCTCGAGCGGCCAACCAAGAACCAACCTAGCCAACCTAATGGGTGCCTAGCCCAACCCATGGGCCTGCCTTACGCGTCCCGCGTGGGCCGGTCGGCCTAACCTGATCGGGTTGCCCTAAAATTGACCCTTCCCAAATTTTAATTATTTAATAATTATTTTATTTATTTAAAGATTTTTGGGATCAACTTTTTAATTACTCATGTTTTAAATTAAAATTCCACATGCTTAAAATAATTTTCACATGTATTTTACATGGAATTCACATGAGATAAATATTAAATTATTATATTATAAGTTTATTCTTTAGAATTATTTAATTAATTTATTTAAGATAGAATAATTATTTTACTATGTAATTATTATAAATTTAGATAGAATTTTATTTAGGGTATTATTTTATTAAATTATTTCAAGAGTTTGTATTCATTTAGATTGTTCGAAAAAAAATTATAAATAGATATTTACCCATAGGTTGTAAACATACTAATTACAATCAATTTGAGAGAATTTTTGAAAGATTATATTTTTCTTCTTTTTAGCATTTTTATAAAATTAATTTCTTCAAGTTCTTCGAAAAACAAAAGTTTTCAGAAATTTTGTTGAGTTAATAAACAGAAATTAATTTATCGGTAAGTTTACGACGTTCTTCATTTCTTTATCTATTTTTTCTAATATTTATTTTTGTATTTTTATTAGAATTATAAATTCAATTAAAAAAAAAAAATTATTGTAGATGGTTATAATTTCTGTATTACATATGTTAAGTTGGTTTTATGAATTAAACCAATACTTTTTATATCCTTTCGCGTCACATGCAGCTTCATATCTTAGTATTTGATCACTTATAATTAAATTTATTATTTATAATTTTGCGGTTCAAATATATTATTAAAAATATGTGGCTCTCATGCCTACTGGACCACTTTTTTTGGCCTCTTTACTGGTTCAAACTGAGTCGAATTAAATTTCATATCCTAAATACTTACATATTTAGAAAATTTATTTCAAAAATCAAAATTTACATGTATTTTATTCTTTGTACTAATTTTTAAAATCTAATATATATAAATATTGCGTTTATATTTTGATAACTAATATAAATATTTAAAATTGCATTTATTAAAAAAAAGAAAATAAAAATAGGAGTGAGGTCTGGAAATTGGAAGAGGAAACTCTGAGATGACTCGCCATTCAAAACAAGCCACACGACGATGCGGGCCCCACAATACAACTGGTCATTTGAGCTGTCAAAATCCTATTGGCCCAACCGCACAACGTGGTACGATGATGTTGACATTCTTCTCGGTTTGCTAAGTGACGCCGAAGACGACGTTGACGCGTTAATCGATTTTGTTGCAGACTTTTTTCTCACCAACATTTTCTTTCTTTTCTAACATTTGTTTTTATCTGTTTTTTATTTTAAAAATTACCTTGTTGCAATTATTATTTTTATTATTATTTTCTGTTTTAGTAATCACTTTAAATAGTAAAGTACTTTAACATGGATAAATAAATAATTTCTGCCATTTGTTTTCTTCTTTAGTACCATGATTCTTTTCTCTTTTTGTGGGGGTAGGAAAGAGCTCGGAAGAGAAATAGCAGAGAGAGAATAGGAACTATATCAAAAAGGAAACTTAAATAGGGTTTTTGTGGACTAAGTATAAAGAAACTGATACATCAATAATCCAAAGATCCTATTCGTTTCCCCTTTTCTGGATCTCTTTAGGGTTTTTGCTGCTACACTTTCGCTTTTCTTCCCATTTTTGCTCTCCTCTGCCATTCTTATATATTTGAGTCAGTAATTTTCTTAGGCGCTGCAACTTTTCCTGGAAAATTTTAGACACCTCCTTCGGAATTTCCTTCTCCGAATTTAATAAGGGATTCTCGGTTTCCACTTTCCTCCTTGCGAGATCCTTACCATTTTCAGCCAAGCAAAAGGCGCTGTTCGTATGTTGTGATTTTTGCCTGTAGACTCTTGTAAGTAAACATCTGCTCATCCGGTGCTTCATATACAAAAATTTGACTCAATTAAATAGGTGAGATTCTCTCCTCAGTCAGTTGGGGTTTCTCTCTGAATTTCTGTAAAGCAAATTGATCCCGTTATTGATCAAAACCAGGAAATGGTGAGGGGGAAAGTTGAGATGAAGCGAATCGAGAACGCAACGAGCCGGCAAGTGACATTTTCAAAACGTCGAAACGGGCTGTTGAAGAAGGCGTATGAGCTATCAGTTCTTTGCGATGCAGAAGTTGCTGTCATTATCTTCTCACAGAACGGAAGATTGTATGAATTCTCAAGCTCCGAGTAAGTTTTTATTTTCAAGTTTAATTTAAATTTTCTTCTTCTTCTTCTTCTTAATTAAATATCTCAAAACTCATACATCTACTTCTGCTATTATTAACTTATTAATTTTAACTGCATTATAGTTTCTGTGCATCGTAAGATTGCTTGAGGCCTAGTGTAGAATGATATATTTTTTGTGTGGAAAAAACAACAACAATTATATTAATAAAACATTAGCCTAAACCAAATCAGATATTGTGTTCGGTAATTTCTTAATTAAGATGGTTCCAGGTCATATGTATTATTGTACGATGATTTATTTTTTAGGTTTAATTTCTTATTAGTGGCTTTTATCTTATGATCTGAAAATATTTTCTAATACATCTAAAAAAAAAAAAGGGGAAAATAGTTTAAATTCTTTTGTAACTCTACATGTATCGGCATCAACTGAGTGAATTATTGTAGATTTGCTTTGTCCTTTAACCTTACCTATCTCCGACAGCTAATACGGTCTTCTTTTTCTTATCTACTCTATTTTTGGGTACTTGATTTATATACAAGCTTTTTTCATCATGCTTTTTGGCTCTTTTTCTCTCGTTTTCTTTTTTTGGCTTCTCTTCTTATTTTTCATTTATAGTAGTTATTTTCCAATAACCATCATGGCCACCTTGAGCTATATGGATTGTCAAAGCTTTGCTTCAGTGCCCTAGCTAGTACTCCTTCCGTGAGATCTCTATCTAGGGTTTGTAAAATATTTATGAAAAGTTAGATAGCAGCTTCAATCTCTTATTTTAGCCTACTAGCCATTATACTGAAATGTAACAGTTGTACCTTTGAAGAAAAAAAAAAACAAAAAGAAATTAATAGCTCTATCTAACAGACCATTTCAATTAAGAGTTTCTTAAGGATCGGTTTAGAACAAAGGAATAATGAAAATTCTAGTTATCTATAAATAAATAGGAGGATGAATTTATTTATAAATAAATTGTATGTTTCAAATAAAGGGTAGACTTTGAGGACATTTAGGAAAATACAAGTAAGAATGAAAAAGAATTCCAAACTTCTTGTCCCTCAAAAAACTTGATTACAATGGTTCTTTATTAAGCACCTTATATAAATCCTTAAGTTCAGTCACTAAAATATACCACTCTAATATGTTTGTTGTATGTACATATCTGTTATGTTTTATCTAGGTCAGGTTAAGATTTAATCCAACAGTTTGGTTTCTTGTTCTATTTAGTTCTCAAACTAGTGTTTCTGATCTGTTGCACCTTGTGTGTATCTATACACACGCTAACAAGACATTTACTCATTCACTCATGGTGTTGATTGTATGTTTGGCTAATAATCTTCAGTTTGATATAAAATCTTTGGACATTAATCCGAAGTTCTTTTCACTTCTGAATATTGATTTTTTAAGTAATTTGGTTAAAAAAATTAGTTCTGATGATTAATATTCTACTTTAAATTTACCTTGCTTTGATTTAGATTTATTCTATTTCAGTTTATTTCTTATATGTTAATTATTTAATGTATAAAAATTAATATTATTTATGTATTTGATGGATGATTAAATCAAATACATTTATATCATCAAGTTTTTATAGTAATATTTTGTATTTATACTTACTAAAGAAGAAGTTATAAAAATTTTAATTTAAATTAAATATGAAATGAAAATCTCATTTTTATTCAAATTCTTATTATACTTTTATATATTTTCACTATTATGTTATGAAATTGAAATTTGAACAATTGTATCTTTTTTTTTTTTTTTAATTGACAAATAAAACTTATTTTTAACATATTGCTATTGGCATGTGAATTACTTGGGTTCATTTCTGTCCAGGATATGTTTACTTCTCTACCTAGTTTGATTAATATTTCATTTTTGTCCAGCTAGTATCATATTAAAATCTATCATTTTTTGTTTTCTCTAGATGGTTTATAGGTTCATGTTCTACTCTATAAAATAGCTTATTGATTATAGTTCTTTGGAGGAAAATTTATTCTCCCCATATGTATTCCTTTTTCTCTTATCTCAGTAATACTTTTTTTTTTTTTCTATAAAAAAATATTATATAGAAATCTATTTATGTTTTCCTTCGGCTAAGAATTTTACCTTCTCTTTTCTTTTAGTTAGGATTCCTCTTGAAACCTCCACAATCTAAATATCTTCAAATATTCAGGCACTATGAACTAAAAAAGGTCAAAGAATAATTAGCATATTTCTTAGTAGAGATTTAATAATATTTCTCTATTTTTAAAAATATTTTTTAATAAAAAACCTCAAATATATTATAGTAGTATATCAAACAAAGATTATTAACATATAGAGAGATCTAAGTCCAAAAGACTCTTCACAAAAAGTCAAGCTCAAAAAAATGAATCAAAATTTATAAATTTAAGATTCGAAAAGAAAAAATCTTAACTCTAGTATAAAAAAAATAGAATAACATCTAATCAATTCTTGAAGAGACTAAGAACACCATTTAGGAAAAACTTGTCTAATCTTGAAACAAGAAGCCATAAGCAAGATGATAGTAAAAAATCCAATGATTAGTTACTTTATTTTGCTTAATGATAGCACTTGTCTTTCATGAGCCTGTTGTATAAGTTTTATCTTAGAGTTTGATCTTAAAGCTTAGATTCATCAAATTACAACCCTTTTTTGGTAGTACAAGTATTTATCAATTATTCAAGAAAATATATAGATCTATCAAAAACAACTAGTGTTTAAATTAATTTTTTTTTTAGATAATTAAATGATATTTTTGAACAAACCCTTTACTTAGTTCTCCACCTTTTCCAAGTGTAATTTTTATATTATATATGATCATGGCTAAGAGCATATCTATCAAAGTAGTTTTCTTTTTAATCAATCAAAATCCTTTCCCAAATTATTCTAGCTTCCTGAAATATAGCCATATAAGTAAAGAGTTCATTAATAAGAAAAAAAATGTGAGCAATGCTTGGATTATTAATAAAATAGAATTCTGGGTTACAAAAAATAAATCCATTAAAAGGATTTGGCATCACATCAGTATCAATGGAATATAATATTCTAATATTTTTTCTCAAAACATATTGATTTGTCCCATAAATGGGATATTTTAATATCTAATTTTCCTATTTGTATTAAAAGTTAGTAATATTTCTAATTTTATTAGTTTTAATATTTCTTAGTCTATTTTTACTTACTCGATATAAGTATCTTTATAATAGTCTAAAGCAAAATATCTTAAAACATAGACCAACTGCTAGTTAGCTCACAAGTCACCAACAGTAAAAAAGTAACACTGCCATCAATAGAACCAAAACTCACATGTTAGTAGAACCCTGAAGCCCCATGGTGAAACTCTGCCATAAAATATGCCACTTACTGCTGCAAGTTCTTCTACCTAGGACCTCTTTTGATCATGTACTTTTGCTCTGTCCTATCTCATAATAACTCCAATATACATCCCCCACCTTTAGTCAAATCGATTTCCTAAAGCTTGCTGCTGTCTAGCAAACAAAAGTTATTGTGTGAGCCTATCGAGCTCGTAGTCATGAGTAGGCTCGCTCAATCTAATATGTTTTGACTACCTTGAGCCCCCACTTTTGGGTTTGACCAAATCGATTTTTTTGACTGATTTTCACCTCAGATAAACTAGTTTGACATTTATTCAAGAAGAATTTCAGCTTTTAAGCTATTAAAAAGGTATGTAATTAGGTTAAAGAGCATTAAGGTAAAATATATTCTATATAATTAATGCTCTATTTCCTTTTCTATTCTATAAAACTTGCATATATCATGTTGTAATATTCACTAAAATATACATTCAACTATTCTTCACATGATATCAAAACTCTAGGTTAAGAACTCTATACTCTTTCACACCTTATTCAATCGTCATTATTGAAATAAAAAACCCTAAAAGGGGTCAGCTTTCATTGTTGGCTACCACAACCTTAATCGTTAGTCGCCATAGAACAATCATCTCAATCACAAATCGACCTTTATTGCCAGTCCTACCCACTAGAACCTCACGACCATGACAACCAGATGGAACCACTTAACTGCTAGTAGTTAGAACTGCACGCCTTCACCTGAATAGCCTTTCCCTAGCCAAAGCTACCATAACCACGTGGCCAATTTTCTCTGATGCGTGCTCAACCTCTTTGGCCACACACCACCAGCTGCGTACAAGCTGAGCTTCAACCCATCTTGCTGCGCACTCTGTCCAGGCTGCCAAGACCCTTGTCGCTGCTTTAGTGCTCAGTAGCTCTAGGTCCAGGGCACACAATTGTGCTATCTAATGGTAACATCCTTCCTATGCTCTTTTATTTGGCCTTATTTACCCGATAACTTTTAAAATATATAGGAGGTTGCATCCCAATATATAAGAACAAATTCCCACATGGGAAAATCCACCCAAAATAGTAGTAAATTTCAATCAATTCAGACTACTTATTAATTAACTAAGAAGAACTACTTGACTTGGTCTAATTAATTCGAATCACTCTCAAAGGAAAAGAAAAGATAAAGCACCTCTTAAACATTAGATCAAAATCAAGAGACCTCACATTTAATGTACAGGATGAGGAAGACTCAATGATCATGACATAAATTTGGAACTCTAGGACGTTAGTGATAAGTAAAACAATTATATTCTTATCTACAACCAAAAAAGTATGAGACAATTCTAAAGGTAAAGATGTAACTCAAATTTATGATTTAAATGTCAAAATATGGTCCATGAAGCAAGAAAACTTGTCATTCACTAGAAATTCTGACATGTGGAAAAGTCGGTGATGGGGATTAGATTAGTACTAGAGTCTTATGATGGATTACAGCACGGATGCTGCACGCCTCAAACAGTTTGTGAACAAAGATTGGGTCTACCTATTTTGGTAAGACTCAAGACACAGTTTGATCAAGTAATGGTTTACATCTTAGGCAATTAAATGAGATAAAATTCCTATTGTATTTGCAGAAGAGAGTAAGACTGTCACACTGATAACTCAACACTAGTCTCCAAAGGCAAGGAATCACACCTACAGACAAAGAAACTTAGCTAAATAGAAAATTATAGGTCAAGTGCTGACAATAAGGATAATTATTTGGTGTATTTTTTGTAAGAAGTCAGATTATACTAAAGATAAATGTTAAAAATTATATGACAAGTCCAATACTTCAAGGAAGGATTAGAGTTACGAGAACACTCCACAAAGGTCCCACATATTGGCCCATATGGCCTACCAGAAGGAGGAAGATAAAACTATTGATCTCAATGAATTCAAGATTGAGATAGAATGACTACAAAGTATATTAGAAGATCTTGAGAAACCCATTAGTACATGTCTTCTAAAATACTTAAGTATGCTTCTTTCTCGTACAATCTAACACCTCGGATAGACGATTAAAAAACTCATGGATTGTGGACTTAGAGGCCACTGATCATATGATTAATGTTTCCAAATAATTTTAAACTTATATTTTGTGCCCTAGTAATAGAAAATTGTCATGGTTGATGGTTTTCTAAACACCATTGCTGGAAAAGGGCAACATCAACTTAAGTCATATCCTGATTCTAGAAATAATGTTGCATGCCCTAGACTAGGTTTAAATTATGTGTCAGTACTAAATTATCACATAATTTGAATTATAAAATAACATTTTTTCTTCTCATTACGATTTTAGAATCAAAACGCGGAGAAGATGATTGGATATGCTGAAATAAGAAATTGATTATACTACTTGGATACACTTGGTTGATATCTCTCTACTATTTTTACTAACCCTACCCAAAAGGTTTAGCTCTACCATTAGAGAATCGAACATCCGTTCTTTTCCATTTTAAAAGTTATGCTTTCTCTAAAAATTATAATTATGGAATTTTATATTGTGAAATTTACTAGTTAGCTAAATAAAAGTATGTATAGTTTTCTAATAGTAATAAAGAATTATACTTTCCTTTTCTTTAATTCATAGTAATTTTTAGGGATCACTCCACATTTTCAATATTTTTTAGACTCAATGTGTAATTTATTGATAATTACAGTACTGTTACATGATTTTTCTTTCTCAACTTCAAAGTTAGCCGCATAGTACCTCAGTTTTACAAAATGATAAAAATCAAATTTGGAATCCACATGAAATGATTTCAAAACAATAACGTAAACGACTTTTTTGACCACGCAATCTCATCTTTTTTCCAACAAGAGGGGATTATTCATAAATCATCATGCATCAATGATCTAAACAAAACGAAGTAGCGAAACTAAGAATAGTCACTTTCTTACGACCACCAGAGCCTTTCTATTACATGGCCATGTTTCAAATAACATTGCAATAAAATTGTTCTTATTGCTACATATATTATTAACCGCTCACTCTCAAGTGCCTAAATTCAAATGTCCTCTAAAAGCCCTTTCAAATTCTATTCAAAAATAAGTGTCATAAATCATTTGGTCTCACTAATATTTAGGTGCATTGCCTATATTCATATTCATTCCTATATTCATATTCATTCACATCAATGGGAGAAACTTGATTTCAGAGCCTTGAAATATATGTTTGTGGGATACTTCTTTTCTCAAAGTGGGTATATGTGTTATCATCTATTTACACTAAAATTCTATATGCTACAGATGTCGCATTTATTGAACAATACTCATATTTTTCTCAACCTTATCTTAATAAGAATGTATATTGAAAGATAAGGATATCAAGTTCTTTACCTCGCTGCTCTTACCACATATTGGACCACCACCATAAGAGAACTCGTAGAAACCACCAAAGAATCCACCTACTAAAGAAACTAAACTTGACTAAGGTTCACTCAAGTATATACGAGAAGGAAGAATCTGAGTTCTAAGCCAAAGTGGGTTCAAGAATCCAACACAAATTTTGATGTATCCCTTAAAACCTACACAGTCTGGTAATGATGTATCCAGTGGAATTCGTAAAGTAACTAAAGCATGATTAAATGTCTCTTTTATCATTTCTCATAGTTTATATAATTTGATAAATATTAATAGTCTTACAAAAATTTTCATATAAATTTGAATACCGAGTCTATCCCTAATATTTTTTTTTGAGGTATTATCTTGTGAAAAATAAAAGAAGTACCATAAATATTAAAATATAACCAGTAGAGAAAAACCAGACAATAAAAGTGGTGGATTTGTCCAAAGAGAAGTATATGGGTTGTAAGTGAATGTTCACAATGAAATACAAGGTATATGAGACAATAAAGATATATATTTTTTTGAAATAAAAGAGAGAATATTATTATGCACAAAAGTATTAAGAGGGTACCACCCGAAAACACAAAATTACAAGTCGATTAGGTGGTCCATGATAGCCTCCAAAATCTTTCTAATCTAATATGTCATGACCAATCAAAATAGAACCAAAAGTATGAAACCATCTATCCTTAGTATTTACAATATTTGTTTCAATACCCTCAAAAGTCCTAATATTCTTTTCCCTCCAAACAAACCACATAATAGAAATCGGAATAAGGAATAATTTTTTTTTTCTTTTTACATAAACCAGCCCACGTTCACTACTCGTTACTAACACTACCCACTATGACCCACTTTATCCCTATAATCCCATACACGTACTCCCAAACTCTATAGACCATAAGACATTAAAGTAACAAGTAGTTGCATGATTCTTCTTCGACCTTGCACATGTAACACCTATTAACCATCATCATACCTCTTTTTCTCAACATATCAATGGTCAAGATTTTTTCTTTAACAACTTCCCAAATGAAAAAAACCATTTGAGGTGGTGCTTTTGACCTCTAAATGTGCTTAAATGGTGTTGTCTTGATGTTTTCCTCATTATTTTTTATAATAAATTTGTAGTAGGACTTCACCGAAAAACCTTTTTTCTTGTTTAATTTATAGATTCTTTTGTCTTTCACATTACCCACCTTAAAAATAGTAAGCCAATGAAGTAGATTATAGAATTCTTCCTCTTTTTTATCGTTTAAATTTCTTCTAACCTGTATACACTACCCACCCTCTCCTTCTCCCTTCTCAAATGCCTTTTCCACAATGATATCCCTCTCACTAGTAATTTCAAAGATCCTCGAAAATTTATCTTTCAATTTGAAGTCACCAGCCCACTTGTCCTTCCAGAACTTAGCTTAAGCTCCATTACCCAACTGTCAGCATAAACAATCATAAAAATTCTTGTTGTCAACGCTAATTTTCTTCCACAAACTAGAGCCATGACGTTTATATTTCCTTCTTCTTCCCCTATCCCTCTCCTAATCCATTTAGTCTCCACCACCCTCCTCCACAATTTCCCCTTCTCATTCATAAATCTCCAGAGCCATTTGCCATGTAAACTAGAATTTAATTTCGAAATAGATCTCAACCCCAAACCTCCTTTATTGACCGGTCTCTTCACCTCCTCCCACTTAACTAAGTGAAATTTACTATGCCCCTCCTCATCACCCTAAAAAAATCTGCATTGTATCCTCTCTAGTTTAGTGGTGATGTTGGCTAGAATAGTTAAGACGGAGAGGTAGTAGATTGGTAAATTTGTTAAGGTACTTTTGATCAATGTGAGTCTTTGCCCTTTAGAAAGAAAGTTTCACTTCCACCCTGCAAAGTCTCTTTTCAAACATATCCACAATGGGATCCCAAGTTTTGGTATCTTTAAATTTCGCCCCTAAAGGGAGCTAAAGATATTTAATGGGCAGCTCAGTAATCTTACAACCCAACACACTATCCAATTCCCTTTCATCCCTCCTATCTCCATTTTTAACCATTTTAATTTTGTCCAAGTTAATCCTCAAACCCGACACCATTGGGAAACAAATAAGAAAACACCTAAAGTGAAGTAAAGTGAAGGTCCAATTCATAAAATATTAATGCGTTGTCGACAAAGAATAAATGGGATATTCACCGCGAACTCCCCCCCACCGATAAATACTTAATCACATTTAATTCGGTTGCCCTCTTCATGAGTCTCCTAAATGCTTCCATCATCGTAACAAAAAAAAAGGGAGATAAGGGATCCCCTTGGCGAAGACCTCTAGAGGCTTTAAAAAAGAAGAGGGTCCTCTATTGACCATCACGATAAAAGAGGTGGTAGAAATACATGTCTTCATCCAATTCCTCCATCTATTCTCGAAGCCCATTCACTCCAACATATAAAGTACAAATCCCAACACACTATATCATAAGCTTTTTTCATATCAATTTTACAAATAATACCCTCTTTTTTCTGCCCCACCAAGTCATCAACCACTTTATTAGCAACCATGACCGCATCAAGAATTTGTCTTCCCTCAACAAAATCATTTTGTTTCTCGCCTATAACCTCCCCCATAACCTTAGACATTTTTTTAGTCAAAACCTTGGAGATCAATTTGTACAGGCTGCTCACAAGGCTCATTGGCCTAAAATCTTTAATATTCTTGGCGCCAGCAACTTTAGGTATGATAACCAAGAAAGTACAGTTTATGGAATGCACAAAGGCACTAGTTCTGTGAACTTCATTAAAAACAGCCATGATGTTATCCTTTATGACCTTCTAAAAATCTTGGTAAGACTTCATGTTGAAGCCATCGGGACCCAAGGCCATATCACCATGGCACCCTCCCAAACAGCCCCACACCTCCTCTTTTGAGAAAAGGCCTCCAAATTCGACCTACTGTCATCAGAGAGTTGTTTGAAAGGTAACTCATCCAACAATGGTCTTTCTCCTCCTCTTCTTCTGTATAAAGATTCTGGAAGTACAAGAGCGCATTCTCCCTTAGGTTATCACTCCCTTTCACCACCTCCCCCTTAAATACCATCTCGTCCACATAATTATTTTTTCTTCGAAAATTAGCCAAACTATGCAATACGTAGTAAGTATTTCTATCACCCTCATTTAACCATTTTTTCCTAGCCTTTTGCCTCCAAGAGATAGCTTCTAGATTCATATTGGCAGCAATTTCTTTCTTCAAGACAACCCTTCTCTCCCTATCCCCCCTTCCCCAACAGACCCTCCATCTCTCTACTATCCATCTTGGTAAGCTCCCTCAAATTTTTATCAATCAACCTTTCTATCCTTCCTTCCTCCTCCCTAGCCCACTTTTTAATTTTATTTTTTAGTGCCTTTAATTTTGAAGCAAACACAAAGCTGGTCGTGCCCCTAACAAAGCTCAAACGCCACTCCTTTTTAACTAGTTGCTTGAAACCCATCACCCTTAGCCATTTATTATCCAACTGGAAGGGACATGGGCCCTAAATGATGTTATTCGAGTCAATCTAAATGAGAAAATGGTCCAAAATGGGCCTATGCAAAATTTTTTGGCTTAGACCTGCAAGCTGCTTGAGCAACATGTTCGAAATTAAAAATTGGTCTATTCTTGACTTTGCCGGGTTGTCTCTCGTATCTGACCATGTCCAATTTCCTCCCACAAGAGGAATGTCCACTAGCTCCAATTTATCCACCCATTCCCTAAACTCCTCTACCTCCCCAACACCGGTCTACCCACCCAACCTCTCCCTCATATTCAAAATCATATTAAAATTGCCCCCAACCATCCACCTCTCCCCCCCACTTCATCTTATATGACAGTAATTCAGCCCATAAATATTCCTTCTCCTCCCTAGATCCCTTGCAGTAGACGTTGGTAAATGCCCACCGAACCCCCCCTTCACACAATTCAAACTGGTAAGATACCGTACCCTCCCAATCTCCACCTTCCAACATTTTATTTTTTCTTCATCCCACATCAACAGAATGCCCCCTGCCACCCCACTAGTCGGTAAGTGAACCCAATCAACTCTACTATCATTCCACAAACTATTAACTACCATCTAACTTATCCTTTCCATTTTGGTTTCTTGCAAATACATTATCCTAAGTCTCCATCTTTTAATATAACCTCTGGTAACTCCCTTTTTTTTTGTCATTCACCCCCCTCACATTCCATGAAAATAATTCAACAGCCGAAAACCCCTCTCCCTTCCTGTTACTCTTTTTTCGGTCATAATTCACTGACCACTGTAACCTTTAAACTCCCAACTTTTCCCGTCCCCTTGTCTTTTTTTAAACTTTCTTTTCTCTCTTTTTTCCCCCCTTCCACTTGATAACGAGACTCAATCTTCTCAAGCAGATTAAGAATTTTGGATTCTATCCCAAGAAAAGAAACACCCAACATCTTACTAACCTTTAGAAAATTCATTTGGACCCAGTCATAATAGAATTTCTTTCTGCCGAACTCCTCTATCAGAAACAATGATCCAAGAAGAAAGAGATTGTTGCGTTGGATAAGAGATACCTCTAATACCTCTATGCTCGTTTCCTCCATCACCATGATCCCGTATAACATCGAATTTTCTTTAACAGAATCCTTCGCTCTAATCTCCGTCACTCTCATCTCCTTTTCCTCTCCAACTTCCCCATCTGTAGAGAAGCCCAAAGATAGTGCCTCATCTTTTTCGTCTCTGTCTACCATTATCTCATCAACCTCCTCACTGACACCTTCCGTCTTGGTTCTTTCTGCATCAACCTCCACAGAAACCCTAGTATGATGCCCAACTTTGACTCTCTCACTTTCGGGAGGAACACTAGACACCCCATTATTGGAATTTAATTATAAAGAATCGAGCAAAACCCGCTTGGGCCTCTAAACTTTTACCCGTTTACGAATCGAACCATAACTCGATCCAGGTTGATCAACCCACTTCCCTTTTTCAGCCCACATAAGTTTTCTTTCTCCAACCCATCCGAGTCTCTTGTCTTTCCTTGCCCACTCTTTCTGAGTCCAATTTTTTTTTCCTGCTCTACCTCCCTCACGTGACTACCATTAAAGACGAATTCAAAATTTGAAATACCCTGACCCTTCATGACTCGATCCAGCTGAGTCTCCTTCTCCACCCGACCATCATCTATCACTGGTTTTGTTAGGGTTTCAGCAAAAAAACAACCATTCCTCATAACAGATCGAAAACCTAACTCTAATTTACATCCCGAACATTTTACAAAAAAAGTCGTCATTTCTCCTTGTTTAAGAGCAGATTCCAACCTCTTGCCTCTCTTCGACACCCCATCTAGAGGACTTAATTTTACTCCTATCACCTCTTGAAATGCCTCCATCATCTTTCACTATCCCTCAGCTTTCTCACCTTATGGGAGGAATAATCTGTTGATTCTCCCTCTTGGCCCTTCCTTCCCATATGAGAGCACGAGAAATTTTCCATTTCTGTTTCCACTCAATGCCATCCACAAGGTTCTCCAACTACTACTTCGATATTTACCCCAAATGATCTCCCCTTTTTCCCATCTAAATTCCTTAAAGCATTTTAATAGCCATTCGATATCCCCCTTCTAATAAAATATCGATTTATGAAAACCCTTTCCATTTTTGTAAACCCTTACTCCCCTCCCCTCCACCGCCACTTTGAAGGATTTTTGCTCAATAACCAGGAATTTTCTTAAGCCCATGAACATGGCTGACGCGGCATACCCGTCGCCAAAGACGATAAACCCTCACGCGTAAAAACCCAAGCAAGACTTTTTCTCTCTAGACTTTAATATCAACATATCTTATCCAAGTAGAAAGGCTCCAAATCTAAAGATATATAAGTAAGACTGGTGGCAAAAGACTATATTCAAATCTGCAGGATAGATTATCGAGAGACATTCATACTGGCAAAAGACTATATTCAAATCTGCAGGATAGATTATCGAGAGACATTCATACTGGTAGCTAAGATAAACATAGTGCAGATCTTGTTGTCCTTAACTATTTATTTGATTAGCAATTGCAGTAACTCGATAAGAAGAATACATTTTTATATGGAGATCTGCAAGAAGAAATTGATGTGGAGAACCAACCTTTGACATAAAGGCAAGGCCATATACAGTTTGGGAACTAAAGATAGCAATTTATAGACTCAAGCAATAATCAAAAGTGTGATTTGGTAGATTTACAAGGGTGATGACAAGCTTGTGAACAAGCAAGCTCAAGGAGATCACACTTTAATTATCAAGTATTCCGAGACAAGGGGAGTTATCACCTTCTTTGTATATGTCGATGACATTATTTTGACAGAGGATGATGAGACCGAGAGATTAATGCTTAACTAATGTCTACTTAGAGAATTCAAAATTAATGAGCTAAGTAAGTTGAAGTATTTTTTGAGAATTGAAACATTTGCTCAAAATTAGGGGTCTTCATCTCCCAATAGAAATATATTCATGACTTATTAAATGATATAGATAAACTAGCATGTAAGCTAGTTAATATTTCTTTTAACTCCGATCATACTGGGACTGACAGAAGATGATACATCAATAGATAAGGTGTATATGAGATGAGTTAGAAGACTAATATACCTGTCACATATAAGACTCAATATAAACTTGTAGTAAGTGTTATAAGTCAGATCATGCATAACCCTAGAGAAGTACACTTACAAGTAGCATACAAATTGCTGCATTACTTAAAATGTTTACATGGAAAATATATCATGTTAAAAAAGAATGATAAGTTACTTTTAAAGTCTATAAAGATAGAGAGGGTTATTGGTTTATAGAAGATTTACCCCGAGTTACTGTACTTTTCTTGAGGTTAACCTAGTTACATGAAAGAGTAAGAAGCAAAGAGTAGTTGCAAGGTCGAGTGTAAAATTAGAATTCCAAGCAATGACTCAAGGTGTATGTGAATTACTATAGTTAAAAAAAATTTTAAAAGATTTGAAAATTGAGTGGGATACCACTATAAGCCTATACTATAATAATCAATTAGCCATAAGTATTGCTGATAATTCGGTGCAATATAACAAAAGTATATATGTCAAAATTGATAGATTTTCATCAAAGAAAAGCTAGATTATGACTTAATATTTATCATATACATGCTAATTAGCTCATAACTTGCAGATCTATTAAGTAAAAGCATGAATAATCCAACCAATTTCCTCTCTCTTTCTCTCTATACGCTCTCTCCATTCCTTGCTTATTCTTTTTCCTTTTCCTTCTCTCCACTCCACCCAATATAAAACATTCTTCCTTGAGTAAACTCCTTTTCAAGGGTCGGCCAGTGAAGCTTCGGTTTTCCACAATGTCATCGACCTCCAACAAATGATTTTTTTTATCGACCGAAAATCTTTCGATGTGGCGTGTGACGAGAAGAATCACGATGGCTTAAGAGTAAGTGAAAATGGGAGGGGCTCCCGTACCTCAATATCTCTGAACAAAACTGAGGTCAAATGGCTGGTGGATGCGCTTAGTGATTTTTATTGGCTCAAAGGGGGAGCTACATGGGGAAAGAAGTTTCTTAGTGATGTCCGTCATTTCTACATTGTTCTTTTCTGAAATAGACGAGGTCACGCCCTGGTACTGTCTGAAGAAAATGGAAAATCTGTGAAATGTGTTTTTATCCCAGAAGGGTTTCAAGCGGGAGGCCGGTGGCGCATGATTAAAGCCATCTTCAATCAAATAGGGGATCCTCTGGTGAACCCATTTGAGAAAGCCAAACATGCTAGACCTATGTTCTTTTCTGGTCTTAACCAAGAGTTAGGCAATCTTCCCTCATATTCGTTGTCCTTTAATTGCTCACAATGCAAATATGGCGTCCGTGTGATGTTCGACTCAGTTAGAGGGAGGTAATTTGCTAATGCCCTAAAATCGGGTATTGTTCTCAGACTTGGGGTTGAGAAGAAGGGATCCGACCAAACCAATTCAAAACTTAAAAAGCAGAAAAAAAATTATTTTCCTATTTTAGGCAGGGGAATACTTGGGCCAGTTCCTTCTAAACCCATTGCTAAAAAACTCAAGATTTTTCGAGAGGAAAAGGGTAAATGAGTCGATCATGTGCGATGTAGCAAAGAAGCCTACATGATTCTTAGGACCAAATCAAGAGTTCAAAAGTTGGCCCAAGGGTGGCCACCTGACCCATATTAAAAATTCTAATAAGCTAATTGTCTCTGTACCCGAAAATTATCCAAAGAAATTAACGCAAGAACCACTTCGGGTTCAAAGTGGAATTAACAATATAGCAGTGTTGTGCTCTGAAATAGGTACGTTGATTCTTCCCCTCTTCGTGAAATCTCTCTCTCATTGTAATTCTTTAATGAAGCTACTTAGGTGTCCCTGGAGAGCACCCAACTTATTGTGTCGCTTCCCCCCCTTTTGAGCCTGAATCACTAGCTTTAGCACTCAACGAGGACATGATGGTTCCCCCTTTGCCGTCTTCAAAGGAGTTGGTACTGGCAATTCCAAGTTCACATATGCTTGCCGAATGGAAAGATTCCAAGTTGTACTCCTCGTGGGTACTACAAAATATCAAGGGTATAAGCCAGTTGCTGGGTATCACCTATTATGGTTTTGATGATAGGGCCTTAGCATTGTTTGCCGAACTGGAAGAGAGAAACTGCAAGAATATTGATGTTAGCTGTCAGTGCAATAAAGGAAAGAAAAGACAACATGAAATGGGGTCAAGAGAATTGAAGTGCCTTTAATGCTCCATCAATTATAATAGTAAGGTGAAAAATACAGAAGGGAGTTCTTCTGGGGCTATATCAGAGTCTAAATAAGTGAGGAAATCGTTTCATGGAATGTTACGGGCATCAACGATCCGATTAAATGAAACATCATTAGGAGTTGCCTGTCCAGATAGAAACCATATATTGTTTATCTCCAATAAACAAAGAGTCTTAATGTCAATGATCTCATTATCAATAGTATATGGAATGTGAACTCTGTTAGGTGGGCTTCTTGCCCAGCTAAAGGCAATGAAGGGTGGGATATTGGTTTTGTGGAATACAGACCTAGTGGACTGGATTGATCTGTTATCGGGTGAAATTTTTATCTCTTGCCTCTTCAACAGCACAACTACTGACACTAAGTGGTTTTCTTCTGGTGTGTATTGCAGAGGTAACAATTCTGAGCGGACTATTTTCTAGGAAGAAATTTCTATTTGAATGCATATGTGGGGTAATAAGAGTGTTATCGGTGATGACATCAATATGGTTCTCAAAAGATGGGAGAAGAGTAGTAATCATTTTTTCGTTTCTGAAGCTCATGATTTCCAGACCTTTATTGATAATTTTAGTCTGGTTGATCTCCCTTTAAAAGGTGGAAAATGGACTTGGCGTAATGACAGAGAACCCCTTATTCAAGAATTGATAGATTCCTTATTAGCCAAGATCTTCTTTCTTCACCGAGTCTCATTCAAAAGGTACTTTCTTGACCTCTCTCTGATCATTTCCTATCTGCCTCGATCTTGGTGGTATCAAATGGGGTCTTGCTCCTTTTAGGATCGATAATAAATGGTTTAAGTCTGAAAATTTCAAGTCTATGGTTAACAATGAGTGGAAAAACACTGTCTGTAGTGGGACTCCCAGTTTCCAACTTGTTTTCAAACTCAAATCTTAAAAAAAAAAATTAAATCTTAGGCTAAAGTTGTGGAGAAGGTTGAGGAGAATCCAGTTAATAACCTCATGGATGAACTAGATTTTTTAGAAAAGATTGAGGCAGATTTGGGCTTATCCCTTCTTGATAGAGGTAGAAAGAACAACATTAAATTGGAATTAGCTTCCAAACTCAGTGAAAGCTATTTTCTGGAAATAAAAAGCGAGGGAGACATAGATTAAAGAAGGTGACAAAAATCAAAAAATATTTTCACTGCCTTGCCAACTATTGCAGAAGCTTAAACTATTTGGATGAACTTTTCATTGGTAATTCAGAATTGAATGTAATACAGAAATTAGGGACAAGGTGCGTTTACATTTTTAGAATATGTTCATTGAAGAGACTCATTAGGGACCAAAGTTAGATGACCTCTATTTTGACAAATTACAAAACTCGGCCAGTGCTATCCTAAAATCTGAGTTTACTGAAGAGGAGGAGGTATTTGATTGCCTTAAAAATTGTGAAGGTGACAAAGCTCCAGGCCCTGATGGGTTTAATATGAAATTTCTCCAAGTGTTTTGGGGTATTGTTAAAAATGATATCATGGATTTTTTCAATGATTTTCATAAAAATGCTTCATTTGTCAAATCTATTAATTCCACCTTTATGATTCTGATCCCAAAGAAGAAAAATTCTTCTAATATTGAGGACTTTATCCGATTAGTTTGGTTGGGTGTATCTATAAACTCCTCTCTAATGTGCTGGCGAACAGGTTGGCTAAAATTATCGGCTCGATCATTGGAAAAAATCAACAAGCTTTTGTTTGTGGCTGTTAAATTACTGATGTTGTTCTTATAACTAATGAAGTAGTTGATGATGTCATTAGAAATAAGAAAAAGTGGTGTTCTGTGTAAGCTTGACATAGAAAAAGCGTTTGATCATGTTTATTGGGATTTCATTGATTATATTCTGGATAGATTAGGCTTCGATATCAAATAGAGAAGTTGGATCAAGGTTTGTATCACATCCACTTGTTTCGCTGTTATGATTAATGGTGGCCCTTCAAAATTCTTCAGGGCCACTAGGGGCCTAAGGCAAGGTGATTCCCTCTCTCCTTTATTATTCATCATTATCATGGAAGCCCTTAATAAACTTGTCTTACAAGCTCGCTCCTTAGGGCTACTTAAGGGTGTTTTGGTGGGCAGAAGTCATCAAATGGAATTTTCTCACTTATTTTTTGCGGATGATACTCTATTTTTTTGTCAGGATAATACAAGCAATATTTTGCACCTTAGATGCATTCTACTATGTTTCCAGGCAGTTTTCAGACTCAAAATTAATATGACCAAATCTGAATTGATTATGTTGGGGGAAAAATCTATCTCCGACGAATCTCTTGCCAGTGTTCTTGGATGCAAAGCTGCCCGCCTCCCCATTAAATATTTGGGTGTCCCTCTCAGTGCCAAACACAAGGATAGTATCTCTATGGAGCCAGTTATTAACACTGTCCAAAGCAGGTTGGCTTGTTGGAAAAATAAATACTTATCTAAAGGTGGTAGGATGACCCTAATCAAAAGTACATTGTTTAACCTTCCTATCAACTACCTTTCAGTTCTCTTCATCCCCAAAAACGTGGCTAAGCGTTTTAAATCCATCCAATGTCGCCTTTTTTTTTTGTTGGGGAGGTGGGGGTGGATGACGATTTGAATAAAAAATTTCACTTGGTTAATTAGGATCAGTTGAAAAAACCGGTTAGAGTTGGTGGCCTTGGGTTTAAATCCATTATTAGTCTAAACAATGTTTTACATGGTAAATGGTTTTGGAGGTTTCGAAATGAGGATAACATACTTTGGAAGAAAATTATTGTTAGTAAGTGGTTTGACAGTGAGTAATTGCACTTTGGTGGATAAGAGCACCTTCAGTTGTAGTCTTTGGAAGAGCATTTAGAATTCAAGAAATCTTGTGTTTAATAATTCCATATGGATGATTGGCAAAGGTGATAAGATTCGGTTCTAGCAGGATGCTTGGTACGGCCAAACGAGCTTTCAGTTCCAGTTTTTTAACATTTTTGCCATCACTAGAGATAAATCTATGCTGATTGAAAAAGTCTATGAGGCCTCTACTTCTCTGTCATGGAATGTAGTTTTTGTTAGGAATTTAAACGACTGGGAAGTGGTGGAATATGAAAATCTGCTTTCTCTCTTGGCTACTGCAAAAATTGGGTCTGGACATGATAAATTAAGGTGGAATCTTTCCAAGAATGGCTCTTTCTCTGTTAAGTCCCTATATAGTCTTTTTGGCGGACATCAATGTTTCTCCTACTGCCTTCCCTCATAAAATTATTTGGAATTCTCTCGCTCCACCCAAGATTTCTGTCTTTGCTTGGGAAGCTATAGTGGGTGCCATTCTTACACTTGATAACTTTGAAGAAAACAAGGAGAAAAGTTTGTGTGACGAGGAAAAATCCTCTAATTTTCTTCACCTTCCATGGGTACAAATGAGCCAAATGTATAGGCCTTTGGCCAAGACAAAAGCAGTTAAAAGATGCTTACAAAAGATTAAAAAATTAGTGGAGAGAGCTCCCAACTGTCCTAACAATACCAGCTGTCCCTATACATGTATATATACATTCTTACATATGAACATTCTACACTCCCCCTCAATTTAGGTTACATAAATGTTAGTAACCCTAGATTGGATACAAGATTATTGAACTCCCTTTTTGGTAGTGCCTTGGTGAGTATGTTAGCTGTTTGTTGACTAGTCAGGATGTATAGGAGTGATACATTTGGACTTTTAACTTTTTCTTTGATGAAGTGACGACCAATCTTAACATGTTTAGTTCTGTCATGGTGCACAAGATTCTTGGCCATTCTAATAGTTGATTGATTGTCACACCAAATCCTCATTGCAATAGAAGCAGAAAATCTTAGTTATAGTAGAATCTTTTTAAGCCAGACTCCCTCACATATTCCATATGTAAGTGATCGTAATTCAGCTTCAGCGCTGCTTCTTAATACAATAGATTGCTTCTTGTTACGTCAAGTGACTAAATTACCCCAAACATAAGAGTAGTAACTAGATATGGATCTTCTATCTGTCACAGATTCAGCCTAATCAGCATCAATATAGATCTCAATATCTCTGACCATATTCTTCTGAAAGAATAATCCTTGTTCAGGTGTCATATTTAGATACCTCAGAATACGATAAACGCACACATGTGTTCTTAAGTAGGTTGAGACATGAACTGAGGTATAGTACTAATAGCGAAGCAGATGTCAGGTCTTGTATGAGCCAAGTAGATAACTTTGCCTACAAGCCTTTGATACCTTTCTTTATCAACAGGTTTACTGTCACTTTTGGAACCAAGTTTGGTGTTTGTTTCTATAGGGTCTCAGTAGGTTTACAACCAGGCATACTTGTTTCATTCAGGAGATCTAAGATGTACTTCTGTTGAGATATAGAAATTTTTTTCTTAGATTTGACAATTTCCAATTCAAGGAAATACTTTAGCAACCCAAGATCTTTGATTTCAAATTCTCTAGGTAGAAAGTCTTTCAGTTTCTGAATTTCTTCACTGTGATCACCTGTAAGAATAATATCATTCACATAAATAATTAATATAGCTCTTTTCCCTGTGATATAATGTTTGAAAAATAGGGTATGATCGGATTGACATTGCTGATATCCCATATATTTTATGCCCTGGTGAATATGTCAAACCAAGCTCTTGGAGACTGTTTGAGACCATACAGTGCCTTCTTTAATTTGTATACCTTTTAAGGATTTATTTTAAGTTTAGGTGAGACTTTCATGTACACTTCTTCCCCTAGGTCACCATTAAGGAAAACATTTTTTACATTAAATTGACAGAGAGGCCAATCAAGATTAGATGCTAAAGAGAATAATACCCGAATTGTGTTGTGCTTGGCAACATGAACAAATGTCTCTTGGTAGTTGATGTCATATGATTGGGTAAACCCTTTAACAATAAGTCGAGCTTTGTAGAACCTTACACTACCATCAGGGTTGTATTTGGTGGTGAAGATCCACTTGCATCCAACAGAAGCATTCCCTGAAAGTAGATCAGATAATTCCCATGTTTCATTTTTCTCAAGGGCTAAAATTTCTTCTTGGATAGCAACATTCCATTCAGGAATCTTGAGAGCTTCATGAACTGTTCTTGGTTTAGGAGGGATGTTATCAAACTTGCTCACAAGTGTATGATACTTCGAAGACAGCTTGTCATAAGAGACATAATCCTGTATGGGATGCATAGTAAAGAACGAATACCCTTTCGTAATGCAATAAGTAAATCAATATCATCAGCAGAGTCAGAAATCTCATTACCTGTGTTATTCTAGGTGCTTAGTCCAGGAGTTGAGCCATGGCAGAGTGTAAATGGTTCAGGTATTTTATCTTTACCTTGAGTTTTGTTCCTCTTTGTATAGACACGTAACTCACTAACTGTAGGTAATGTGTTATCAATCTCTGTGATAGGTTCAGGTTCTTTGGTAGTTTCAAGGACAAGATCTTTTTATGAAGTTGTCAATGGAGTCTATAGTGGAGGAATATTCATATCCCACAATTGACATTCCTAAGTTCTAGATGTCTCTCCCTGAATATCAAGAGTAGGATAAAAGGGTTGGTTCTCAAAGAAGTTAACATTCATAGTGTTATAGAACCAGTAGATTACTTGACAAAAATATTTATAACCTTATTGAGAATTGGAATACTCGACAAAAACACATTTGAGAGTTCTAGGATCGAGTTTTCTTCTGAGGTGACTGTGAATGTGAACATAGGCAGAACAACCAAAGACTTTAAATGGAATTATGTAAAGGATGTGCGATGTTGGGAAGGTTTGAAGTAGTGAATCATAAGGTGTTTTAAACTTAAGGATATGGGAGGACATTCTGTTAATTAGGTATGTGGCTATGAGGATGGCCTCTCCCCAAGGTATTTAAGGACATTTGTGGTAAACATGAATGAGCGGGATACTTCAAATATGTGCCTATTTTTCCTTTCGGCCACACCATTTTGTTGAGGGGTGTAGGGACAAGAACTTTGATGGACAATATCTTGGCAAGAAAGGAATTTGCCTAGGTTGGATGCAAAATATTCACATGCATTATCTGTTTTCAATTTTTCTTTGACATTGGGTTTGAATCATAGTGTTGAATTTTTGAAAGATTTCACCAACCTCAGATTTTTCTATCATCAGATAGATTCAGATTATTCTAGTGTAATTATTAATAAAGGAGACAAACTATTTCGTGCTAGTAATATTTTTTACCCATGCGGGTCCCCAGACATCACTATGAATAAATACAAAGGGTTTTGAGGGTTTGTAAGCAATACAGGAATATGAATTGCGAGTATGTTTAGAGAATTAACATACTTCATATTGAAATGAACTTGGATTTTTATTTCTAAACAAAGAAAAAAGAGTTGTTTTAAGTTCATATAGTTTGGATGTCCTAATCTATAATTCCATAACATAATAGATTCGTCAATATTAGAATATCCTACAGATACTGAGTTAGCACATACTGCACTTGAAGTTTGTCTATTAGAAGGTGGGATTTTTATTGATCGAAGATAAAGTTCTAAGTCCTTCTTAGCACTGCCAATCATCGTTCCCGTGGTTTAGTCCTGAAAAACACAAGAATCATTGTCAAATTTAACAATATAGTTCAAGTCGTTACATAATTTGCTTACAGATAGCAGATTGTAGTCTAGATTAGGCACATAAAGAACAGACTGCAATATCAAACTTGGTGATATAGTGGTTGAGCCAACTCTTGCAACTCTAGAACTTGTTCTATCAGCAATTCTGATGGATGAGATTTCCTTACATTCATTGTACCGATGAAGGAGTGTAATGTCTCCAGTCATATGATCATATGCTCCTGAATCAATAATCCACATTTACTTTTTTACAGAGTTAGTAGATAAACTGAGTAAGCAATTACCTCTTTGAGCAACAGAAGCATTACCAAGAATACCCTTATGAGAAAACATTTGCATGAGGGCCTTTAATTGAGTTGGACTGAAGGAAGAGCTCTCGATAGTACTAGCTCCAGGAGATAATTCTTCTGAAATTACCATGTTGCTCTAAGTGTCATTTTTATAATTTTTGCTATCTGCTGGCTTTCCATGTAATTTCTAGCATTTATGACCCAGTTTTTTTGTAATAATCGCACCAGGGTCTCCCTTTCTTTCCTCCAGCTTCAGAAGTACGCCTGACGAAAACAGAGGCGTGCTCGTGATTTAGGGCACCAGGCTCAATTCACTGAGCAGCAGCTTCCTCTGAGCAGCAAGGGCAGAAGTTGTGTCCGTCGGGTTCATGCCAGAATAAAAATCATCCAACATGATCTTCTTTCTGCTCTCTTCTCGATGGACTTCAAAGAAAGCTTCTCTGAGATTCGGCAGCGGCTTTGTACCCAGAACGCAACCACGAACCTCATCCAAGTTTTTGTTGAGTCCCATCAAAAATTTAAAAACCTTTTTTCGTTCAGTGTGAGTTTTGAAGAGTTTCGAGTCTTCGAGACAATTCCACGGGTGTTCCTCGAAGATGTCGAGTTGCTGCTAGTGTCGAGAGAGTGATTGTAGTATTGTGTTACAGTGACCTTCCCCTGTTGCAGGTCGTACAGCTGAGTCTCGATTTCGAAGGTGGCAGAGGTATTGTTTCGGCTAGAGTAAAACTCGCGTGCGGCCACCCAGATGTCGTGTTCGGTTTCATACAACAAAATTTTTTCTCCAATTTCTGTTGTCATTGAGTTGACTAATCAAGACATTACTAGATTTTTTTCAACCTTCCATGAACAAGCACTTAGATCATCTGCTGGTGGTTGAACAGTTTCTCCCGTAAGGTATTCATCCCTACTCTTCCTTCAGATGAACATGAGAACGGATGAAGACCATTGGAGATAATTACTCCCATTCAGCCTGTATCCAGTGATAAATGAAGGTGTCTGGTCAATGTCAGAATGGTTGATAGGTATTCGATTGAAGGAACCTGAGACATGATCAATGTGAGAGGAGTTTTGCTCATCCATGGCTATTTCGGCTTGAGTTGGATGATGAAAGATTTTGGATCAGAGTTGCGGCTCTGATACCATGAAAAAACAAGGAGAAAAGTTTGTGTGACAAGGAAAAATCCTCTAATTTTCTTCACCTTCCATGGGTACAAATGAGCCAAATATATAGGTCTTTGGCCAAGACAAAAACAGTTAAAAGATGCTAACAAAAAGTTAAAAACTTAGTGGAGAGAGCACCTAGTTGTCCTAACAATACCAGCTGTCCCTAATGTAAGTATACATGTATATATACATTCCTACATATGAACATTGTACAAACCTCTAAAAAGGGGCGGGGCTTTGTTCTGGCTAACTGGTGTGTTATGTGCAAGCAGAATGCTGAATCTTGTAACCATCTTCTCCTCTGGTCCCCTGTCTCCTATAATCTATGGTCTATGATTTACAAGCTGATTGGTTTTTCCTAGGTTATTGCTGGCTCTATAAAAGAGGAGTTACTTGCTTGGAAAGGCACAAATTTCATCAATAGATGGCACAAAATTATTCCTCTTACTATCCTCTGGATTATTTGGAAGGAAAGAAGCTACAAAACTTTTGAAAACAGAGAAAACAACATTACTTCTATCAAGGATAAGTGGTTGCAATTTTTTAGTTCCATTGTTCTTGGTCATAACCTTGTCTCTTTTAATGATTTTGGTTATATTGTAGATATTCTTACCGACCTGTAAATTTCTTTTGTACACGGGTTCGCCTTCTTGACGTCTCTTTAATATATCTTCTTACTTCTATCTAAAAAAAAGTCTGAATAATCCAACACTTTAGACTATTATTAACAAGCTGATGATAAGTAATATTTATTCCTCAACTTAAGGGGGAATGTTAAAGAGAGTATAAAATTAGGTTAAAAGCATTAAGATTTACTACATCCTAGTAACTAAGTAATTAATGATATATTTCATTTTCTATAATATATATATAAGGTTGTAATATTCAATAAGATATATATTTGACCATTCTTCACATATATTATGAGTAATGCTAAATTAAATGATAGAAAAGATGCATATAAAGTAAATGCTAATACAAGATTCGAGATAATATAGAACACGATTGATTCAATTTTGGAAGCATTAACATATTTGCATACTGCACAAGTAGCGTCACAATTCTAAAATTTGCTAATAGAGGGCATATAGAAGATAATGATGGATATGTTACTAAGAAGATAAAGGTTAAAGCTCCTGAGTTTGAGTTTGATGGAAAAAGAGATCTTAGTTTCTTCCTTGATTGGCTTAACTTGGTGGAAGAGTATTTTAATTGGTGTGAGATGTCAAATGTACAAAATGTTAAATTTACTAAAATGGAGTTGGCTGAATTTGCAAAAATATGGGCTTAACATGATAATATAACAAGAAAAAGAAAACCAAAAATTGAAATATGAGATAAGATAAAAGCAACACTTCATGAAAAGTATTTACCTCCTAACTATTGTGACAAACCTTGATATCAGACTTATACTTTAGTTCAAGACAATATGTCAGTAGCTGAGTGTGAATAGAAGATTAAAGAATTAAAATTTTAGAATGAGTTGGCAGAAGATGATAGTCAGAAAACATCTTATTTCAAGGCAAGATTAAGGTTAATATTAAAAGAGTTAATTCGAGAACCTCTTGCAACTATAGCTCAAATTTACCAAGTTGTCATTGAAGTGGAAAAATATTTGAAATGTTAATTCTAAAAAATGTCGAGTTTCTAATTTTGAAATCCACTTTTAAAAGTACATTTAAATTAAGAGATGATTTGAAAAATGGATCAACATTAATTTTTAAAACTCCTTTAAAGATAAAGAAATAATTTTCTTTTTGGTGAGAACAAAGTAAATGTATGAGTTACGAATTATCGAAATATTTATATAATTATAATATGAATAGTCTACCAAATTATCTTTGCTAAACAACTTTCTATGCATGGTATTACAAATGCATTACGAGGACAAGAATAAGAAAATTCACAAGAACCCTTGGGGGTTCTAGATATAATTATATGAAAACACGCAACAAAAAAAAGATGATCAAGGTGTCCACGTTATAAACACAATTAGTTATCAGCACTTTCCTGTGCTCTTGAATTACTCATTGAGGATAAAGCTGTTGAACTGCACCGGAGACTTGCTCTATGTGAAAGTACGGAGATGCCTTGTGGTTTTAACCACGAAAAAGGAAAGTTTAGCTTAAAGCTAGAAAAAGAGAGGAGAAGAGGAAAGAAATTTGGTGAATTTATTATTTGTTAAAGAATTAGAGTAAATTAGTGATTTCACAGGAAAATGTTTTGTTTTTATTCAAGTTGGACATTTGAATTTACTCTAACTTTATTTTATGTGAAAGTATAGAAATTCTTTGTGGGTTTAACCACGAAAAAGGAAAGTCTAGCTTCAAGCTACTTAAGAGAGAGGAGAAGAGGAAAAGTAAATTGATGAATTCATTAACTATTGTTGAAGAATTAGGGCAAATTGTGATTCCACAAGAAAAAATTTGTTTTCATGCAAGTTGGACGTCTGAGCTAACTCTGTTAACTTAATTTTCAATCATGTTTTTATGATTTTCTCTAAAGGCAAAAACAAAACTAGCCGTAAGGAAAAGCCTAGGTTCCATCCCACATATAAAGCAAGGCGCACTAGTTAAAGCCTAAACTTAAAACAAGCGAGGAACCAACATTTGGTACCCTGGTCAAATAGAATATGAAGAGAAATCACACAACCAATCAAAACTAGAGGCATGAAAAGAAGAAATAATAATTAAAAAAAACTAGGGATTGCATCATCTATGACAATATTAATAACTTTAAACTAGGCAACTTGATATAAAAAGAAACATCATGCAGCTTTGCATTAAGAAAACAACAGAATGATTGACCATCAACAACCTCTTACTAACTTTATCATAGTTACTTCTTGGTGTTCCCCTTCTATGACCTCTTTATAAATTTTAATGCTTTCTATCATTATGAGAATTTCAAAAATCTATTTATCTTCCTTATTCACGTTCACAATCATGCTTGAGCCTCCAACTTGTCATCAACCATCCCTCTCAAAAAAATCTCCTTATAAGAATAGCTTTATTTGTAAAAGTTGCTTCACTTTCTCTTGCTTGTTATGGTTCCTTCTTTGTATAGCCTCGTAATGAACCATTAAATTCACCAATAGTCATGGTCTCTAAGCCTTTACACTTTTCTTATTGCAATTACCATAGAGTTGAATTTTGAGTTGAAAAAGCAAAAGGTTTTCAGTCCACAAACATCTTCTATGATTTTTCATGGTGTCTTTATTTGATCACCACCATGAAGATTCTTGTGAAATAATCATTAATAGGTTCAACCTCCTTCCATTAAGAACAATTCAAACTCAATGCTTAAGTTTGAACAATATTCTTTTCACTTTACTAACTCCCATCATAAAATTTATAAGAGTCTCCTATGCTCATCTATGAAGTTGCTTCATTTGTTAGTTTTTCAAAGGTAATTCAAATCTTGAAGAATATGATGCTGACTATACTCTTTTTTCCTATAATTCTACTTAATTCAAGTTTCCATTATCCTGTGACTTTTCAAAACCTTTATTAACTAAATCTCATACTCTTTTGGTAACTAAGGATGGCCTTCATCCTAATTGTTCAATTTACTTGGTTTGGTGATCATGGATATTGGACAAAGAAAAGAACTTTTTTTTGTAACACCAAAAACAAAAGCATTAATGACATTATTTTTGGTAAATTATATGTGGAAAATTCCACACCCTTAAACAAGGAAGCAATCAAATAACCAAAATACATATATTTCCAAACTTCACGTTCAAAATGACTTAGTGCAATCAAGTTTTTTTTCCTAAATTAAAAGTGAAATATATATTAACAACTTACCGAAAGGGTACCACTCATATACAAAACATTTACAATTTTGTTAAAATATCAATAATATTATCAAAATCTTCAACCCTAGTATTGTCATTCCGTAAAAAAATGGAACTAAAATAATATAACAATCTATTTTTCAATTTACCTTTCTATATCTCTATTCCAAAAAATCTAGTATTTCTTTCTTTCCAATAGGATCCAGAAAATTATCAATGGAATAATCTTTACAAAATCGCTCTTTTTATATAAACCACTCCAAGCCCAAGTCTCATCCCTAACCAAACCTGCCATGACCTAATTGATTCTCAACAGCTCGTAAATCATGCACCAAAGAATATAAGCTGTAGGACACCATAAAAGAATGTGGTTGCAAGATTCTACAGCACTCATGCATAAATAACATCTATTAACCATTACATTCTCTGTAAGCCTCTCACGTAAAGAAAGCAATTTTAGGGGGAACCTTAGTTTTCCAAATTTAAAGGGGCGAATCCCATCTCCGACATTGCTCAGCAAGCATAATGTTAGAATAATACGACTTGATCGAGAACTCATAATTCTGTTTCAACTTCCACTGGCCATTGCTGGTATTGACCTGTTGATCTGCTAATAATTGCAACAGTATTCATACTCTTGGACTTCCTACTCATTCAAATTTCTAGTAACATTAACCGTACAATCCAAGGTATCATTAGTAATCTTATACCCTTCTTCAATCACCATGTTTCTAGACTGGGCAACAGTGTAAATTCTTGGAAACTACCCCATAAGACACCCTTCCTCTAGCCACTCATCTGACCTGAACCTTATTCTGTTGCCCTTACCTAATTTCCATTGGGTACATTCTTTGAATTTCAGCCAGTCCATCAATATCTTCCTCCACAAGCCTAACCCGTGAGGTCTGTTAGTTCTTCCATCTGTAGCCTAACTAGGAACATCCCCCCACCTGGCCATAATGATTTTCTTCCATACTTCGTCCCTTTCATTCAGATATCTCCATAGCCACTTATCTTGGAGAACAACATTCATCTCAACATTCATCTGACCTGAACCTTATTCTGTTGCCCTTACCTAATTTCCATTGGGTACATTCTTTGAATTTCGGCCAGTCCATCAATATCTTCCTCCACAAGCCTAACCTGTGAGGTCTGTTAGTTCTTCCATCTGTAGCCTAACTAGGAACATCCCCCCACCTGGCCACAATGATTTTCTTCCATACTTCGTCCCTTTCATTCAGATATCTCCATAGCCACTTATCTTGGAGAACAACATTCATCTCAATAAGAGACCTAATGCCCAAACCACCTTGGTGAACTTCATCCCACTTAACTAAATGATATCTTCTTTTCCCCTCCTCATCACCCCAAAGAAAGTGACACTGAATGACTTTTATTCTCTTAACCACCTTAATATGAATCATCAAAGTAGGAAGATAGTTGATGGAAATGTTCGCAAGTGTGCTCTTGATAAGAGTGAGTCTATCTCTTTTGGATAAAAAGTTCGTCTTCTAACTTACAAGTCTTCTCTCAAGAGTGTTGATTCACTTACATAATTATTCATGAAAGATAAAAGAGAGTTTTTGACTTAATATTAGTTACACCTTAATCTTAAATGTAGCACAACAATCTAGACTTAAACCATGAAATAAAAAGCTTAAGACAAAAGAATACAATGTATAATTCAACAATTTGAGTACAACTTAGCAATTAATACTAATTTTGTCATAATTTATTTTAAAAACATTTAAATTCATAAACCATTTTTAAAGTATTAGAAACTAGAAGTTTGCATCTTTACAGAGAAAAATAAGTTATTGAATTTATTCCAAAATAACCCTTTCAAATTCACTTTAAAACATAAAACTAATGCATAGTTATATAAGCTCTACAACTCAAGTTTAATATCCAAACGAGAATTCGCTAGTCATAATAATGGGTTTGTTAGTAATCTTGATGTCTTAAGATAAGATCATTTCTCTTATTTCTTGATAAGCTCTATATATATTTTATCTATATAAAGTGTAATAATTATAAACTGTTATAAATTGTTCATATATTTGGTTGAGAATGTTTCGATGGGGCCAAGGAAAAAACTAATAAAACTTTGAAGGTTTCCATTTATTACAAGTTGCACAAGAACAAATAGTTAGACATATCTACAAGCTCATTGCAAAGATACTTGCTAGAAGAATGTCCAAGATAATGGATAAGGTGGTAGGCGAGTGCCAGCATATTTTTTGTGGGAGATAGACAAATTCTTAATGTTGCACCTATTGTCAATGAGGTGGTGGACAAATTGTTATACCGGAAGAAGGAGGGGGTCCTATACAAGCTTGATACGGAGAAAGATTATGATCCCGTAAATGAGAGCTTTTCTGAATTATCTGCTAAGAAGAATAGAATTTGGGAAAAAATGGTTCGGATGGATTAAGTCCTATATAACCACTACATCTTTTGTGGTTATTTTAAATGGGTTCTATCTTCTTTTTTAAGGTTTTCAATGAGGTTGGTCTTCTTTTTCAAGGTTTCAGAGGTTTCAGATAAGAAGATTCATCGTCTATGTTACTTTTTCTTATTGCTATAAAAACATTAACTAAGATGTTGATAAGAGTCAAGGAGTTAGAATTATTCAGAGGTCTTTAAGTGGGAGAGAGAGACCATCTTAAGAAGGTAACCCATTTATTTTTGTCTGAATGAGCAAGAAAAGCTCAATCTCATATGTGTTTTAATGGGTTTTCAAGCGATTTCAGGACTCAACATCAATTTAACCAAATATGAGCTTGTAAGATTGATTATTGAGAGAGATACCAATAGGTTGGTGACAGTTATGGGTTGTAAAGTTGTGAAACTACCGATTAAATGTTTGGGGTTAACACTAGGGGCCAACTACAAAAAGGTTGGGACATGGGATCCTGTGGAGGCCAGGTCTGAGAGGAGGTTAATGGGATGGAATAGAAATCTTCTTTCTAAATGAGGGAGCCTTAATTTATCAAAAGCACATTAGTATACTTATCCATTTACTATATGTCAATTATGATGAGTGTTGCTAAAATTTTGGAAACCATCTATGTAGATTTCTTTGGGGTGATTCAAAAAAAAGAAGATATCATTTGGTAGGTTGAGATGTGTAATATCCACCTATGAAAAAAATAAAATAAAATAAAATTGGAGTTTCGATATAAATGAAAAGAATTTTTAAAATTTAGAGTTTTTAGTTAATATCAAGGACCTAAATGAAAGTGGATAAGAAAAAGGGGAGTAAAAACATAAATAAGGAGAAGTGAAAGGGGGCAAAGAAAATCAGGAGAATGGATGTGTTACAACTCCGAAAATATTCAAAAGAAATAAATGATAATTAAAGTGCGAAAGCGAAATAAATGTTTAAATTTTACATTCCTTACACAATAACTTAAAGTACCAATTAGTGTTCCGGAATTCACCATTTTAAAAAAAATGCAAAAAATAAGGAAATGAACGGAAAATAAAGAAAACTAGTATTCTACTCGCAACTTTTTTGATCTGAAATGGTTAAATAAGCGATGATTTACACTAGCCCAATAAGAATATCATACTATATCACTGACACAGAAATGAAAATTGGTAGAAAAATAAAAAACGAACTAATGGAGCACTAAATAAAGCAAATTCATTTATCAATAATAAAATCATTTACCATCCACTTACGTAGTGGAATTTATAGAAAATAACCTATAGAAACAATAACATTATATATATCATGATTCTGTATATAATTGGCAACATAACACATATTATACTTTCATATTCAAATCATCAAACAACAATTGCCCATTTTTCCACCAGCCTTTTGGTATCCATAGGGCTTCATATGGATGTCCCAACTACACGTGAACATCTTCCTTTAACATTCTTAATTATGGTCCGTCTCCATATCCCGTCCAGTATGAGTACCAATTTACCGAATCTCAATACCCCGTTCGGTATGAGGGTGAAGTGGGCCGTCCCCATATCTCGTCCGATATGAGCGCCAAGTTACCAAGTCTCCATACTCCGTCCAGTATGAGACATTCACGGTAGGGTTCCTTGTGTACTTGGTCCGTCCACCATCTCTAAAGATGTCCAGTAAGGCTGCCATTTCATTAAGTAACTTAATCATACAAGTTTTCTGTTTACCTTTAACCTCCATTTTTCCAATTCAATCGTAAATATGTAAAACAATAATACATGCATTCAAAGCTATAAAATAAATCAATAAGTCACTATCATGCATTTAAACTGTAAAAACAATCAACAAAAATCAACAGAGAATAATTTTCGGTTCTGGCTCTATTAGAAATCCGTAATTAATCATGGACATTTTCTAAATTGTATAAAATACCATATTTATTGTTAATTAGATTTCAATTCTATAACAGAGAATAAGGTGAGGGATTCTTACTTAATTTGATGTTCGAAAAGTTAAATTATTCATTGCACCTACAAGCGGTTCCCAGGTTCCCTGAATTTTTTTCGGGAATCAAAACGCGCTATAAGTACCTATAAATATCCCAAACAACCCCAAAATCAGTTTTAAGGCCCATTTTGGCAAATTTCATAATTCTGACACTGCGGCTCCACCGTGCTCCGGCGAGGTGTCGCCGCCTGCGGCGGCTGCCTTGGGTCGGTTGTTTTCAGCCAAATTCGGCCGATTCTGCATCAATTCCTGCGAGAAAACACTTTAAAGGGCTTTGGTTGGCAGAAAAAATACAAAAAATCAAAACTCACCGATGGCGAGGCTCTCTGCTGCGGTGACTTCTCTGACTCACGTTGCGGTTGGGTGTTTTGCTCTAGTCAACCTGTAGAGAAGGAAACGGTGATCATAACAGTAGAAAAATCACATAGAGCGGGAATTGGGAAGGGCTTCGTCGAAGAAGTTTTGTGGAATTCTTTGCGGCGGCGCCGCTGGGTTTTGCCCATGTTTTTGGGCCAATCAGCCAATTCTTTTGCTCCAATTTGGCCATGAGTGTGTTTAAAAATGAATTCCAAGCAAATAAATTTGTTTTTACCATTTTTGGCGGTTAAAAATGTCTTCAGTGAGGCAGGGGGTGGCTGTAGTCTCCTTCCCAGTAGCCAGGTCTTCTTTTCCGGCGAGGAGTCGGCGGCTAGGGTTAGGGTTTGGTGTGGATGGGGGGTTATTTATATCCATCTGCTTTTGATCTGGGCCATCCATTGCGTTTGATTTGGACCGTCTGATCGCGATTAAATAGAAAGTAAATCTGAACCGTTCATCGCGATCCAATTTGAATCATCCATCGCGATCTAATCTGAACCGTCAGATCGCGTTCATATCTGACTGTCCGATTGCATTTGGGGGGGGAACGCATCTATATCGTCCGTGCGCGCGAGGATAGATTTAAGTCGTTCGATCGCAGGCACGTGGATCGCCCACATGGCACCGCGTCAACGTACGCTCCCATGCGGCGCTTCCTGATTCATCGGGCCTGCTGACCAGGCATCTGACGTGGCAAAACTTCTCTAAATTATATTTTAACCCCTGATTTCTTATTTTTCTTTCAAAAATATCTTAAGAACCCAAATTTTCACCCATTTTCCTTGAAATTTGTTTCAATTTCATCATCCATCAAAATTATTTCATTTTTGCTCCAAAATAAAATTATCAAAAAATTAAAAAATTGTATTTAGATAAATTTAATTTATATTAAATTTAAACTTGGGCATTAGAACTCTCTCCCCTTTAAAGGAGATTTGGTCCCTTAAATTTGTCACTCTCACTCTCAATCAAACAACTGGGGATATTTGGCTCTGAAGTCTGATTCTATCTCCTATGTGGCCTCTCTCAGTGTGTGATTCTGCCATATGACGCTAACAAAGGAAGTTTTCCGATTTTGGAGTAATTTGCTCTTTCAGTCCACAATACCAACTAGTACTTCTTCGTAGGAGAGATTCTCCTGCAGTGAAAGAGTTTCGTGGGCCAAGACGTGAGAGGGGTCCGGGTTGTACTTGCGTAGCATGGACACATGAAACAAATTATAGACCCTGAAAAGTTCTGGAGGCAGTACCAGTTTGTAGGTGGCAGTACCAATTCTATCTAAGATTTCGAATGGTTTAATAAATCAGAAATTCAGTTTCCTCTTGCCGAACCTACTGATTTCTTTGAAATAAGTGACTTTAAAGAACACCCGATTGCCTCTCTCAAATTTTAAATCTCTCATCCGGGTGTCCGCATAACTCTTCTGCCTACTCTGAGCCGTCTGAATGTTCTTCCTTATCTTAACTATTTGTGATGTAGTCTCCTCTACCAAATTTGAGCCGAATAGCTTTCTATCACCTATTTCTAATAAATCGGCGATCTATATGAGAGCCCATATGACGCCTTATACGGAGCCATTTCAATACTTGTTTGGTAGTTATTGTAGGCGAACTCTATTAGGGGTAAATGGTTATCTCAATGGCCCTCGAAGTCAAGAACACAAGCTCGGAGCATATTGTCAAGTGTGCGGATTGTCCTTTCTGACTGCCCATCGGTCTGAGAATGGAATGCAGTACTAAGGGCCAATTTCGTTCCCATGGCTTGCTGAAGGCTAGACCAAAATCGAGAAGTGAACTTGGGGTCCCTGTCAGACACTACTGTCACTAGCATTTTATGTAATCTGACTACTTTTCGGAAATACATTCTTGCCAACTTGTCTAAGGAATCAGTCATCCTGATGGCCAAAAAGTGGGAAGACTTAGTAAGTCGGTCAACAATTACCCAGATGGCATCATGTTTTGAGCGTGCCTTAGGTAATCCTGTCACGAAGTCCATAGTGATATGTTCTCACTTCCACTTCGAGATTGGTAATGGCTGAAGCAGCTCATCTGGGCGTTGATGCTCTGCCTTGACCTACTTATATATAAACACTTGGAAACAAAGTCAGTTATATCTCTTTTCATCCCGTTCTACCAAAATAGGGATCGCATACTTTGGTACATCTCAGTGCTTTCGGGATGCATGATAAATTTTGAGCTATAGGTCTCTGTCATAATGTCATTTTTTAACTCACAGTCACCTGGAACACACACTCTTTCCTGGAATCTGAGCAACCCATCGGTGGAGACTCAGAATTCTGGGTTAACTCTCTGTTCTGTATCTTTCTTGAGGGTCACTGGGGTGGAGTCGGTAGACTGAGCTTCCTTTATTCTTTAGATTAACTCAGGCTGAACAGTCAGGTGGCCTAAACATGTGACTCTCTTCAAGTCCTAAAGCGGTACCTGCTTTGTGGCCTCTATCTGTCTGCATTTTGAAACTATCAAATGGGCTAATGTACTTGCATTTTTCCTGCTGAGCACGTCGGCTACCACGTTGTCTTTACTCGGGTGATATAAGATGTCGCAATCATAGTTCTTGAGAAGTTCTATCTACCTTCTCTGATGCATGTTGAGATCTTTTTAAGTGAATATGTGTTTTAAACTCTTATGATTGGTATAGGTCTGAAAGTCTTCCCATACAAATAATAGTACCAAGTCTTCAAGGCGTGTATGATTACAGCAAGCTTTAAGTCATGGGTGGGATAGTTTTTCTCATGATTCTTTAACTGTCAGGACCCATAGGGTATGACCTTCCCATGCTGCATTAAAACACAACTCAAACCTAGGTAGGAGGCATCACTGTAAACTTTATATCCACCTGATCCACTCGGAAAGGCCAACACAGGTGCAGTAGTTAGCCGCTTATTTAGTTCTAAAAAACTTCTTTCACAGTTTTCGTCCTACTAAAACTTGACATTCTTTTTTGTGAACCAAGTCAGAGGAGCAGTTAGACTAGAAAACCCTTCCACGAACCTGCGGTAATAACTTGTCATCCCTAGAAAGTTACATATCTCCTTTACTGATGTCAATTTTTTCTAACCGAGCACTGCTTCCACCTTTTTGGGATTCACTGACGCTCCATCCTTTGATATGATGTGTCCCAGGAAGGTAGTCTGCTCAAGACAGAACCCACATTTATTCAACTTTGCATACAGCTTCTTTTCTCTAAGAACCTGCAAAACTTGAATCAGATGGTGAGCGTGTTTCTCTCTGTTTTTTGAATAAATTAAGATGTCATCAATGAACACAATAACAAACTGATCCAAGAATTATCTGAAAACCCTGTTCATCAAGTCCATAAAGATGGATAGAGTGTTAGTTAGTCTAAATGATATGATCAGGAACTCATAGTATCCATACTTGGTTCGAAAGACTGTCTTGGAGATATCTTCTGCCATGATTTTTACTTGATGACAACCTAAACGTAGGTCTATTTTGGAAAAGATCTAGGCACCCTGCAACTGATCAAAGAGGTCGTCAATTCTGGGGAGAAGATACTTGTTCTTGATCGTAACTCTGTTCAACCCTCTGTAATCAATACATAATCTCAACGTCCCATCAGCCTTTCTTATAAATATGACTCCGGCACCCCAATGAGACACACTATGTCACATGAATCCACTGTCGTGCAGTTCAATGATCTATTTTCTCAGTTCCTCAATCTCAACATAACTCATGCGGTAAGGAGCAACCAAAATAGGCTGGATGTCTGGCTAAAAGTCTATGGTGAATTCGACTTCTCTGTCTACTGGAAGTTTAGGTAGTTCATCCGAAAATACATCTGAAAAGTCTCGGACTACCAAAATCTCTTGATACAAATTTCTTTCTTGGGTTTGCCTAATTAGAGAAAACAGGTGGGTTAAAGGACTCGATAATAAGAAAATTTGCAATGAGAAAAATAAATGTTAAACGATTTTACTAATTTATAAATGACTCCTCTCATTAGGAGGTTGAATACAATTTGCTTAATAAAACAATCTACAGTGGCATAATACACTACTAGCTAGTTCATTCCTAAGATTACATCAAAGTCCCCCGTGTCAATTTCTATCAGATCTACACTCAATTTTTTATCTGCTATATATATGACACAGACCCTGTATACAACCTCTCCCAGTAGTGTCCTACTCCCAGGAGTAGACTCGAATAACACAAAATCAAGTTTTTTATGCAGTGCATTTAATTTTGATGCAAAAGCATGTGAAATAAATGAATGTGATGCACCAGTATCAATCAAAACAGGAGAAAATTGGTTACAGATAGTGTATATGTCCTGTACCACGTCCAGGTTGGCTTCTGCATCATACTGCGTGAGATTGTAAGCTTTGCCCTGAACAGGAGGTCAGACTTGGTTCTAGTTCCTCGGGCACTCTCTCGCACAATGTTGGGCACTACCACACATGCGGCAGGTGTTATTGAGGCGATAGCAGGGTTGGTCCCCATGATCCTTGTCACAATACTGACAGATCTTACCACGTCCTGCTGCTGAAACCTGAGGGGGAGCGTGAGTCATCGGCCTAAGTCACTTTTTCTATTGGACAGGTGCAGTAGGTGCTTATTTGCAGTGTGGAGCTGAGGGCCTGAGGCTCCCTACTACTTGAGGAAAGGTGCGAAGGCTCCTCTCTACTAACTGTGCCTTGGCCAGAACAGCTGAATAAGTGTTGAGCTCGAGTACAAATAACTGCTGTCTGATCTCAGGACGAAGACCCTACTCGAACCTTCTAGCCTTCCTGCCTTCGTCCATCATGCTCTCGGGAGAATATCGACCCAACTCCAGGAACTTCAAGCGTATTCTGATACAGTCATGTCCCCCTGAATCAAGTGTGCAAACTCCATCTCCTTCAGATGTTGGAGATGCTCTAAGAGGTACTCTGTATGAAAGGCCATCAGGAACTGTCTCCAAATGACTGGAAAGGGTAGGGTGGCCTGCTTGAGTTACCACCAGCGGTCTGCTTCTTTCACTAGCATGTAGGTAGCAAGGATGACCTTCTATTAGGGATCACCTATCGGTTTTGAAGGCATTCTCTATCTCAGATAACTAGAACTCTGCCTCTTCAAAGAAGGATCCCCCTGCAAAAGTAGAAAGATTTAGTCTTTTATTGCTTTTTATGTAGCCTGGGTCCAACGTGAGAGGAGCTGGGTCCTATGGATGAGGGATTGGGCTGGGCTGAGGATTGACTGGATGGCCCTGCAGTAGTACTTGATGATATGGTGGAGGCACTGGATTGTACTGTAGTAGTGCCGGGTGACACGGTAACTAGGGCAACGGATCATACTGTGGTGGTATCGGGTGGTATTGTGGAGGAGCAGGGTCATATCGGGGTAGCTCGGGATTTTTCCGTTGCAGGGGTGGCTCAACCTGTGGCAACGGGGGAGGGTCAGGTAGCTCCCTTCTTTCCTTCCAAGCCTGCTAGGAAGCAATAAGTCTTTCCACCATCTCAAATAAGGGGTCAACATCCTATCTAAGCAAATCCTCCCGGGCTACTCGGTTTAGTGGGGGTTTTCCTCTCCTCATCTATCTGTACCTGCATTTCATAAGAAAAGGTTGAGTGACAATTCATTATTTTTGGTGTTTCATAAGGGTTTTGTGTTAAGAATGGGTCCGAGAAAGTTGGCTCTGATATTAACTGTAACGACCCCAAAAATATTCAAAACAAATAAATATTCAAGGTTTACATTCCTTATACAATAACTTAAAATACCAATTAGTGTTCCAGAATTCACTCTTTTGAAAGAAGCACAAAGCAATAAGGAAATGAACGAAAAATAAAAAAAACTAGCATTCTCCTCGCAACCCTCTTGCGGATCGGACTCTGTATCTTGTTCTTCTTGATCTGAAATGGTTAAATAAGAAATGAGCTACACTAACCCAGTAAGAATATCACACTATATTACTGACACAGAAATGAAGGTTGGTAGAAAAATAAAACGCGCTATAAGTACCTACAAATATCCCAAACAATCTCAAAATCAGTCTCAAAGCCCATTTTGGCAAATTTCATAATTTTGACACTGCGACTCCACCGTGCTCCGGCGATAGTGCCTCTGCCTGTGGCGGCAGTACGCCTCGAATCGGCTATTTTTGGCCGAATTTGGCCGATTCTGCATCAATCCCTACGAGAACACGTTAAAGGACTTCGGTTGGCTGAAAAAATACAAAAAATTGAAACTCATAGGTAACAGGCCTCTCCGATGCAGCGGCTCTTCTGGCTCACGGTACGGTTGGGTGTTTTTCTCCAGTCAACCTGTAGAGAATGAAACGATGATCACAACAGCAGAAAAATCACACAGAAAGGGAATCGGGAAGGGCTTCATCGGAGGCGTTTTGTGAAATTCCCTGTAGTGGCGCCGCCGGGCTTTACTTACGTTTTTCGGCTAATCGGCCTATTCTTTTGTTCCTATTTGGCCATGAGTGTGTTTAAAATTGAATTCCAAACAAAATTTTTTTTTTTACCTTTTTCGGCAGTCAAAAAGGGCTCTGGTGCGGCGGCGGGTGGCGACGGTCTCCTTCGTGGTGGCCGGGTCTTCTTCTCCGGCCAGAGGTTTGGCGGTTAGGTTTAGGGTTTGGTGTGGATGAGGGTTATTTATATCTATCCGCTTTTGATCTGGATCGTCCATCGCATTTGATCTGGGCCGTCTGATCGCGATTAAATAGAAAGTGAATCTGGACCGTTCATGGCGATCCAATCTGGACCTCCATCGCGATCTAATATGAACCGTCTGATCGCGTTCAAATCTGACTGTCCGATCCCGTTTGGGGAGGGAACGCATCTGGGCTGTCCGTGCGTGCGGGAACAGATCTGATCGTTCGATCGCAGGCACGCAGATTGCCCGCGTGGTATCATGTCAGCATCCGCTGCCATACGGCGTGTCCTGATTCATTGGGCTTACTGTCAGGGCATCTGACGTAGCAAAACTTCTCTAAACTATATTTTGACCCTTTGGTTTCCGATTTTTCATTCAAAAATATCCGCTAAACCCAAATTTTTACTCCTATCCCCTAAACTTGTTTTCAATTTCATCCTCCATTAAAATTATTTCATTTTTACTCCAAAATAAAATTTAAAAAAATTACATTTAGATAAATCTAATTTACATTAAATTTAAACTTGGGCATTATAGAACGACCCATATCAGACCTCTTGAGGAGATCAGATGGAGGAGATTTTAAAAAAAATGGACGGCTTAGATCGAGTCATGAAGATCCAGCGGTTTGAGGGAACGGGTCTAAAAGGAGAAGAGATTAGGGGGTTTTTTTCATTTTGAGAGGTGAAGCCGAAAAGAGAAAGGGAGAAAAAGAGGGAGAGGTGATCGGGGAGAGGAGGAAGAAGACGCTCGTGAGGGGAAGCTGAGAGAGAAGAAAGAATGAGAGGAAAAGAAGAGGGAAGGAGAAAAAAAAATGGCTGAGCAGAGAAGGGAAGAGATGAGACTATCACGCGGGGAAGCCGAGAGAGAGAAAAGAGAGGAAAGAAAAGAGAGGCCGGAAGGGAAAAGGGGAAGGGAAAAGAAAGGAGAGAAAAGGAAAGAGAAAGAGAGTGGCTGAGCGGGAGGAAGGGAAGCCGAGATGACCACGCAAGGGGAGAGGTGAGAGAGAGAATCGTGAAGGAGGAAGAAGAAGAAAGGGAATCACGACTAAGAAGCACTGTGTCATGGCAGAATCCAAAATTGAGGCTATTCGGGTTTCGAGCACCACACCCGAGTTAGGTGTCTTCTTTTTCTTCTTTCAATTTGTGTTTTTGACCAAATGAGTGTTCATGTGTGTGTGTGTGCAGATTTGGGAGCTAAAGGATCGCGAGGTGACTGAGAGGAGGCAATCGGGAGCCAAGCTGAGGCCAAATCACCCATGCCAAAAGGCAAAACGGATTTATTTTCAAGTTTTCGGGGTGGTTAAGTGGCAGGAGGGCGGGGCTGGTGTCGGGTTGGCTGCGCGGGCTCAATCAGGCCACCCACCCACGTGGGAACCGAGGAGGTTTCCTGGGAAATGGGGAAAGCCGACACATTCGGGAAGCCGAAGAGTCTTCCCCGAGCATGGAAATCTGATCCACCATTTTGGGGTTCCGATTCATCATTCGGGAAGTTGAAAAGTATTTTTCGAAAACCGAAAATCCGATTTGCCATCCAGGAAGCTGAAAGGTCTTTTTCGAAAAACAGAAATTCAACTTGTCGAACGAGAAGCCAAAAGATTTTTCAGGTACGGAACCCAATAACTTTAGATATTCCGTTTGGTGGTCGTTGGAACCCGTAATTCGATTAAATTAATTTTAGTATTTTAAAATATTTTAATTAAATTATGTCGTGTGTATACAAAAATTTGGACATTTAGACAGATCCGAAAAGGTACGTAGGAGAGTAGGTATTTACAAATTTCAATCGGGTTAAATTTTAAAATGTGCATTCATTTTAAAAAATTATAAATTTTGAAATTTAAATGGACATTGGCCCAATTTCGATGAAAAACAGAACCCAAATTATGATCAGCAAAACCTAAATAATTGGAATCCTATGATGAGACGAAACTAGAAAACAGACCCAATGGACTAAGAGTTATTCGGACTGAGTTATTTGAACTGATGAAACATGAAATTGAAAGGAAAAATTCTCAATTAAGGAAAAATTTAAAAGAAAAAAGAAACAAAATAAAAAGGTGAAAATAGAAAGGAAAAGAAATGATCATTTAAACAAATTAAGAATTTTTGAATGAGATGATAGGAGTGAATAGGGTAAAGATCCTGAATATCTTCTCGTCTAGTCTGAATCGAGGAGGGAAGTGTGTGTGTGGTTGAAATTCAACTGGCATGGTAAATCTGAACAAAGATAGAGTTTGAAACCTAATCCAGATGTGGATAGGCATTTGTGTGAGTGTGGGTCACCTAGCAAACGTACATACTGTGACCATTATGTGATTTGTGTGTGTGTGCTATCTATGTGATGGGAGGATCCATTTTGACTTTCCTCGATTATGACATAAACGGCATCGCATAATGAAATCATAAAAATAATCATTCGAGTGTATCTGTGATCTTTGGTGTGTGATTATGTTTTGAAATGACGATTGATATTCGAGTGCATTTATGACTATCGAGAGTATGAGAATATATATTTGAGGTTTGTATATGATATTCGAGAGAATTCATTAGATTCAGAAACATGTGAAATAGAGAAAATAAGAACATGAATATTGCACTGAAATATTTTTATTGCTTTTGTTTCTTACCGTGTATTTTGCATGAAATTTTATCTGAATTGAGAGAACGGAAATATTTATTGAGTTGGTCAAACTCATTAAATTTCACCTTAATATTTTTCAGAAGAGAATGAAGAGTCAGTACCGCTAGCAGACGAGTAAAACTTGTAAAAACGTTCTTGTTTTTGTTATTTTGTACATATTCGAAAAGTTTTATTTTATTATGTTAGATTTTAAATTCTGACCTCATATTTTGTATATACAGTTACTGTACATATCACATGAGATGTTCGGTTGTGTTATAAATTTTCGATCTATGCATATATATATTTTATAGGCCCACTGCATGAAATGACATAAGTAAGAATTGCGCCTGATATCGAGTATCAGGATCATGACAGGACGAGACCAAGAAGTCACTATCTCAGGGAAGTGTAAGGTTTAGGATCTTTTATGGAGATGAACATATCTTTGTAGGATAAATAACTTTGGAGGTTTATGAAAGAAAGAGGTACACTTTGAAGAAAGATGATAGAAGCGAAGTTCATGAACATGTGAAAAAAATCCAATATCTCAGGAAATTGTAGATGAACATGTCTTTATAGGGTAAATAACGTTGGAAGTTTATAAAAGAAAGAGATACACTATGAAGAAGGGTGATAGAAGCGAAGTTCATGAACATGTGGAAAAAATCCAATATCTCAGGGAATTGTAAGGTTTAAATCCTTTGTGTAGATGAACATGTCTTTATAGGCTAAATAACTTTGGAGGTTTATGAAAAAAAAGAGGTACACTATGAAGAAGGGTGATAGAAGTGAAGTTCGAAACATATGAGAGAGGTTCGAATCCTAAAGCCTTGGCAAGGTCGCACAGGAAAGGAATGTGGAAAAAATGCACATAGGCAGAAACAAATTTCATGTTTGCATCAGTTGGAGGGTTGGCAAAGGTGACAGTTATATTTTGGCAAGATCCGAGGTTAAAATGAGGAGTTTTTAGATACCAATTTCCTCAAAGTTTTGCCATCACATGAAAAAAGGATATTATCATCAGTGAATCATTCAAATATGTTGCCGGGAGGGGGGAGGAGAGGGGAGGAATGGTATGTAAATGTACTGAGAAATCTTAATGATTGGGATATTAATGAGCATGAGAATCTACTAAACATTCCATCCCTTACGTCATTGAATGGTAGCAATGATCAACCAGTGTAGAGTCTCAATACTACAGGGTCATTTTCAGTCAGATTGAAACCTTTCATTTTGGACAAATCTGGAAGATCAGGGCCTCTCCTAGAATTGGTTTCTTCGCGTGGGAGGCCGGAAATGGGTGCATATCGGCTATCGACAAATTGATAAGAAGGGGAAAAATTATGGTGAATAATTGATATCTGTGTAAAAGAGATGCAGAGACTTGTGATTATGTACTATTATGGTTTATCAGTTACTAGGGATTAATTGGGTGATTTTGGGTCGGTATGAGATGAGATATGGGCTTGGGAGGATATCAGTGGTAGGAAGAAACATGTGGACCTCATCCTTCCTCACTATTTTTTGGGTGGTATGGACAGAAAGAAATATGATAACTTTTTGAGGGGGTAGATAAATATTTTGATAAAATTAGGAATAGATGGTTCCACATTCTAGATTTTTTGGTTTTAAGTCATCCTTTCTATTCAATGGAGGATTTTAAGGACCTTGTTGACATATTTGTTGATATCTAAGTAATTTGCATACGGTTGGCAACTTCTCTGGTGCCTGTGAACCAATGATACATATTATTTTTTTTTTTATTTTAAAGAAACAAGAACAATTTATTTTTAGGTGCTTGCATTACAAGCTGCTAGTTTTATTGGAGATTTTTTCATGTATAAGACTAGTGATTAATGGCTATCTATAGTCTATGATTTGCTAGATAAATTACCGCTTAAGCTTTTCCAGATTTTTCAGATTTTTCTTTAATTAGCTATCTTAGCATGCCGACTTCCAACCACCAAACAAGCCGACTTCCAACTTTGTGTCATATGTTATACAAATTATTATCTAAATTACAAAGTAACTTATTAACACACACTGCAACATAGGTCAAATAACTGTCCCGATAGAAAGGCTATTACTCTAGTGGTGTTTGGAGAAGATTATAATGATGATAATATGGGTTGTGCAACTAAAGGAGATGGCCAGGATGGTGAAACAGATGGTAGAAAAATAATTATATTATAAAGAAATAATTGCTTCAATAAATGGAGCTGAATCTAAGAATGAGCTAAAGGAAAATAAAAGGTAAGGAAGTTGAGGATAAATAATGAGAAGTAGCTGAAGGGGTTTTGGCGATGGTTTTCTTGATAGGAAAGCAAGTTTCATTTGGCACACGGAATGTGAACTTCAACTAAAGAAGTATGGTCCTTAAGATTTGGACTGTGAAAGTTTCTTGTACAGCGGATTACTCTATCTTTCATTACCATCCTCTTTAATCATGACGTGGCCAAGGAGAAAGTATCACCAAGCAGCACGTTGATGTGACCCTCAACTACAGGCCTTACTGTTGATACTAAGCTTAGAGAAAAAAAAATTACGTGGCAAAATGTAAATAGGTTTTTAAGACAGATTTAAAGGATCAATTTAATCCAAATTCAGTAAGTTTTGACTCCATGAGAGTTTACAAATATTTGGTTTCATATATATTGAATAATGCACGTGTTACATGTATCAAGAGATTCTAAGTATATGATTATATTTTCTTGCTTTGAGTTTTGTGTGTTACAAATGAAGTCTAGATGTTTATGCTTGGTTAAGATATAATTACATTTAAATATTCAGGGGGTAAACTTTCCTTTTGTCTTATATATATATATAGTCATATAAGTTAATTAAATTTAACCTAATTCATTTTGGAAGTCATTTCGAAGAAAATTTTAGGGACACAAATCTTTAATGGATTTTTTGACTTCCATTACTGCAAAACAAATCCTGAAATGGGGTTATTATACTTTTGTGTTGTAGTATACCCTTCTTGTTCATTATTTTTCTGTCCACTTTTCAGTTACTTCCTTATGAGGCTGTTTAACGGCTGCAAGTTTCCATTCTCCTACTTTTTCTTTCAGTCTGTACTCAAGTCTCTTTTCGGTTTTCCATTCTTCTGAAAAATGAGAGAAAGACTTCACATTTTGTTTTCAAAAGTTACTTATTACCTATTGGGATCTGAAATTTTGAAATCTATGAGGAAGTGCGAAATTTTAGGCATGATCCCAAATTTAGAACTCTCATCTAATGATAAAACTGTTGGTTGATGCTAGATATGTGTTTATACAAGTAATATGATGTCTTTTCAAGTTATCTTTCCAAAGACTCATTTGAGAAATTGGCTTGTTTATGATGATTGTAAAGCTAATATTAGGAGCTACAATTGTATTTCATCATTTACGTGTATATATTATATACATAGCATTCAAATTTTTTACTAACTATACTAACATTTCAATGCTAAGATCCCTGGAAGCAGATAATTACGGATTAATTGATTTACTCTTGTGTTTGGATGCTTCAGAATGCAAAAGACAATAGAACGATACTGTAAATATACCCAAGAAATGCAATCCACCAAACCTGTAATGAAACAGTACATGCAGGTTAGATTTCCATCTTCTTTTCTATATGTTTATACAAGCTTTTTAGGCTCAATGCAGTTGAAATTTGCTACTTGAATATGGTTTGAATTTGCTTGATATTTGTGAGAATTTTAGAGACATAAAATTTATAGTTGAAAAATAATTTAGAGATATTGGGTGAAGTGTGAATAGTATGTAATGATTTTTTAGTTGTAGTTATTGTGTGGGTATATTAATGGGTTTTAGAATTAGAGACTTGGAATTGTAATAATTTCTTTTTTTCTTCATACAACAAATGATGTATTTATATGTATTTTACAGATGTCTTACGAAAAATCTAGAAAATTTTCTCTTTTCTACATCTTTATAAAGTTTTTTAGATAATTCTACATTCATATATGTTCTCTTTCTTTTTTTATATAGTTCTATACCAAATCATTAAATCTTTTGCCTTGTAAAATTTTCTTCTAAAATCTTTTAGAGAATTTCTAGATTTTTTTTTACTTTTCTAGGATATTCTAATATAATATAAAAAAGTTTTATTAATTTAATAAATATTAGTTAAATCAAATGATATCTCATGTTTAAATTTTTTTTTTCTCATATTATTTCTATAAGAAAAAATAAATAAACTATAGTCCTCTAAATTCCATTCAGAGCCTTGTTGAGAATAATAATTTGCAAATTCTAATATGTTTACACTCTTTATTTTACTAGGAAGTTAAATTAAATGTAAGTTATGATTATAATACTTAATATGTGTCTTTTATGTTTTTCTATATAATTTATGTATTAGACATAATTATAGTTCATGAGTTAAATTTAATTATGATTCAGGTATTTGAAATTTTTAAAGTTATATTAGTATTTATATATATTCATGTACTTAAAAATTTATATATGACACTACAAATTAAAAATTGAGTCTTTCTATCAACCTTTCATTCTTCTTTCTCTTAGTTCCAATAAAGTATTACCTAGAGTTAACTTATCTCTCCAATTTTTTTTAACAAAATGGTATTAGAGCTTGATTTTTTAGTTTATTGATCTCTAGAATTTTAGAGATATGATTAGAAATAATTTATTCTCATTTCAATTCTCTCGTCTTATAAAAGAACAAAAAAATGAGAGTTGGTGTCTTTACATAAAAATCATACTTGGCTCACAAATTGTGCGAGATATTGTAAACAAAGACTTTACTCTACCCTAAAATGAGCATTATTGACTCAATATGAGAATGATGTTTTAGAAAAAACAAGGAATAATAGATCAACTGGCCTTTGCTCTCATCCATCAAAGTTTCGATGAATTTATATTCTTAAAGGTAGTTGATGCTACTGGCACAAAATAAGCTTTGGAGATTTTAAAGAATTTCCTCCAAAGAACCGAGAAGATGAAAAAGGTGAGATTTCAAACTCTACAAAGTGAATTTGAAGTTTTACAAATAAAGAACATTGAATCTATTTTAGATTTTTGCTTAAGAGTAAAATATAGTAGGTCAAATAAGGAGACGAAAGAAGATGTTCGTGTGGTGTGAAAATTCTTAATCTTTACTACTAAAATTTGATTATGTTATGTGTGCCACTGAAAAGTTAAAAGATCTAAAAACTATGGCTTTTAAGCAATTAGAGGGATAATTACAAGATCATGAAGACAAAATAAAGAGAAAACAAGAAGAGCCTTAATAACAGATTCTCAAATCGAAGGTCTTTTTGAATGGTGGTGGAAGACAGAGAGGACGAGAACAAGGACGAGCCCCAGCAGGAAGAGGTAGAGACAATTGAAATTCAAAAACTCCTTGATGAACACAGTGTCATTTTAGACACCAAGAAGCATGAATTTGAATTGAAAGTTGGTCATAAGAGAAAATCTATGGATGAGGACCTGAAACCAAGGTTACTAAAGTGGGGAAGAAAGGAATTGAAGTAAAACACTTGAAGGAGAGGGCTGCAAAATAAGAATAGGCATTAGATAAGAAATTGGAGAAACTTAAGGAGGAAGAGAAAGATCTTGACTCGAAACTAAAAATTTAAAAGAATTTCACTAGGCTCAAAAGAAGCTACTAAGATTTATATTAATGACAAGTCTGCACAAGCATTAGCTAAGAATTAAATATTGCATGAATAAAGTAAGTGCATAGATACAAAGTATCATTTCATTAGGGATTGCATTGTTAAAAAGGAAGTTGAGTCAAGTACGTAAAGACTCAAGATCAAGTTGCAGATATTTTCACTAAGCCACTCAAGTTTAAAATTTTTCAAAAACTACGTGGTATGATAATTCTTCCATAAATCTTACTAAAAAATTAAGTTAAATATATATTATAAATATGATAATCAATATGTTTTTTAAATTTTTTCTAAGTGATTCATATATTAAATTTAATTACGGTTCATGAATTAGAGTTAATTACAGTTCATATATTTAAAATTTTAAGAATTGTGTTAGTGTTTATATATATCCATGTATTTGAAAATTCATATGTACCGCCACAAATTAAAAATTGAATCTTTCTATTAATATCTCATTCTTTCTCCCATTCCCAACAAAATATTACATAGAGTTGTCCCATCTCTTAAAATTTTTTCCAAGAAGCCCCAACTTCAAAAGTTAAAAAATCTTGTGATGAGCTTGTTTTCTAACTGCCAGCTTTGGAGCAAAAATATAAAACCTTATTAAAAAATTTTACATGTTCTTTAATAATAACTTACAGGTAATCTAAATTTCTGATAAACATTCTGTTATACTTCTGCTTTTGACAAGGTTCTAATGTGCAGCAATTAAAGAGCGAAACAGATAGCATGGCCAAGAAGATTGAAGCCCTTGAAGCTTATAAACGGTTCATGGCCTATTACAACACTTCTCCTTCCAGAAATTTAGCATTCACTTGTTGCCATCCAAAAAATTTCCTGAATCTATGAATTGGGTGTCTCAGGAAACTGTTGGGGCAAGATCTAGGTTTATGTTCTATTGAGGAACTTCAGGAGATTGACAGAAAGCTAGAGACCAGCTTAAAAAATATTCGGGCAAGAAAGGTAAACAAAAATTGAAGTTAAAAGCATTTTCTGTCTTTAGTTCTAAAAGAGACAACTAGGAACCTAACAGAGCCTTAAATGTGTTCAGGTTCAGTTATTCAAGGAGCAGCTAGAGCAACTAAAGGAAAAGGTACTAAAGTTTAGATATCAGATATTAGAAAAGGAAAATGAGTCTAAAATACGAAAGGAGACCCTTTTCTTTTTTGGGTTAAAAGGTGTTAAGTTAGGAGTACAAAAAAATCAAGACTGGAAGAAACTATCTTTAACTTGGCTTCCAGCATGTTCATTGCTGCACTTAGATATTTATACTAAAATTCATCTTCTCTATCGCTATAAATGCAGGAGAGGTTGTTGTTAGAAGAGAATGCTAGGCTATCGACAAAGGTGACACCTTTCTTCCTTTCAGAACCTCATTTACTTTATACACATGCATATTTATGTATATGGCTTTAAGAATCTTTACTGTAGCTGCTTCAACTTTTAGATCCAAAAATTACATGGCAGTTACATGTGTTTTTTCTCGCATTAACACTAGCTAGTCAATTGCCAAATCGTATATCATAACTGAATGCCTCCAAAAATGACATGTAGCTCGGATGAAAATGTCAACTTTTCTACCTTACTAGGTCCTGAGTTTCAGTTCTTACAAGCTGTTAGTTTTGCTTTACTTGTATTAAAAGAAAAAAGAATTAGGTTGACTGTCGATTTCATCGTACGCGATAGTCAGGAGCTTGATATTGTAGTTTAGCCTCTGTGATACAAAATGTAATGTATATTTCATGTATATATCACACCAAAAAAAAAAAAAAAAAAGTGATCATGATACTTGTAAGCTGAGTTATAGTAGGTAGGATTCTTGGTGGGTAGCAGGTAAATAGGGCCGATTTGATGGTGGCTAGATAACATTACTTGGTGATACTTTGATGTTTTGACACTTAAAAAATAGTGTAAGTAATGGCAAGATTTTCAAGGACAATGATTGTTGATGCGGGTTTCTTTATACATTTAAACTACATTAGCTTGCTCCAACTACATGGCTGCAACCAAGACCAAGACAACAAAAAGAAGCTCTAATCAATTTCAACCTAAATAGCGACCACAGATCAGATGTAGAGACTGAACTGTTCATCGGATTACCCGATAATCGCAGAAATGAGCCAGCATTGATATGATTTACTAGTATTTGAAAAAGAAATGTGCATTTGGTTGATCATCAGGAATTCTTCACTTCAACAATCAAATAACTCACTATCCTCGATCTATACTTCTGCTATGGCTTTTACTAATTAAGTGGCTTAGATGTCAATTACATTTCAACATTTACTAAGCTCTTGCCTTCAGTTTCTGACAGCTACTATGTATATCTATGATTTGAACTTGTTGAATAGTGTTGTTAAATGTTGTATATATGTTATATATTGTATGAAATGTACCGAGAAGAAAAAATAAAATTATGAAAAAAAATTCTGCACTCAGTTAATGATTCATGCGTGAGACTTGGAATATGGGAGTGGCAATGCCAATTCATATCTGTTTGAATGTAAGAGAATCTAATTGAATAATTTATTTTAAAATAGAATTTACTTTTGAAAATTTTACTTAGATTTCTACCTCTAGTTTTGTTATAAAAAAAAAAAAAAAAAAAAAAGGTAAAAAAGAAATTCGGTTTTCAGTTAAAAGTTATGAATATATTGATAAAGTCCAAAAATTGAATGAGTGGCACATGTCTATTCACACCAATTTTGTAAAACCATCAGCAAATATATATATATTTCTCCTGACATGATAAAATCCATTAGATTTCAAAATTTTAAATTTCGTTTAGCTCCATGGTAGGAAAGAACTATGCAATATTATTATCTAAAATCCAAACCATGAAATCACTTTTCATCGTCTATTTGACCCAACGGAGTATTCCCAATATCAAACCGCAAAGCTTCTCAATTACAAGAAAATCTATCCCATTTGAGACCATTAGACTTAATATTTGTCCTTGGACAATGAATATACACAAAACAAATATATCCCATTTGTATGTGTATTGATTTTTTTTCTTTTTATTTTGAAAAATAATCATTATTTTTCTCTTACCAATATCAAGATCTTAAATGTTTAGCAATTAAATTAATTAGTACCTGCTTCTGCAAAAACCCATTTCCTAAAACCTTCAACAGAAAAGACCCATAAATTATTGGCCCAATACACTGACTAGTATAAATGGCAATAAGAAATTGGGCCTTATGATTTGACAACACCTTCAATTTGGAATCTTCAATGCTACAATCATTTCTGTAGCCATGACAATTATTGTTTCTCTCAATTTTTTGAAATTCAAGAATTTCGATTAATTTTTAGCATTACCTAATTAATTAAACACAAAAAAGTAAATCATATCAAAAAAAAAAAAAAGAAAGATGTAATGGGTAAAAGTAATAACGCTCTCTCTACAATTATGCGTTTGTGTTCTTTTCTTTTGTTTTCTCATATTCAATAATTAAGCTTATCCTTCTGCATATATATATATATATATATGTAATAATATTTTTGAGCTAAAACAAAAATGTAGGCTACCCCAGCTCACCAGCACACGCTCCTCTCTCTCTCTCTCTCTCTCTCTCCTTTTTGTGCTCATAGTTGCGTGTTGAATCATGATGATGTTTCAAATTGATCAGGACACATGAATATATAATATACATACATACATATGTATATCAGTAAAATGTTTTTGTAATGTTTCATATTGACGGCACATGATATATATTACTAAAATGTTTCACATTGACGACGGTGTAGCTGAATATGGCACAGGCCATTATGATATACTGCTATTTGAAATTGTTTCTTGACCGATCAACCACACACGCCTACACATGTACAAGTAAAATTAACACTAAAAAAAAATTCATCTATCAATTTAAATTGAAATTTTTTTTCTATTTGAAATCCACCACCTTCCTACCTCTCAAGTAGTTTTTTGTATAATTAAAATTTCTGCAAAAAATATACGTTGGTGTTATAACTCTTAACATCAATAATTACTTTTTGAAGTTCTAACATACAAATTATATATTAATTTATCTTTACAATTTAAATGTCTTCTTACTTTTTTTAAAAAAAAAAATTAACAACTTTTTTAGAGATACTCTTTTTTTTTTTTTTTTTTTTTTGACAACTTAAACAGAAAAAGAAATAATAATAATTAAACCGGTAAAAGTACCAAACCCAAGTTGAGAAAAATAAAATTTTATTCTGAAAATCATGTAAAACACTGTTTATGCATTGAGACTTAAAGAATAGAAGAGAATAGAAAATAATGAGGAGACCGTACAGGAGGAAGGGGTTGATACCGCGAACTGGGCCACTTTGAATTTGAATCTGTTTCTTCTTCTATATTATTATTATTATTATTATTATTAAATTTAATTCAGCAGTCAGGATGGAGGAATATATTGTATGCAGGAATCTGCCAAGTTTTGCGCACAACTGAATCTATCTGACCCAAATTCAATATTACCCAATAATCTATACATAAGCATACACATATACATACACACACACACACACACACACATGTACACCTGCATACACAACAAAATTTGAAATTTTGAAATAATAATATATATATATAAACCCTTATTAGCTTATCCAAATTATTAAAAAAAAAAACTATTAAAAGTTAATTGAAAAAGTTTGCAGATTCCCACAAATTAAATCGTACTTTCTTCTTCTCCTTTTTGCATGGGTTAACACTTTTTTGATTCCTTAAACCAGTACCATCCTAGTTTAAGGTTAATTACCTCTTCATCATTTCCCTACTTTTCTTTCACTTCATATAATATCGCCTTTTATTTTTATTTATCAGTCCCATATATGTATATGTATATATATGTGTGTGTACTGAGGAGAGAGTTACATAATGTTATTTAGGTAATCAAAGGCAATAATCCTGGTTTTCAATTTCGATTATTAAAATATATAGTGAGTGCCTATTGAAACTTCAGAATTAATTAACCAGTCTATAAAAGCTATTTGTTTAGAGTTTATTGAGGGATTTAAATAATTATGTTCTTAATAATATTAGATGACATATTCAAATGTAATATTTACTCTTACTATTCATTATTTATTTTTTATAGTTCTATTCCTACATTATTTTAAATTTATATTTATTAAAATAATAACTTCAATATCATCAATGAAATTCGAATAATTATTGTCCTGTGAAAATTTTATTTCAATAATAAGCAATAATATATTCTCTCTATTAGAGAAATTTATTTAATTGATATATAATCTACCACGTTATTAAAATTTAGATTTCTATGTACGTCGTTAATAATTATTTTATAAAAAAATTATACAGTAAATTTGATTCTCTTCTAAGATAAAATCAATATATTTTATTTTATTTTTAATTTTACTAAAATGATGAACTATATATGTATGTATATATATACCAAAATTATAGCTCCTTTCACGTAGGAAGATAAGAACCCAACTATAAAATTTTACATATATATATGCACCACATCACAACAACATCATTTAATGGACTCAGATCTCTTTGCCATCATAATTTTATCAACATCACAAGTAAAGTTTATTGCATTTATACTTACACACGTTTCCTTTGCATTTTCTCTTTTTCTTATTTTTCTGCATGCATGTCTTTTGAATTTCCCGCCTCATCTACTTCATATGTGTGTGTGTTGTGTGTGTGTGTCTATATATATATATATATATATATATATTAAATTTGTATCCCTCATTGTTGGCTCTATGGTTCAAGCTATAAAGCTCACTATTTTATAGCAGTCTCCATGATTCAATTTCGACTTGTTGATGTTCATTAATTTTGTTTTGTTCAATTTTGAAAACTTGGAGAGTTTAAAGTCATAATTGACTCCTTAAATATTGTTTTGGAGACGTGTTTTTCTGCAATTAATGTGTAGTTTTCATTAAAAAATAATAATAATTGTTTAAGTAAAATAATTGAAAATATAAATGTACTATTAATTAACTAAATCTAAATTAATATTCAACTTAATTGACTCGATTGGATCCAACATATATTATATACATATGTATTATTTACTTAACCTAATGTTGCATTACTATATATATATATATATATATATATATACACTAAATAAATTAAGGGCAACCCGTAGAAGCTTCTTTGAAGTTTGATGTAATATACAAAACCATCATAAATTTTAAAAAACTGAAAATAAATTCCATTGTTTACAATATGTTATGTATTTACCCACCCATTAAATTTGGATGGTAAAATTAAGATAAATAATTTTATTACTATAATACCTCTTATTTAATAGTAAAAATTATCATACTTTTTGGCCTTAATAGTTTATGTGAATTATAAAATACATTATTTAAAAATATACTTTTTTGATAAATATTTATTTAAATAATTTAAATTAGTTTTCTTTATGAGTAAAGATGGATAATTTTTTTAAAAAATAATTTTCTTTTTTATTAATAAAAAAATTGGTTAGTGTAAAGTAAACATTAATTTATATAATATACAATAAATAAATAAACCCTTAAATAAAATAAATAGGCGTGCATATGGCCAGAGGCACGTGACCCTTATTATATTACTTGTCTTAATTAGGGTATCAGGTGACATTTTAAATTAATGTTCAACGGATACAATCAATAAACATATTTAACTCAAAATCATATAAAACATAGTTTAATTAATTATTAAATAAATGATTTTGAAAAAATAATGTGTATCAATATCAACTAATAAGTAATTTAAAATATTTTGACATATTCTTATCATTTTAAATAATTTATTGAACTCATTATAGTAATTTTATTATTAGATAATGGGCATGTAGCAAATTTATCATTAGTATTAAATTTAACACCTAAATTTAATAATAAGTTGTAAAGTGTATGTTTATAATATATATATATAGTAGTTTTTAAATAGATAAAGTTTTTATTTAGTTATAGAAAATATTTTAATTTTTGTACACTAATTTCTGTAATTTATCTGAAATTTAACTACGAATAAAAAATTTCTGAAAGGATTTCACATGAATTAATTCGACACTTTCTTAAATTGACAAGATTTATAACTGTTTTAATAAATTACATAAATGTTTAAATAAATAATAGGATTAATTTTATGCAGATATAACCAAAACCAGTGAGGGTATTACATGTAATTTTATGAAATCTGTTTTGCATTAATGCCCCTGCAAGGTCTTGTATTTTCAACATTTTTAATCAGCTCTAATAAGATTTCAAAAGACACCACACTTTTTATTTCCTTTAATCATAAGAGTGTTAATAGTAAAACTTAGGAGTGGTAATAGTAAAATTGAAAAGTTTTGGAGACAACAGGACACGGCGCGTGTGATTTTGTTGAAAGCTGGGGCAATCTCGTATTTTTATTCCACTTTTAAGGTAGGGACCCGACTAAATACAAGTTGCTGCCCATATATTATGCATATTTATTATATGTGTGTGTGTGTATATATATATACAAATTCTGTAGATTATATTAAGTTTTTTTAAGGTACATGTAACGTCCAGAATTGAAAAAGAGATATATAAACAAATTAAATTCAGAGGCGAAGCAATACAGTTTACGATTTATATTTTTTACATAATAATTTAGAATGCTTAGTAGGGATATAAGAATGTTTATTTTAAGAGAACAAATAAAAATAAAAAAAATAAACGAAAAGTAAACAGCTGAGCATTTTAAGACGACCCTCACTAACTTTTCAAGGAGTCCGAGTGATAAATTATTCATAACTTTTTTATTGATACGGATCTGTGTCTTGATCTGAAATAGTTAATGAAAGGGTGAGTTACACTAACCCAATAAAAATATCACACAACTCACCGATACAGAAAATAAAAGTTATTAAAAATTATAAAAACCACCAATAAAAATATTAATTTAAGTAAATTCATTTATCATAAGTAAAACTATTTATTGCGTACTTACCATTGCAAGATTTCTAAAACCGACCTATAAAAACAATAGCTCAACAATATCATAATTTCATATTCAAGTAAGTAAGAATAACAACTTTTCCTTTTTATTTACCTACTAGTATCTTTGGGGATCCATATGGATGTCCCACTACGCATGAACCAACATCCAACCTTCTCAACTAACTGGCTGTCCTTATACCCCATCCAGTATAAATGCAAAAAATATCATCTCTCAATACCCCTTCTGGTATGAGGGTGAAACGAGCCATTCCCATACCCCGTCCGGTATTAGAGCTAAAAATACCAATTCTTGATATCCCGTCCGGTATGAGACGATGTTCACGGTAGGATTCTCGATATACCCGGTATGTCCACCATCTATCAGGATATCCAGTAAGGCTATCATTCATTCATTCACTTAACCAATCAATTTTCTGTTTACCATTAATTTTCAATTTCACAATTTAACCGTAAATCAATACAAGATAAACAATATATGCATAAAGAAAACACAACTGAATTATTTTACCAATTCCAGTATATTATCATGCATTTAAACCTATAAAATCAAACAATCAGTTAAACAGGACAACAATAATAAATAACTAGTTCTGTCTCCATTAGTAACATATAATTAATTCTCAAAACTTTCTAAATTATACAAAATATCATATTATTGATAATTAGATTTCAATTCCATAACAGGGAATAAGGTGAGGGATTCTTACCTGAATCGGTGTCTAAAACACTGAACTTTCAGTTGCGCCTACTGACGGTCCTCGAGTTTTCTGAATTTTTCTGCGGATGTTAAAACACGCTTTACGTACATAAAAATACCCCAAAAAATCTAAAATCGGAGTTAAAATCCTTTTTTGACCAATTTCAAAATTCTGGCACAGTGCTACCTCTGTGCTTCGGTGACGGCACCACCATCCGCGGTGGCGGTTTGCCTCAGACTGGCCGTTTTCGAATAGTTTTGGTCGGTTTCGATCATTTTCGTAACGCCCAAACATGGGTATTTTTGTAATTTCCTTATTAATTATTTTTATTAAGTTTATTTAAAAAAAAAAGAGTGCCACGTCAGCAGCCATGTCAGCAGTCCTCGCCAACCAAGACCTGCCACGTGGCAAGACCACGTCGACCTGGGGACGGGCCACGTTGGCGATCCGCGTACGCGCGATCAGACGGCTCAGATCAAGCGTGCGCACGGACGGTCCAGATGCAATCGCACGGACGGCCCAGATTCAATAAAAAACGGACAGCCTAGATTAAATCAAAATGGACGGCTGAGATCAAAAGGCAAAAGGGTATAAATAGAACCCCCACACCTGACCACAAAAACCCTAGCCGCCTGCCCTCGCCGGAGAAGATGAACCAGACGCCGGAGGAGCCGGCCGCCGCCGCCCGCCGCCGCATCGGGGGGATTTCTGACCGCCGATCGAGGTAAATTTCATACTCCCGACTCGTTTTTCCACGCTGATTTTCCCTGTAGGCGCACTGTGAAGCCGTGTTCGGACCCCGAAACGAGTAAGGACCCATCACTCTATTTCTTATCACGGTATTAAAGTTCAATAATGATAAAACGGTATTTCTTGAATCAACGAATGTGTGAAATTGCTTAAGGTCGCTAATGGAGCCCGAGTCTAGTGTGTTTGTCGGTTAACTGTTATTTGGCCTATTTTACAGTTTTAAATGCAGTATGAGGTTTGATGTTTTCATTTCATAGTTTCGTGTGCATATTTCACTATTTTATTGATTATGAATTGAATGACTGAGAAACCGATGCTGCATGTTGTCTTGTTTAGCATAAATTACTGTTTTGCTTGTTTATATGTGAATTGATGATGCTGACTGAGGAAAAGGAGAATGAAAGATTATGTAGATTGATAATTGTATAATGTGGTCAGCCTGACTAGATATCCTGGGAGATGGTGGACGGACCGGGTCCGTAGGAAACCCTACCGGGATTGTGGTCTCTCATACCGGACGGGGTATGGGGACAGTCCGTTTCACCCTCATACCGGACGGGGTATTGAGGTTTATAGTTTTGGCGCCCATACCGGACGGGGTATGGGGACGACCCTGGAATCTGATTATAAGTGTTAAGGGTTAACGGGTAGCGGGACCCCTATGGATCCCCATGGATACTAGTAGGCTGGTAAATGAGGAAAAATATGTTGTGTAATGATTGAATTAACAAAGACGTGATAAGTATTATGTTATACAGTTTATATGATTTCATGATGATGATAATGTTATTGCTTTCGTATATTGTTTTATGAATTTCACCGAGGTAAGTGGATGGTAAAGGTTTTATTATTAATAAAAAGATTTGTTGTAAATCATGCTCCATTGGTCTTCTTGTGTTTTCTACCCACCTTTACCTCCGTGACGGTGAGATATCGTGATGTATTTACTGGGCTAGTGTAGCTCATTCCTTATTTAATCATTTCAGATTAGGAAGACATTGTTCCCGAGCCCGTTCCGCAAGAAGACGACGAAGGGGACGCCTAAAGACTCCATAGTCATATTCATAGCTTTTACTTTCGAATTTCTCTTTTAGTTAGTTTGATCTTTTATATTTTGAGCACGTTTTTGGTTTTAGTGTAAGGGATGTTAATCGAAATTTTGACTTCGCTTCCACATTTGACATTTTTAATACATATATTTTATTTTAAATTTCAGTGGCCGTTACAAGTTTTATACTCTTTCTTGCGAGAAAACACGTTAGGAAGCCTCAGTTGGTCGAAAAAAAATTGAAAAATAAAAACTTACCAGCGGCAAAATTTTTCGGTGCGATGGCTCCACCAGCTCACCTTTGCAGCTGGGTATTTTTCTTCGGTCAACCTGTAGAAAACAGAATAGTGAACACAATTGTGAAAAAATTACACGAAAAGAAAATCGAGAAAGGACTCATCGCAGGTAATTTTTAGTTTTACCCGTAGTTTCTGGCTCATCCGCCATTCATTTTGCTCCAATTTGGCCATGTGAGTGTTCAAAATCAAATCTCGAGTAGATAGAAGAATTTTTACCTTTTTTAGCGGTCAGATGTGGCTCCGGCACTGTGACAGGCAACGAGCAGCGGGCGGTTCCCTTCTCTGGCAACTGGTTCTTCTTTTCTGGCGGAGGACTGGCGGCTAGGATTTAGGTTTGGTGTGATGTGAGATATTCGGCATGACACTAAGTCAGCGTGCCTTGCCACGCTGCATGCTCTGCTTCGTCGGGACTACTGCCTGCACGGTCCTATATGATGTTTTTTTTCTTAATTGCATTTTGACCCACAGTTTCTAATTTTTCTGTCAAAAATATCCTATGAACCCAAATTTCTATCTCTTTTTTCCAAAATTATTTTTAATTTTATCATCCACCATTTTTTTCCTAATTTTATATTAAATAAAAATTTATAAATTTAAAAATTATATTTTTATGTATTTTTTAATTTTAAAATTAATCCCAGACTAAATTTCGGGCCCGGATATTACAACTCTCCCCCTTTAAAAGAAATTTAGTTCATAAAATTTGTCATTCTCTCACTCAATCAAACAGTTGGGGATACTGGGCTCTTAAGTCTAATTGTAGCTCCCATGTACCCTCTCTCTGTGTGTGATTCTGCCATAAGACCTTAAAGAAGAGAAGTTTCTGGTTGTGGAGTACTCTACTCTTTCGGTCCACAATATTCACTGGTACCTCATCATATGATAGATCTTCCTAAAGTGAAAGGGGCTCGTGGGCTAACATATAAGAGTGGGCTGGGTTGTACTTGCGTAACATGGACACATGAAACATATTTTGAACCTTAGATAGTTCTGGAGGTAGTGTCAGTCTGTAGGCCATGGTGCTAATTCTGTCTAAGATTTCAAATGGCCCAATAAACTGGGAGATTTAGTTTCCCACTCTTGTCAAACCTACTAATTCTCTTAAAAGGAGTGACCTTAAGGAACACCCGATCACTTTTCTCAAATTTCAAATCCCTCCTCCAAGTATCCGCATAACTCTTCTGTCTGTTCTGAGTCGTTTAGATGTTCTTCCTGATCTTAACTATTTTGGCTGTAGTCTCCTCCACAAGATCTGGACTAAATAATTTTCTATCATTCACATCTTTCTAACAGATCGGCGATCTGCATGGGCGGCTATATAACGTCTCGTATGGAGCCATACTGATACTTGTTTGTTAACTATTATTGTAGGTGAATTCTATTAAGAGTAAATGATCATCCCAATGGCCCCCAAAGTCAAGAAGACAAGTTCGGAACATATCTCCTAGTGTGCGGATCATCCTTTCCTAATTGTCCATTGGTCTGAGGGTGGAATACAGTACTAAGGGACAATTTTATTCCCATGGCTTGCTGAAAACTACACTAGAACTGAAAAGTAAACCTGGGGTCTCTGTCGGATACTATTGTCACTAGCACTCTATGTAACCTGACTATCTCCCGAATATATATTTTTGTTACCTTGTCCAATAGGTCGGTCATCTTGATGGCCAATAAATGGGAAGACTTTGTGAGCCGGTCAACAACTACCCAAATGGTATTATGTCCCGAACGTGCCTTAGACAATCCTTTCATGAAATTCATTGTGATGTGTTTCCACTTTCATTTCAGAATTGGTAATGACTGAAGTAGCCCACCTGGGCATTGATGCTCTGCCTTGACTTGCTGACATACCAAACACTTGGAAATAAAGTCAGCCACCTCTCTTTTCATCCCGTTCCATCAAAATTAGGATCGCATACTTTGATACATCTTAGTACTTTCGGGATGCATGACAAACTTTGAGCAATGAGTCTCAGTCATGATGTCCTGAAATCTAAGTAATTAATCTATAGAGACTCAAAATTCTGGATTTACTCCTTGTTCTGCATCTTTCTTGAGGACTACTAGGGTGGAATCAGCGAATTGGGCTTCTTTTATTCTTTAAATCAACTCAGGTTGAACAGTTAAATGGGCTAAGCATGTAACTCTCTTCAGGTCTTGAGGTCGTACCTGTTGTGCGGCCCCTATTACTCTGCATTCTAAAACCATTAAGTGAGCTAATATACTTATAATTTTGTTGCCGAGTGTGTCGGTTACCACGTTGTTCTTACCCGAGTGATACAAGATGTTGCAATCGTAGTCCTTGAGGAGTTATATTCATCTTCTCTAACGCATGTTGAGATCCTTTTGAGTGAATATGTATTTCAAGCTCTTATGGTCGGTATAAATCTGAAAAGTCTCCCCATATAAGTAATGACGTCAAGTCTTCAAGGTGTGGACAATCGCAGCAAGTTCTAAATCATTGATGAAATAATTTTTCTCATGACTCTTTAACTTCCTGGACCCATAGGCTATGATCTTCTCATGCTGCATCAGAACACAACCCAATCGCAGGTAAGAGGCATTACTATAAACTGTATATCCACCTATCCCGCTCGGCAAGGCCAGTATAAGTGCAGTAGTCAACCAC